>NC_142011.1:146919963-147284963 GCF_049901735.1 Notechis scutatus | reverse complement strand
AGTAGCTAGGAACACCCCCATCCCCACGCTCCTTTCTTTTTTTCCAACTACTATACCCTGGCCTAGGATTGCAGCCAACATTGCTGCAGTACCAGAGATAGTGGTGTCCCAGGAGGGCGAGGGGGCAGAATGATGAAAACATGCAGGATTGAAATGTAAGCTTTCTGGGTGTGCATTGTGTTGTCACAAAAAGATACAAAAGGGGACTGTGTTTGGGGCACAACACTTTCTATGTTCTGATGAAAGAAGCAAACTCTTAAAGATTCTTGTGGTCAGGGAAGTCTCCAGCAGCAAATGGGGTTTTTTTATTCCATGTGGTAAGACCATGCACATAATTTCTGGTCAATTTGTGATTAGCAATAGCACTTAGATTTATATACCACTTCACAGTGCTTTAACCAGAGGTAGTATTCAGCAGGTTCTGACCAGTTCTGGAGAACCGGTAGCGGAAATTTTGAGTAGTTTGGAAAACCAGCAAATGCCACCTCTGATTGGAGATTCTACAGTATCCTTCCCCTGCCACACCCACCCACAGAACCTATAAAAATTTGAATCCCACCACTGGCTTTAACAGCCCTTTCTAAGTGGTTTACAGAGTCAGCATTTTGCCCCCAACAATCTGGGTCCTCGTTTTTACCCACCTTGGAAGGATGGAAGGCTGAGTCAACCTTGAGCCTGGTGAGATTTGAACGGCCAAATTGCAGGCAGTCAGCAAGCAGCCAAAGTAGCCTGAAGTACTGCATTCTAACCACTGCACCACCACAGCTCTTGTTTATAATGAATGTGTACCTTGTGGAAACAGTAGTTTTGTTTCTACTTGGAAACCACTTCTGGACTTTATGTTTGAATTGGGGGGGGGAAAGAAACTTTGACATTGGGCTTTATTGATTAGATAGATTCGTTGTTATAGAAATGCCTAGTTTATACTATTATGTAAAAGTAAAAAGTTGAGGTTTGATGCTACTGTCTTATTCTACTGCACCAAAGGGAGTCAGAAGTCAACACCTTTTTTTTCTTTCCCCCCTTCTTTTCTACACTTCTCCCTCCCTTTTTTCCTTCCCTATTTTTCCTATTATTTGCTTTTGTATTTATGTATTTTATATCATAAACTAATAAAAACTGAAACCTTTAAAAAAGAAAGAAACATTGTGGGTATTTGCAAATTAATGATTTATCCTCATTGGATATCTGTTTAAGGTTCATCCACATAAACACCTATCACCAATAAGAGTAATAGAAGAACAAATTCATCAAACATTAATCACCTATGTTCTCTTAAAATGTTATGCTTATTTAATTCTGTCCATTCTTAACAGATTTTTAAATTGTTTGCTGGTTACGGTTATGTTGGGGATTCATTTATTTATTTATTTTCAGCCTCCTATCTCAGACAAGTAACTCTGGGTGGGGAGCACGTATAAAATCAATTTTAAAAATCACAATCGTAATACAAAAAGAAAAGTTAAATACATATGGATGTAATGTGAATTGGGCAGAAGAGTAGCCAATCCACTGGGAATGTTCAGAAGATTTTCTTTAAAATAGTATAATTAAAGCCTAAAAGACAATTTTAATTATTTTTTTCCCAATTTTCTTCTTTTCACTTTGCTGTTGTCTACTGTTAGTTTCATCGCATTGAGCTGGACAAAACACAGTACTAAATGTTGTAGCAGGGACTGAGGTTTTGTCTCTCATTGTTGCCCCCATCAGACCCACTTCTTAGGATCTCTGCACCTAACAGTCCTTCTACCTATATGTTCCATACAAGGGCATAAGTAGAAGGGTCAAAAAAAGTCAAGATAGCAATGACAAGTGTGCAGTCAAATTTCCATCCTTCTATATGTGACACATACATTAAAAACGGGCACATAATCACACTCACCTTGATATTTTTGACATGCTGCCCGCAGCAGATGTTTATGCTTCCATAATTTTGGCTGTGATGGAGAAATGGATATAGTTGTAGTCCTCATCTTGACTTCTTTGAGCACTTCTGATTACACTTTTTAAAGGTAGCAATGTTGCCAAAACCTGTTCTTGAACGGAGAGTTGCTTTCCTGAGCTGTATTAAACAGAACAAGAAATCTCCCTTTTTTAGAAATACTATTCCTAAAAATATTTAAATAAGAGGCTCTGCTTTTCCTTTTTAACCAGGTTTATCAAGCCCAAGCAATCTTGGAATATATGCTGCTGGTGCAAACCCAGAGTCGCCTTATAGGGAAGATAGGTGGTATATTAGTTTAATAAGTAAATAAATAAACCTAACGTTAGACTAATGAAGAAAAGAAGAAGAAAAGGTTAATTTTAATAAAAACATAAATAGCTTTAAACTAAATGGATAGTTTAATTGTCACAAGTTACATGAGGCTGATATCTATAGAGTAAAGCTAGCAGTTAGTAATCCATAAGCAGTCTGAGCCAGTGTTTATCAATGTTGAGAATTTCAAGATGAGTGGATTGGTGGACTTCATGCCATCTGGGGAACTCTGGGAGTTGAAGTCCACTCATCTTAAGAGTTGCTAAGGTTGAGAAACACTGGTCTGAGGAAACAAGAGAGAAAGAAATTTGAAGCCGATAGAAAATTATCCAAAATTGAGTGTACAGCACAACTGAAGTGAAAAATAAAGATGCCAATTGAAGCTTTATTTGAAGGGTCTGCTCTGATCTTACTACAATGGTAATTTAGCTTTCAAAGAATGTAGTACATCAGTCCTTAGGGCTAACTATTTTCCTCATCCTCCAGAATAACTGCAAAGTTGAATTTGGCATATTATTTCCCTTCCATTTTAAACTAACTGTAGCCTGTTATGTCACCCAAGTTACACGTTATCTTAATCATTCAAGACAATAAGCCAACTTCCAATTTCTAAGACTAGCTCATTTTACTTAATTATGGTTAATAGCCATTACTGTTTGGCATTTGAAGGACATGTTGAACCAAAAGCTCCTAATTGTTTGCAGTCATGCTGGAAGAACAGAAGACATGAAGAAGCATTAGATCCTACTACTTGAAGTGAGGCCCATTCTTAAAACTATGGTTTACATTATATCTAAGAGTCTTATATTAAACACACTGCGGTGATTTATTATCCAACCAAATCCTAAAGAAATTCTTTCAAACTGAGGTTATTCTCCAATACAGAATCCAACCCATTAAAAGTACTATTTTCCCATTTCTTCAAAATTAATGCCCAGCTGTTTTGAGTAATTCTATCTATCTAAGTGAATTTACAAGCGCTGTTTTGTCATTCTTTTTTTCTAGACACCACAAACAGATTCTTACTGAAGTTTGAAACAATGATCACACTCTAACACGAATAACCCATTGTTTGCTAGATTTCTGGAAGATCCATTTGTAGAAAAGCTATGTCACTAAATAAAATCATTGGGGATGTGTGGAGGTCATGCAAAATTGCGTGTTTTTAAGAAGCCTGAGTTAGAAATATTCTCTGTGTTATTCAAGAAGGGGGAAAAGGATGTACACCAGTGTTAACTAAAGAGAAATTTTACATGCATCCTTGTTACTTTGTCACCATAACACAAAGGTGTTTTTTTTCATTAAAAACAATCAAATGAGTTTTTCAGGGCTCCCCTCCCCCTCAAGAATTTTATGGCAAGGCTAGCTGACAAGTGATGTACTGCTGTGGTTTTACACTACCCTTATTGTTCTGAGCTTTGAAATTCCTGAGGCTAAGCTGACATGTGCTTAAGACATGAAATGCAGTTCATTTTTTGTGTGCATTACTACACATCAAAGCTGCAGCTTAATGAACAAACCATGTGGGCTTATGAAAAGGATGAAACTATCCAAGCGTATATTAGTCTGTTTCTCTGTTTAAAAACTCTTACTTTAAGTCTTCTGAAACAATTGCTGTTGGACAGAGATGGGAACATGATCCCAAACAGAGGAAGATAAACATTTAACATTAAACTTGTTGGAATGATTTCTTCACAGTGCATTAATTTCTCTTGGCTAATTAACAATGCTGGTAAAGTATATCTGGGCTACATTGTTTCAAAAATTGGGTATATAAACTCCTCAAGATGCCCTGGATTAAATCAATGAGTCTTAGAAATAGTACCCAAATGCTTAGAGAGCAGCCATATTTTGGTTTCAGCCTCAGCAGCTCCAAATTCTGGAATATTTCAATTCCTCTCACTGCTATATACTGCATCTCTCTTGATCCTCCATTTATTTACTTATTTTTGTTTGATTATTGTTTGCCCCTCCTAGTTTAATAAAATGGTATTTAATATTTCTCTTTTTTCACTTTTCCCTCCTAATAAAAAGTTTTCCTTTGCCCCCTTCCCCAATTCACCTACTATATTTACTTTCCTGAAAATGATGACCTGTAATCAGGGAGATACATGCATCTAAATCAGGGGTCCCCAACCGCCGGTCCGCAGACCGGTACCGGTCCGCGGAACAAGTCTTACCGGGCCGCTGGTTGCTGGGCGCCGCCATCTTTTTTTGATAAAAAGTGCTTCCGGTGAGCTTTTCCGGGTAGAAAGCTCACCGGAAGCACTTTTTCATCAAAAAGATGATGGCGGCATACGCTCGTGAGCTTTTCCGGGTAGAAAGCCATTTCTACCCGAAAAAGCTCACCGAGCGCTAGCGCCGCCATCTTTTTGATGAAAAAGTGCTTCCGTGAGGTCACCGGAAGCACTTTTTCGTCAAAAAAAGATGGCGGCGCCCAGTTGATGCCGGTACCGGGCCGCGGCGCCCAGCTGATGCCGGTACCGGGCCGCGGCATTAAAAAGATTGGGGATCACTGATCTAAATCATATCCATCTGGTGGCTCAACGCACAGATTGACTCCTCAAAGAAACTTTTTCTGCTTCCTTTATAAAAATCTTACATTGGGAGTGGAAACTTTGCTTTTAGCTCTACTCCTTGGCCCTTCCTTCTGCATTCTGAGTGTGTTGTGGGGGGTGCATGCATGTGCAAGCATGCTTTTGAGTCACCCAATTGGCTTTGTGTCTAAAGCAAGACTAGAACTCCCAGTCTCCTAGAATCTAGCCTGGCGGCGCCTTACCCACCACATCAGATTGGCTCCCTTCCTCTATGCTAATTTTGAGAGGGAGGCTTTTATGTATGCAAATAATGATGCACTTGTTAGGTCAATATGGGGAGAGTAGGAAAGAGAGTAAAGAGGAAGGGAGAGAGCTAAAGTGGCAAAAAGAAAACAGCTTGCTTTCTGCCTCCTCCTAAGTACACATGCAATATTTTAAAATATAAGGCCAGAAATGTCACCATAGTTGGATGATATGATGCTAAAGTATGATTTGTTCTGGGTAGTATATTAATTTTTGAGAAATACTGATTCAGCAGCATTGCAAGGAGAAAATAGCCGAGAGAAACCAAGTCTTTTCTGATCAGCTTAATGCAAGATTTTGAAGTATGTGTTAAATGCTGTCAGAAATTCAGATGGGATTTGTTGAGGGAATACATTTCCCAACTCCTAGAATTACAAGTGCTTATGATAGTTGGAGAATAGAGACACATACTGCTTTGATCAGGATGGCTGGCTCAGGAATTCTGGGAGTTGAAATCCCTAAAAGGGGCCATAGTTGCCCTGGCTATGTTATCAATTCATGCTCAGCTGAACGGAAATGAATCCTGGGTTTCAGTTCTATCCCTCTGTCATGCCCCTGTCTGAATCCAAGGAGGAAGACAAAGAGCTGACAGGGAGTGGGAGTGTGGCTCCATTGGCTGTGGAGGAAACTGGGGAAGGGCAAAGCTGGACAGAGCAGGGAAGAGGTAGAACAAGGGAGAGGGAGTTCAGAGGAAGACCCAGACCCACCCCCTCTTCATCCTAGAGCATGCAGGAAAGAACGGAGAAGAGAGCAACTTGGGTTACATGGCTTACAGGGAAGGAAAGGGCCCTGATTCCCTTCACTACACACACCTAGGAAGAGAGTTTAAAGGAGAGGCAGTTGAGAGCTGCATTTGCCGGGAACAAATGTGAGTTTATCTTGTGTTGTCTGCGGTTATCTGCGTTCCTGGCATCCTCCCAACTATTTACTGCCGTACTATTTCCCTTCTGAAACTCCTTATCTTGCCCTGTTGGATTAATTAGCTCATCTTGATTGGACTTATAGTTAAAGTTTACTGTTGACAACGTTTTGGACTTGAATCTCTGCAGCCAAAGGCTGTTCCTGAGAGTGTTTTTCTCCAGACCAAAAGGTAACCGGAACATTGGGGACAAAGTTTGGAGATAATAAAGGGATTACTACTTATTATCTGGCTGTGTTGCCTTTGTGCCACGCCCCCTTTCCTTGCAGGCTAACCCTGTGTCAAAACTATGAGGTTGAACAATGCCTAAGACAGCTCTGGGAGTAGAGTCATTTGTCAGTGAGATGGGCAACTTGTAAGTTTAATAAACAAACAAACAAGCATATCTAATAGCTGTTTTTGTCAGACTGTATCAGTCAAGCTTTTCAGCAACTTACCCCATCTAGAAAAACTTAGCATATCCTAGCTTGGGCTTCAGCCCCTGGTGGCTTTGTTCTGATGGTGGCAGCTTCAGACCAAGAGCCACAAAACAAGCAGCAATAAGGAACTGCCAGTCCTGTTCTGACCTAGGCTTCCCCAACAGCACAAAGCCAACTCCTTGTCCTGATAAACACCTTTTATTTAGTTTACAGTGAATTCCTCTCCAGCAAAATCCTGGCCAACAGTCTTTCAAGATATTCCACAATTACAGACCTTCATCAGGCTTGGAGAGTTGCCAGGCCAATATCTTTCAGATGCCACACTGTAGCAGACAATAATTAGCGAGAATGCAGGAACAGATCTTCTTCACCCAAATGAACTATGTCTCCTGCAAAACCCCACTCCCCTTTCACTCCTCTTTATTCCCTCTGGGAGAGGCCATTTACCGTCCACCTGTAGCTTTACTCCCAAGTTGACCCTTATTCCTTAGCTGTTCCCTTCTTTTGTCAGCTCTGTGCATGTGCACACTGGGAACAGGCTCCAGCTGTTCTTCTGCCTCACTGATGTCCAACTCCAAAGGCAGCTGATAACTGTCAGACGGCCCTGGCTACATCTCTGCCTCTGATGCAGAGCACTTGTCAGAGCCTTCCCCAGACTCCAGGACTGGCCCATGTTCCTCCACAACCTCCGCACTGTGCGAATCTGCTGCCACAACAATTCCATGCCCAAATTTTGCCAGCTTCTCTATACCAATAGGAAGAATAGAAGTGACACACATCCTGCTCATTCAAACCAACCCACTTGTCTCAGGTTCCTTTTTCCAAATGGAAATCTTAGCACATGACTCCAGAGGTGGTAGGCAGCACAGGAAGTGGGGCTGCTGGGTTATAAGGCAGGGCAGGGGAGAAAATGACCCAGCAGCTCCACTTTGAAGAAGGGGGTATGATGAGGGCAACAAGCCTTTGATTTTATGAGTAGAAATTTGAGCCCAAAATTTCTATTGCTAATTGAGACGGTTAAATGAATTTTGCCCTGTTTTATGACCTTTCTTATCACAGTAGGTAAGTGAATCACTGCAGTTGTTAAGTAAGTAATATGGTTGTTAAGTGAATCTCGCTTCCCCCTTGACTTTGCTCATCCGAAGGTCACAAAAGGTGACCACATGACCCTGGGACACTGCAACCGTCATAAATATGAACCAGTTGCCAGGCATTTGGATTTTGATCGCGTGACCATAAAGGATGCTGCAATGGTCATAAATGTGAGAAATGGTCATAAGCCACTTTGTTGTGCCATTATAACTTGGAACAGTCACTAAATGATCTGTTGTAGGTTGAGGACTACCTGCAGTATCAGATGAGCACAGGTAGTATTTTATTTTCAAATGTCCCTTAATTGCTGAAGTTAAACCCTTTTCTTAATCAGCAGAGAGTTTAATATTCAAATCATGCACAAAGAGATCAAGGGTCTTGTTTAACCAAATAATAATAATAATAATAATAATAATAATAATAATAATAATAATAATAATAATAATAACAACAACAACAACAACAACAACAATAATAATAATAATAATAATAATAATAATAATAATAATAATAATAATAATAATAATAATAATAATAATAATAATAATTTAAAATGATCATTGTTCCCCTATGCTGAAACCGAAGTCTATGAAAAACCTCTTGAAAATGAACACATTCTACAAAGACCAAAGGATAAATCAAGATCTCAAGGAAAAGGAGCTTAGAAAACATATGCTTGTGATTTCTCAATGTCCCATAATATAAAGGAACATATCTATTTATTGGGCAGGGGTCCCAAACTCCCTGACCATGGCCTGCTATCTGGCCGCGGCCCATTGGGAAGCGAGCCATGCAAGTGGCAGGTAAGTGTACAAGCCATGCAAGTGGCAGGGTGCATGTGCAAGACCATCCTCTCCCTCACCTGCCACTGCCACCACCGCCATTGCCAGTCTGCAGAGCCAGAAAGGTTGAGGACCGCTGTAATCGGGAGAGTCAGTGTTGTGTAATGATTAAGGAGCTGGACTAGGAGTTAAGGAGGTTCTAGGCCAGGGGTCTTCAAACTTGACAGCTTTAAGATTTGTGGACTCCAACTCCCAGAATTCCTCCTCCACTCATGTTAGCTCAGGAATTCTGGGAGCTGAAGTCCACAAGTCTTAAACTTGCCAAGTTTGAAGACCCTTGTTCTAGTCCTTCTTAGGCAGAGTAGCTGGTTGGGTGACATGGGGACAATCATCTTTTTTTTCTTATAGACTGGGAAGTCAAAAAACATCTATGTACCCACCTGTACTGAATTAACGTAGTAGATTTTGATCCCCAAACTGCCATAGTGGATTATTCAGGACAATGATGACAATGATAATGATGGATGTTTATCAAATATAAGATAAATGACTGACTGATTATGTGTCATCATTTTTTGACTCCTAGTGACCACGTAGGATAGATGGATTTTCTCCATGATGAGCTACCGTTAACCTATTCCTTCAAGTCTCCGAATGGTGCCTCCATAGCCACTGTAACTGAATCACTTTGGTGTTTGTCTACCTGTTCTTAATTTACTTCCACTTTTCCCAGCATTAAAGTTAGGCCTTCACAACATGTGTCTGAAGTAGGATAATTTAAGACCAGTCCTTTGTACCCTGAGTGTGGATTCTGGATTGATTTTTTTTTCAGTGGTTCATTTGTTTGTTTGTTTTGGCTGCCCATGGTATTCATCAGTGGTGGGATTCAATTTTTTTTAACCACCAGTTCTGTGGGCGTGGCTTGGTGGGCGTGGCAGGGGAAGGATACTGTAGAATCTCCAATCAGAGGTGTGGTATTTGCCAGTCCTCCAAACTACTCAAAATTTCCACTACCGGTTCTCCAGAACTGGTCAGAGCCTGCTGAATACCACCTCTGGTATTCATGGAGGCCAAGAGTCAAAAGAAATTTAAATTATTCCAAGCAATGATTCAATCCCTACATTTCTCCTTCTGACAGGTAGAGCAATATTTATAGAAATTCATTCTCTTTGTGCATTTGGAGGGGCGGTATATTTTACACTGCAACACCGTTTGCCCTTTACTCTGAATGACAGCTTCAGTAAACTGTCAGCAGAATGTTTCCAGGCAATGAAATAGCTAAAAAATATGCATAAGGCATGTGGATGGCTAGGTGCACAAAAGAAGAGGCTTGGAGGTAGCCCTCAAAGAAGCAGCTGCTGTGGTACCACAGGTGTGAATCCTCAATTAAGAATAATCATATTTTTCTGTCAACACTAATAAAATTCAGAAATCCGGACATGACAGGAAGCTGAGAGGAACACCAAACTGGTGCTCTTCAGAGGTCTAACAAGGGATATGAACCCAGAAGAATGAATGGCATTTGAAACTAAGACTGACAGCTTTCCCAGGCGGATGTTGGAGATGAAAATTTATGCCACCAACTTCAGAGTCTGACACGAGCCTTTTAGAAGGCTCGGCTATCTCAATAAAATCTTTTCAGGTGCATGTAAGCAGGAGCTAACTCAAATAAATAGCATCTTGAAAATGGCCTTTCCATTTAAAACAAAATTCACTTAATGGGAGAGGGGATTTTAATTTCATCTTTCCTGACAATGGACATGCAGGATATCCCTCAAATTGGGAAACGTCATTTTATGTAGCAAGCAGAGTCAAACTGGAAAACTATCTGGGGAAGGTATTAAAAGTAAACTTTATCACCCACGCTACCAAACTCACTCTCCTGTTGTATGTGTGTTTTTTTTAAAGATCCAGATTAAAAAAATTCTCCATTTGATTGCCTTTTCACACCTATTCCCCTCTCATAGCTTCATTCTGACTAGGTAATAAAAAGTCCCACTTAAATGATATCAAAACTCTTTTGTAAATGGAGTGCCTTCCCTGGTTTCTCTGCTGAAAACTCTCAAGTGGAGAGGGATGGAATTTAATCAAGAGCACTTAAGAGATTGTTGTAAAAGCGAAAGTGATTTTATGATTACTTTAAGTGATGCAGCATGGCAATTCCAGAAACAGGATTTTCACGGTGTAGACACTTGGGCTGGGGTATGTTTCATTTTCTATCTGTTTTTCTCCACTTTCCTCCTTCCCATATTTCTTATCCTGGTTAACATCCTAATTCATGATCAGCTCTATTACTGCCTTTCCTAACCCAATCATTAAAAAAATTATTACCTCTGTTACTTATGTCCCAACTTCTGTCTCAGATCAGAGGGGTTTTTTAGTGAGGGGAGAAAAAACTGAAAAATATTCCAAATGTCCAACTTTGCAAGGGTTTTTCTGAAGACCTGTTTTTTTTTTTTCCTTAATGCCAGCAATGCTGGAAAAGTGCTAACAGATGCAGGAAAATTCCCAAGTACTATATACAGTATATTCAATAAACTGTTCAGACCGGATTGAATCTTTGTATCTAGTCTAGGAGTCTCCAAACTTGGCAACTTTAAGACTTTTGGACTTCAACTCCCAGAATCCCTTAGCCAACTTTAAGCAACAAGTCTTAAAGTTGCAAAGTTTGAAGACTCCTGTTTGAATCCATTCCAACAATTAGCCAAATACTGATCAGAAACTGCATTCGTGCAGATCTCCTTCACACTCATGTAATTTATATAATGTGAAGGAGATCTAGGTGGCTCCATTGTTGTGGAGAGATCCTCCTCTGGTCAGTGTTAGGCTGATTGTTGAAACGGATCAAACACAATAGTTCAACCCGGTTCTAAATAATTTGGTATTTTATTGAGATAGAGGTCATTGTATCATCTTACCTCAATAAAATACCAAACTTAGAACATGTTCTGTACACATGGGGCCAGATACTGCTTTTTACAAGTAAAGTTATTCTCTCCTTCTTCTTCCTCCTTTCTTATGGATATATACTCCTTGCAGACAGCTGGTCATTTGCATTCTTTGCTTTCTTCCATTCCCCACCATCCAGTCAGAGCTGAAGAAGCTTGTTGGATGAGAAGTCAGGGTTAAAGAGTTCTTGGATGAGAAGGGTGGTCTTCAAAGAAAAACCAGAAAGCCCAGTTGTCTCCTGAAAAAAGCACCTTTGGGACAACCATGTCCTAGATCAGGGGTCTCCAACCTTGGCAACTTTAAGCCTGGAGGACTTCAACTCTCAGAATTCCCCAGCCAGCTTTGCTGGCTGGGGAATTCTGGGAGTTGAAGTCCTCCAGGCTTAAAGTTGCCAAGGTTGGAGACCCCTGTCCTAGATGACTGAGAAACTCCATAGACTTCCAAAGTCTTTATTCTTTGCACACCAACAGATGACACCAAGTTGGGGGAAATAGCTAACACTTTAGATCATGGGTGTCAAACTCACAGTGTCTTGTTGCCGTCGTGTGACGTATCACAACATTTTCCGCTTTGTGGAGCTGGTGTGGCCTGTGCATGACACATCCAGCCCGCGGGCTGCAGTTTGACACCCCTGATAGACTCAAGATTCAGAAGGACCCTGATAGACTTGAACACTGGGCCCTATCCAACAAAATGCAGTTCGGCGGTGAAAAAAGTAAGTCCTGCACTTAGGCAAGAAAAATCACAGAATACACAGAAATAGAATAGGTGTTACCTTGCTGAATGTAGCAACTGTGAGAGGGATCTAAGAGTCATAGAGGGCAACCATGTAAATATGAGCCAGCAGTGTGGTGCTGCTACCAAAAAAGCGAAAGCAATCCTAAGTTGCATCAACAAAGGAATCGTTTCGTGATCATGTGAATTGATAATACCACTTCATACTGCACTGGTGAGATCACACTTGGAATACATCATCCAGTTCTGGTCACCACAATACAAAAAAGACATTGGGACCCTAAAGCGCAGAAAAGAGCAACGAAGATGGTAAGGGGTCTGGAGGCCAAACCATGCAATTGATGGAACTAGATATGGGTTAGTCTAGCAAAAAGAAGGACTATGGGTGATATGATATCAGTCTTCTAGTCACAGGTAGGATTCAAATT
Organism: Notechis scutatus; assembly: GCF_049901735.1. Lineage (NCBI taxonomy): Eukaryota > Metazoa > Chordata > Lepidosauria > Squamata > Elapidae > Notechis > Notechis scutatus. The sequence continues at coordinate 147,272,542 of NC_142011.1, read as the reverse complement.
TTTAACAACCAGTTCTGTGGGCATGGCTTAGGTGGTGGGTGTGGCTTGGTGGTCATGTGACTGGGTGGACATGGCTTGGTGGTAATATTATTGGCTGGGCATGGCCAACTCAATATCACTCACATCGAGGCACACATCTCCTCTCCTGGCTTCTCATGACTGTGGGGATGCTGCAACACTCGTAAGTGTGAAAAATGGTCATAAGTCACTTTTTTCAGTGCCATTGTAACTTTGAATGGTCACTCCAAACAAGCAAAGTACCAGCAAAGGAGGGGGAAAAAACTCCAGAGAAGTTCCTGAGACAGGACATCTAGTCCTGCCAAGAATGTAATAAGGGTTAATGGAGAGGCAGTTTCTGTAAGCAACACCAGAATGTTTCCTTCCTGCCTTCCTTACAGGATTAGGCCAGTAATTTCTTCTAACAACCGGTTCTCCAAACTGCTTAGAATGTTAACAACCAGTTCTAGAGAATAGGTGCGAACTGGTAGAATCCCACCCCTGCTTCTAGTACTTAAGGGACTATCACAGAGAAGAGGGAGTCAACTTATTCTCCAAAGTTCCTGAGGGCAAGATAAGAAGGAATGGGTAGAAGTTCATTAAAGAGAGATTGAACCTTGAACAAAGGAGAAATTTCCTGACAGTGAGAACAATTAATCATTGGAACAGCTTGCCTCTGGAAGTTGTGGGTGATCCATCACTTTTGAAGAAGACATTGGACACCCATCCGTCCAGAATAGGACAGCATTTCCTGCTATTGGGCAGGACGTTGGACCTCCAAAATTTCTTCCAACTTTATTATTCTATGTTCTGGCATAATTGAAACTCCAAATGTACCTGAGGATAAAAGAACCCATTTGGTATAGACTAGAATGAATGAGAGAAAGGGAGAAAGAGAAAAAATTTCAACAGTATGTTATAGTTGATTAAATGAAGTGTTTCTTGCTTCTTTACTACCCCAGTAGATTCAGTCAGTGTGAAAAAAAGTTGTGACAACTATTGTGAGTGTGGGGTAGAAGAAAGAGAAAGGGCTTATTCTATCCCAAATGAGCTAAAGATTTCCTGAAAAGGGATGAGAACTGGACAAGGATCAATAAGTACATTATCACCCTAGAAAAGCAATGTAACTCCAGGAGGAATTCAAAATATAATTTGACAAGGGTTTGTTGCTCAAGCATCACTAGTACCAATAAAATACAGAAAGAGTGACCCTATAGCAAAGAAATGTATTTAAAAAAAAAAAAACAATTCTTAAGCCTCCTGCCCTTATCAATCCAAATACCTTGTGTAAATTGTCAGATCAGGATAAAGTACAATACAAGGAGCCTTATTTTTTCTCATGATAATTTTCCTCCCCACATTCCTTCACCCCCTAACTGATTCTCCCATCCCATTGCATGCTCTATCTATGTCTTCCTCTCTTTCACTTGCTCTTCAAAACCTTTGAAGAGCAAGTGAAAGAATTTTTTTTTTTGCCTTTTAGGTAAGAATTGATATTGTTGCAGCTTTTAAAAAATTTAATTTTAACAACAGACCAAACAGAATCCTACCAACATGGACAATAAAACAGAACAAATGTCAAGTGATCTGTGAATCCATAACTGGGAAGTTCCCAAACATCAAATGCTTTCCTGCTGCATATTAAGCAACTTGGAAATAAATAGTAATGCAGCAAAATAGGTTTCTTGGAGCAGGAGTTTCCGGTCATGGCTCGGTACCAGGCTGCAGCCCATTCAGAACTGGGCCACCCAAGCGGCAGACAAGTGCACGGACATGCATTTCCAATTGTGCAACCAGTGAGAGAGCAGGTGCACATGCGAAGCTCCATCTGTGCAAGCAGCATGCATGTGTGCCCGCTTGTGCAAATGGAGCTACATGCACGGGCGTCCCCATCCCTCATGAAAAACCATCCACTCTTACCACCACCACCACTGCCACCGGTCCACAAAACTAGGATAGGTTGGCTTAAAGCAAGGGAAAATAAATATTCAATAAAAGCAAAACACAAAGGCCATGTGTACAGAAAAGACAAAAATTAAGCTGAAATAGCAATGATATGCTATAAGGCAGGGGTGTCCAACCTTGGCAACTTTAAGACTTGTGGACTTCAACTCCCAGAATTCCTCAGCCAGCAAAGCTGGCTGAGGAATTCTGGGAGTTGAAGTCCACAAGTCTTAAAGTTGCCAAGGTTGGACACCCCTGCTATAAGGTATCATGGTAAAAATAGGATTCTTTTTTTTAAAGGTTTGCTATGGATTGCATATTTGTGACTGTAAACCCAATCCTCTGTGCATAAACTGTTGAAACTTCAAACTCTTCCATGGTGTTTTCTTGTTTAGGATTACTATGTGGTGAAGTAAGACCGGTATTTATCTGATTCTTAGATCAGCCAGGGAGAAGTGTGTCCCTTTATGGATATATCATAGGATTTGGCACCGCTGTTCAACTACAATATTTTAATAGACATGTAAAATAGAAATGCTCATAGAACAGAGCAGCACTGAAGAGCAGTAATTATATGGAAGGAAGATGGAAAGCTTTCAGCTTTCACTGTGGATGCTTATGCCATATTGTGAAGATGGGTGGAGAGACATTAAATGGTTAGGATCTTGAAGGGAGCCTAATTGCACACAGCTGTGCTGAAAATGGAAGCAATTAGATGAGCTTATCTTGGGCACGTTGAAAGTCTTTTGTTTTGGATACCCCAAGATGAAAATAAGAAATGGTTCTTTTTTTAAAAAAAGAAAAGAAATCGCATATACACACACAAAACATATTCATAGTTTGATCATGGCTCATTTTGGAACCTTAACGATCAACATTTGTGCATAATTGAAAAGAACAGAAAAAGGGTTTGGGGGCCAAGCAGAGTGTGAAGGCTCTACAGGAGGGGAACCTCTGCAAGAGAGGGAAAAAATCCTTAGAAACAGGACAGAACATGAGCTTCGGTGGCGCAGTGGTGCAGGCTACTTCTGCTGACTGCTGGCTGCCAGCAAGCAGTTCCAGAGGTGGTATTCAGCAGGTTCTGACCAGTTCTGGAGAACTGGTAGCAAAACCGGCAAATACCACCTCTGACTGGCTGCGCCCCATCTATTCTCGGCCTCCCGAGTTCCAGCTGATCGGCTTGGTCTTCTTTTGTTGCCCTGCACAGGAGAACAGAACTGGAAAGCAAGTTAGTGGGGTGGGGAGGGAATGGGATTTTGCAGTATCCTTCCCCTGCCACGTCCACCAAGCCACGCCCAACTAAGCCACACCCACCAAGCCACACCCACAGAATCGGCAGTAAAAAAATTGAATCCCACCACTGAGCAGTTCAGCAGTTCGATTCTCACTGACTCAAGGTTGACTCATCCTACCGAGGGCAGTAAAATGGGGACCCAGATTGTTGGGGGCAATAGGCTGACTCTGTAAATTGTTTAGAGAGGACTGTAAAGGACTGCGAAGCAGTATATAAGTCTAAGTGCTATTGCTAGGGTTATAGAACAGATCAATGCTACCAGTAGTGAAATTCTTGCAATCCCTAGAATGACGCCAGTTAAGAACAAGCATTTGAGTTGAAATTAATTAAATGGAAGGAAAGGTAGCACAAAGGGGGAACTGTTAATGAGCGCAGCATTTTTATTGCTTCTCTTCTCTGCCTCTCAGCCCTGCCCTGGCTCCATGCTGGTCTACTAAAAGTATGGCCAAGTGCCTGACTGTCAATTACTATTTCAACCCTAGACATTTCCCATGTTCAGTGCAGGAAATATGCTTGTTGATGCAGGACAAGGCACATTAGAGTCACACTGGCCTAGTTTAGCCTGAGGTGCTTGGCGTGTTTACCACTGCATGATTTTATCCTCGATAAAATCGTGCAAGGTTGAACACATCACACTTTAGCTCTACTCCTACTGGCCAAAGAGAGGAAAGCATTCAGTTGCCTAAGGATACCTGTTGCGCAGCTTCTAACTTCCCTAAATAAATAAATAGGAAATGTGTCAGGTATTTATATGCATGTTAAAGAGATTCCACCAGTGGTGGGATTCAAATTATTTTACTACCGGTTCTGTGGGCGTGGCTTGGAGGGTGTGGCTTGGTGGACATGGCAGGGGAAGGATACTGTAAAATCTCCATTCCCACCCCACTCCAGGGGGAAGTTTACTAAAAAATCCCATTCCCTCCCCACCCCACTAACCTTCTGTTAGCCGGACTTCTGGATGTTCGTATTCCCAGAATACAAACCAACAAACATCGAGGTTTGAAGTCTTTTATTTGTACACATAATGCACATCCATGCGGCACTAATGATTTGAATTCCAAGCTAGGTTAGCGCTGGAAGCATTCACCTTCCAGAGCCCTTTATAGCATTGCCCCACCCATCTAATTGCAGCTAATTTCTGCGGACTGCCCTATGCTAAGTTCCCACTTATCCCACATTTCCTAATATGGCTAATTATGCGATACTTCCGTATCCCGCGTCCCACAGCCTAGATCGCTCTGCACCCTACCTAACACCGATCCCCTCTACTTCCATAAGTGCCCCTTAACACCCTCTGTGTAAATCTCCCCACCTCCATTCAGCAAAGTATTCATGAATCAGAGTGCTGCAGCCACATCATCGGGAATCTCCTACTCAGCCTCCAAGTCCCAGGTAGCATTGCGAAGCAGAGTCATAGGGAATCCCCATCAACTCCCCGCTGAATGAGACCGGCTTCATTTGCTGGAGGTTAGTGTCTTTACTGCTGGCAGGTGTAGTTAAATATGGAGCCCGACACCTGCTTTCCAACTCCGTTCTCCTGTGCAGGGCAACAAAAGAAGACCCAGCCAACCAGCTGGGACTTGGGAGGCAGAGAATAGATGGGGGGCGGGACCAGTCAGAGCTGGTATTTGCCGGTTCTCCAAACTACTCAAAATTTCTGCTACCAGTTCTTCAGAACTGGTCAGAACCTGCTGAATACCACCTCTGAATTCCACCATTTCTTGAAATCACCAATTTCTCATCTTTAGGAGCTTTCTAAGTAAGGAAGAAATAAAGCCTCCCAGGGATGGTTCTTCCACAGCAGTCAATCTATCTGAAGGGTTTTTAAAGGAGGACTTCCTAAACGTTATGCATTTTAAAATCCAGTCCAGCAAAATCAATTGCAACATGTGATTGCAGGAGTCAGGCTTAAACTGCTGCTATAACCTCTGGATAATAACAGTTAGCCAAACAGAAACCATTTCTGTCCATGAAGTTGTCATATTGCTAATGCCTGAAATAATGTCTGCAGTATGGCACTTCCCTCTGCTGACAAGCAATTGGCAGGTAGTTTTTACAATAGCAAGATGGATTAACAGCATGGAATGTGTTGATTGCTCGTGTCAATCCTTTTGTAATTTTAAACTAGTACTAATTAGAGCTATACATTTCTCCTGAGTATAATTAGATTACTATTTATATTATTGTCATTACCAGCAGCCTGAGAAATTACTTTTTGGGCTTCATCACTGGGAAAAGAAAGGAGGGGGAAACCCACTTCTCTTTAAAACAAAATCATACTGTTGAATGTAATCCAGATTCCTAATCCTTTAATCAGGATATATTTTACTTTTTGGTGCTTTCAAATCAGTACGTTGATTCTAGGTGACGATCTGGACAAGTCTGCCATTTTTCTTGGCAAGTTTTTGGAAATAGTTTGCCATTGCCTAATTCCCAGGGCTGAGAGAGAATGACTGGCCCAAGGTCATCTTCCAATATTTATAAAGAATGACATTTCAAACTTTGAGAGATTTCTATGCTGTTAGACTTATTGAGGTTATTAGGTTCAGCTTTTCTCCCATAGTGGATTTCTCCATTCTTTGCACTCTTAGAAAAATCAAATAATATGGAACTGCATCTTTCCCTGCAGAAAAGGACACGATCAAATTAGAACAGTGTTTCTCAATTTCAGAACTTTAAGATACGCGGACTTCACCTTCTTCTTCAACAGCTGGGGAATTTTCTTCTTCAATGGCATGAGAGCTGAAGTCCATGTGGCTTAAAATTGCCAATGTTAAGAAATGTTGAATTATAATAGAATTCAACATTCAATTCTAATCCATCTTGATCTTCACTTTTACTGGAAACTTACTGTAAAATCATTGTTCATTACCAACATTTACTTACCTCTCTATCCTATTGTGCTTGTGCGATATGATTATATAGTGTTGTATATGTGTGTGTGTCTATGTGTGTGTATGATTATATAGTGTTGTATATGTGTGTGTGTCTATGTGTGTGTATGTGTACACACACATGTATGTATGTGTGTATGGTTAGTTGTATTGTTGTATATTAGAAATTACATTGTTAATCTGCTGGCATGATTATGATGATTATTTTATGAATCACATGCAACTTCTTTTCCTTCCTAAAAGGCACCATAATGGAAATTTCAGAAAATACAGAATAAGAATTTATAATTACAGAAATAATAATCTCTTAAATGCAATCAATAGATTATAAAACAGAGAACAATCATTTAATTTTAATATTTTAAAGTAAAGTACATGATGTGACAGTTATGGGTTTTATGTTGCTTTATTGGTTCTTAATGTTCATCCTTCTGTCCCATTTGTACTTACTGCCAGTGAAAAAATAAATTAGCATACTTGGGCAAATCAACTAAATTAATCTAAAGTAGGAACTGCACATTTCACAAATTCTAGATCAGGGTTCTAGATCTAGAAAGACTATTTTACATGGATGAATAACTCAAGGCTTTTTAAAAATGTCATTTTCCCCAAATAATAAGGCAAACGAAGTCAATTAATAAAAAAACAATTAAAAGTGATAAGTCAGTGTAATACCCTTGTGTCTGTGACTAAATTGTCCTTCTGACTTTAGTGAACTGATAACATGATGAATATAGTTTGGATACTAACTTCAGAAGCTCCTTAGCTTCTATTTCTATTTGATTTTACCAGTTCCTTCTGGGTACAGTAATGGAAATGCAGATCATTTGACCTTTATGCAACTGATTTTCATATTAACGACCCTCCCTAGTTTCTGCTTCTAAGAGGCTTCTTTTGGATTGAAAAATAATCTTTTCAAACACATTTTCATTAGGGAGTAAAAGGAGCAGAGAGTCTATAGAAAAGTTTGAGGTTTCTAGCTCTCCTAGTCCTTTTTTCCCCCTTAATTCTTAAATTCGGTGGGGGAAAGGAGGTTATAGAACTGCAAATTATTTAATATTTATTTTATTATCCCGCCTTTTCTCCAGGTGTTCTTCCTTCAAACTTTTTATACAACAACAACCCTTTGGAGTAGCTTGAGCTGAATAGATCATTAGTGGCCTAGATCAGGGGTCTCTCCAACCTTGGCAACTTTAAGACTTGTGGACTTCAACTCCCAGAATTCATCAGCCAGCATAGCATAGACCACAACTCTTAAAGTTGCCAAGGTTGGAGACCCTTGGTCTAAATGGTATTCTTGTTTCATTGTCTTTCTGCCACCTTCTCCAAGAGCTGGAATTGTTTTCCAGTTTTTCATTGTGTGTGTGCACACACTAATATGTGTGCATGTATTGAATTAATATTATTTATAACCTTGCAAGGCCTGCCACAGGATTTTTGAATCAACGCCATTCAGTCAGAGATTTTCTGCATTAAAAACACTGTAAGTTAATTTCTTCCTCCAGCATATATTTATATCTCCTATAATTTTAGTCAGTGTGGAAAGCCTTAAATATCAAGGTTATGATGCCACCTATTACACCAATATTTGTTTAAAAAGAGGTGCCACCACAAGTATTTACCTCATGACAGACCTCCCAGAATTATTAAAGACAACAGGAAATCTAGGCCTTGCTCAATAAGTGTCAAATTAAAAGTGGTCCATAGATTGGAAAATAACTTCAGCACATAGGTACATCTGTGTGTGTGTGTGTGTGTGTGTGTGTGTGTGTGTGTGAGAGAGAGAGAGAGAGAGAGAGAGAGAGAGATGGGAGGCAAAAGGGGAGAGAGGGAGAGGGGAGAGAGGGAGGGAGGGAGAGAGAGAGAGAGGTGTTAGAAGGTGGGTCTGTTGCAAAAGGAAATTACACTGTCACAAGAAAAGTGTCAATTGATACAGAAAGTGAATATAAATGTTAAGATAAAAGAGGCTGCAGAGACAGCATTATTTTAATATTACAAAATATTGCAAGTATTTAAATACCTATATTTTATTTATAACTGATAAAGTTTTATGAAAAAAGGGAAATAGAGAGTGGTGTATTAAATTATGCTTGTTTTTTCAGTTTTCAAATCTTCTTTTGATGGAGTTTCTCAGGAAAAGCAAAAGGAAGTTGTTTAAAACCAATTCAATCAATAATCACTCAAAAAGCCTATGCTTTTGATTGCTAAAGCTATTGGGGAAGAGTAGAGTTTATGTTAGGAATATAGATAGTCAACACACAACGGTGGTTGTGTTTGCACAGCTCCTTTAGCTATAAACCTCCACAAGCAAACATGTCACCATTTTGTGGTCCCTCTCATGTCTTTCTTTCACCGACGTTTCAGGATTACCTGTCATCTGAATCCTAAATTGCCTTCATTCTGGGTCCCTCTAATCCAGATGTGGCATCTTAGGTTTATTGTAAATACTGTAATTTAGAGCATCTGGGCTAAAGAGATCCAAGATGTGACCAGATTCACATGAACAGGAAGCCTCAAATCGCAATTAAAGAGCAGAGTTTGAGGAGTGGGGAAAAATAAGACCACACACATATACTTGCTGGTATATATAGTTAAGTCTATTCTGAAAACATGGTTAATATTAATATAGAGACAGGGGGTTTTAAGGAACAGAGCAATGAGCTTAATACATTTTTCCCCGTTTCTGTAAACCCAGCATAAGCTCCTGCCAAAATAGGACGAATAGGTCTTGGAGGGGATTTTCTTTGCTGATATTACTTGACAACAAACATCAGCTGACAACAAATTGCTGCCGAGAAGAAAAGCTGTGGATGAGGAGTTGTGTTTGACAGTATTTTATTTACAGTGGCTAAGACACTGAGCTTGTCGATCAGAAAGGTCGGCAGTTCAGTGGTTCGAATCCCTAGCACCATGCAATGGAGTGAGTTCCCATTATTTGTCCCAGCTTCTGCCAACTTAGCAGTTCAAAAGAATGTAAAAATGCAAGTAGAGAAATAGGAACCACTTTGGTGGGAAGGTAACAGCATTCCGTGCACCTTCAGCATTTAGTCATGCCGGCCACATGACCATGGAGACGTCTTCGGACAGTGCTGGCTCTTCAGCTTTGTAACAAATATGAGCACCACCCCTTAGAGCTGGAAAAGATTAGCATGTATGTGCGAGGGGAACCTTTACCTTATAGTACTATGGAGATACCTTCTGAGAAAATTGAATAGATGCATGTACCCCTAAAATCCACTGCTACACATTGGATCCCCAGGTCAGTACCCGGTACACACAAAGGGATGGGGCTTTGATTAAACCAACAACTGGATGATTTTGGACCTGTAATTTATTCTATTGCAACACACTATGGTATCGCTATGATAAGGAAACACAGTGAAATATAGTTAGGAGCATTTCAAGAAACTTCATCACTTGCTACCTCATCCTACCCCAGATGTCTTTTCGGCTATTGCTAGGAGAAGATAAAATTTGGTGTCCCTAAATGAACCTGTTGTGGTTAGCCAGCAGCAGGTGCGGATGGCTGAGGAGACCGAGGACTCAGATGAGTGGCCAGGACCATTAGGGAGTGGACGGCTGCCTTCAGAAATTGTGGGAGCTGGCAGTAGCGATGAGGAGGTTCCCAAGGAGCCTTTGTCAAGTGCGCGTGTACGCAGGATTGCTCGCAGGAAAGAGCAGCTGCAACAGCATGGGTGACTCAGGAGTAAGTCTGCAAGGTAATGGCCCCTCCTTCAAGAAGATAAAAGCCAGCTGTGAAGCAAATGTTCTTTGCAGGAAGCAAAGACGTTTTGAAACTCAGCCTTGTGGACATTACAGTATCTTAATTTGATATTTGAAGACTCTTGTGTTGTGAAATATTTCTTATCTGTGATTCTTGGCAGTCTTGCACAGTTTTGGCAAGGTTTATGTTTATTGAAATTAATTAGTTTGCAGCAGGCTTTTTACCAGGGATTCGTAAGACTCATTAAAAGATTTCTGTTCCCTTTGGTTATTGTTTGTCTTATTGGAAAAGGGTACTTATCAGATATTGAGAACCTCTGACTTTTGAAAATAAGTCATTCTTGTTCAAATGTTCCTGTGTCTTTGTCATCCATGATCACCAAAGATGTAACCATATGGTGAAAGTTATTGGCATAAATAGGGGAACAGGTTTTACATTTTTGATCTCATAAAGTAGTACCAGTAAGAAGCTCTCATAACTTAGTAGATAGCAAGAGCACTTAGACTTATATATTACTTCACAGTGCTTTACAACCCTCCCTAAGCGGTTTACAGAGTCAGCACATTGCCCCCAAAGATCTTGGTCCTCATTTTATCGACTTCGGGAGGATGGAAGTCTGAGTCTTCCTTGAGCTGGTAAGGCTCAAACTGCCAAAACAGCAGTCAGCAGAAGTAGCCTGCAGTACTGCGCCACCAGGGCTCAGATAAGAAGCTATTTGTTTTTTCCTTTTTATTTATATTCCAAGGAGAAGGACTGTGTGAGGCATTGTGCAGTTTTTGAAAGGCCCTTGATGTGGTACTAAACCACAACTCAAGGTGCCTGGACCTCCAATGTGATTCTTCAGAAAGAACATCTTATTCTCAGCCAAGTGTTCAATACACTGGGATTAGTTAATCTAATGGATACACTGCAGGAGGTCACATTTTCTACATTTTTATCAAATATCCAGAGTCTGCATACATGAGGAGCATCAAATCATTTTATAGAGAAAGTACGCAATCACGCTTCATTTGGCAAAAACAGTACTAGCAAAGCTGAGTCACCACGGTCCAAAACTTTCAGCCAGCAGAAGAGTTTCAAAAATCAGAACACCATATTGCAATGAATGTTTCTTCAGTGCAATCAGAGACCCCTTCGTCCAATAGCACTAAAGCAGGATTAGACAATTATTCCATTGTGGGATTAGCTTTATGGGTATTAATTTGTTAATTAACATTATAAATTAACTTCTGGTCAAGTTGTAATTCAAGACACTTGCAGTATTTTAAGATTAAAGCACATCATCTATGCAATTTTATGTTTCGATCAGTAGAATGCTTCATTTAAGTTGTATGGAGCAAGGTTTTTATTTGTGTTTTCTGAATTTCTGTCTCTGTGTATATGTTTCTTTGCACTTTATTAGTTTATCAGGCCTTGGGGAAACACTAAGCTATTAGGTCTTCTTCTGTTGCCCAAACTGCAGTTGGGTTTCCCTTGCACTCTGTTTGATTTTAAGAGAAAACATGTATCCAGGGGACAAGTAAATAAAAATATATATATGAAATTGAGTCTCTGTCTCTCAATTTCATGTTTTTTATTTGCTTGTCCCCCAACCTTCCTGGCCAAAGTTCTTGAGCTATCTTTATTCCTCACATTTTTGCTTTAACTGCTAGCCTGTTAGAATAGAATATAGTAGAGTAGAACAGAACAGAACAGAATAGAATAAAATAACAGAGTTGGAAGGGATCTTGGAGGTCTTCAGGTTCCCCTGCTTAGGCAGGAAACTATATACCATTTCAGACAAATGGTTGACCAATCTGTTCTTAAAAGCTTCCAGTGTTGGAACATTCACAACTCCTGGAGGCAAGTTGCTTCACTGGCTAATTGTTCTGTCAGGAAATTATCCTTATTTCTAGGTTGCTTCTCTCCTTGATTAGTTTCCCTCCATTGCTTCTTGTGCTACCCTCAGGTGCTTTGGAGAATAGCTTGACTCCCACTTCTTTGTGGCAGCCCCTGGGATATTGGAACACTGCTATCATGTCACCCCTAGTCCTTCTTTTCATTAAACTAGACATACCCAATTCCAGCAACCGTTCTTTGTATGTTTTAGCCTCCAGTTCCCTAATCATCTTTGTTGCTCTTCTCTGCACTCTTTCTAGAGTCTCAACATCTGTTTTACATTGTGGCGACCAAAACTGGATGCAGCATTCCAAATGTGGCCTTACCAAGGCATTATAAAGTAGTATTAACACTTCACGTGATCTTGATTCCATCCCTCTCTTAATGCAGCCTAGAACTGTAAAACTGTGTTACTAAAAGATAATTTAAAATAATATCAAAAGGGAGACTGTGCATTTGAGCATGGGCAGAGATTGAGTTGGTAACAGAAGGGGATGTTGTTCATGACCTGTTGCAAGTACTTGTGAGCAGATACAAAGCCACAAAATGCAAACACCATTCTCTACTACACTTCAAAAAGAAAGAAGCGTTTGTTCCCAGTTAGATCACTGCTACCTTTAAGGGTTAAGGAAATATTTATTAGTAATGTGGAAGTCAAACTGGCAATGATATATAAAGCGTATAAATGTGGCAGCTGTTGAGTTCAGACAGGCTATCAGTTCCTAGGCATCACTGAGAAACTAATTTTAAATCCGGCATTTTGTTTTTAACATAGGCAAGATCTTACTTGCTGCTAATTCATACTTATGTGGTTTTTGCCAAGTGGGGCAATTGTTGAAATGCATCTGAAACCTGCTAATTGAAAGAGTTCTTTTGTTGTACAGTGTTAAATAACTGAAAATGACAGTGTTTCAGGCAAAGTGTATATGAACTCATCCATATTGCCAGAAATCAAATTAACAGGATAACATCATCATCCCAGATTGGCCCATTATCAAGGAAAGTACAAGTTCAGCTCAGACTGTTTCAGCATTGGCTTCGTTTTCAGTGGGGTAGCAAAACTGAACAGGAATTCAAATTCACAGGAACTTTGTTTTGTTTCCTCGATGGAGAACAACATTCAAAGGATGTGAAATTGAGGAGTCCAAGCCAAAATGGCCATTAGCAAAGGATGTTGGGAACTGTAGTTCAGCAGTATCTGGAATTTCTAAAGAATATGTGCTATGATCACATTTAAAAAAATTGAGTATTTGGGACTTTATAACAATGAAATGTACCCATATAATTATAATTTTAATATCATGTTAAGACATATGGGGTTTTAAAAGTTGTATTTCTCCTCTGTTCAAATGGTATCATACAAATGATCATGTTTCTGTTTAAATGTTTTTAAATAAGGCTATTCGTCAAATTTCTTTCAAATTTGGAATTCTGAACAGAATACCCTAAACTCTGTTTCTGCCTCTATGTATTTATAATGGGCAATTTTTGGTCTAGACCAGTTTCTCAACCTCAGCAATTTTAGACCAGCAGTCTAACACTGGTCTAACTGTATATCAGTTATAATCTTCTTTCTTGAGCAATATTCCTATTGCAATAGGAATCTATAAATGCAAAGACCAAGAAAAGACCAAATTATTAATGGCTACTAATGGCCTCTAATATTTTACTCCTCTAAACCTTCCTTCCTTATGTTTCTGCCATGATAATATCTTAACTAGTTGTGTGTCTCACTATATTTAAGTGTATCAAAACCAACGCAGTGTAATTCAGAACTGGCCTCTAGATGATGCTAGGATGCTTTCTACACAATTCTCTCAAAGTGCTACTTGACTTCAAAGGGCTTTAAAATGCCTCTGATATTTTTTGGGTCTGCATTTTCTTCACATTTGTTGTCTTGTTGTCTAGCAGCCGAGAAGAAAGCTCTCCTCTGCAAAGGTAACGCTTTGAACCCCTTCAATGTCTATTTCTGCTTTTCTAAGGAACCACTTAGATGGTATTGTAAGAAAGGGTTGAATTAACCGTTCCTTGCAATTGTCTCCAGATCAGTGGGAAAATTTGGAAGGGCTGATGAACAAGTGGTTGCATCTACTAGGAAAAGATATGGAATAAATGTGTAGTCTTCTTCCAACCAATGCTTTCCAAATACGGGATTTAAATTTCCAACATTTAAAGAGCAGCAAACTGGGGGAAAATGGACTCAGAGTAACTTTTTATCCCTTGTAAGATTTTATTTTTCCATACTGCCTTTCTATCTTCCCAAGGATAATACTACAATTGAATAATCAAATCAGAATTAAGATCACCCTTGTATGCAAAATCCAAATTAAAGCAGCAAGATACATACAGTGATGATGCACTGATGCTGTTACCTAGTTTGGGTAATAAAATGTCTGCAAGAAAACAATGAAGCCCAGAGAACACCTCATACAACTATATGGACAGCATCATTTCCTTGGTCATTGGTTTCACTATTTTGTTTGGCATTTTTAAGCATTCAGCAACCGTCTTGTAATTTAAATTCCCTTGAAACTTACCCTTGAAAAAACAAAGAGATAGCTTTATTCTGTCATTACCTTTTCAGGTACATAAAGAGTATTTATCTTCCCTCAGTATTCTTTTCTTAAAGCTAAACATTCCCAGCTCCTTCAATATCTCTTCATGAGATTTAGTTTTAGTTTTATTACCTTTGTTGGCTTTCTCTAAACCTGTTCTAGTTTGTCTGGATTCTCCTTAAAGTTTGGTGTCCAAGAGTTGAGATAAAGGCTAAGTGGAACTTTAATCTTCCTGATACAATTTAAAAATTATATTGGTATTTATGCGGTGTCAAACTGCATTTACTCCCAACAACTGCTGCATAATCTTTGTCACAAGTACTATTACCAAGCTATGCAGCCCCTGGGCACTGGATTTCTGTTTCTTAAGTGCGTAACTCAGGACAAACTAAAGTGCTATCAGCAAATTTCATTCTATTTTAATTTTGTGCTATCAGCAGCTTCTAGAAGCAGTCTCTCCACCTCCTCATCTAAGTTATTAATAAAAATACTGAAGAGTGCAGGGCACAGGGCCAGAACTGAATTTGGAGGCATGGTACTTCAAATCTCCCTCCAGTTTTATGAGAAATTGTTGAATACAGTATAACAGAACTACAGAGTTGGAAGGGACCTTGGAGGTCTTCTAGTCCAACCCTCTGCTCAAGCAGGAAACCCTATAACCATTTCAGACAAATGTTTGTTCAATCTCTTCTTTAAAATCTTCAGTGTTGGACCATTCATAACTTCTGGAGGCAAGTTGTTCCACTGATTAATTATTCTAACTGTCAAGAAATTTCTCCTTAGTTTTAGGTTACTTCTCTCCTTGATTAGTTTCCATCCATTGCTACTTGTCCTGCCTGAGTGTGATTTTCAAGCCAGTCACGTATACATTTTATAGTCATGCCATCCAACTTAGGCTTAACTAACTTACTGATCAAGTTATCATTGGGAAGTTCCTGCACTGTTTTACTGTGGTCAAGATATATTATCCCACAAACATTAATAACTATATTATAATAATTTTTCATCTTTCCCATCCTCTTTGTCCTCCTTCTTCCTTGTCTTGGCCAGCAATATTTATTCTGTCACAATCCATCTCATGAAGGATCTTTGTGAGGGCATCAAACCTGTTTCTGAGTTCCACCAATGAAGAAAATCTCCTACATCTTCTTTTTCTGATTGTTCACTTACTACCAACAATTACTACCAACCTGCCTTCAATCAAGGACCTGTATACTGCACGAGTCAAAAAGAGGGCTGTGAAAATATTTACAGACCCCTCACATCCCGGACATAAACTGTTTCAACTCCTACCCTCAAAATGATGCTATAGAGCACTGCACATCAGAACAACTAGACACAAGAACAATTTTCCCCCTGAATGCCATCACTCTGCTAAACAAATAATTCCCTCAACACTGTTCAACTATTTACAAAATCTGCACTACTATTACTATTAATCTTCTTGTCACTCCTTACCACCCATCCCCTCCCACTTGTCACTGTATGACTGTAACTTTGTCGTATATCCTTACGATTTATATTGACTGTTTCCTAGTTTGATTTGATTGCTTATTGTACCCTATAACTATCATTAAGTGTTGTACCTTATGATTCTTGACTCTTGACAAATGTATCTTTTCTTTTATGAACACTGAGAGCATTTGAACCAAGACAAATTCCTTGTGTGTGTCCAACCACACTTGGCCAATAAAGAATTCTATTCTGTTCTATTCCTTTCATCCATTGCATTTGCTCTTTTCTTTCAGTTCATTCCTTAGAGCAGGGGTGTCAAACTCAATTTCATTGAGGGGCACATCAGGGTTGTGTTTGACCTTGGAGGGCCAGGGTAGGTATGGCTGGGGTGACATCCCTCATGTCAGGGGCACTCAAGCACTTTGCCAGTGAAAATTTTTGCCCCGAGTTCCATTTTTGACTGTGACGACCTACTGCAACCCTCTGCCAGTGAAAATGGAACTCGGGAGGGCTGTGTGTGGTCCTTCCATGCTCCGTTTTTGCTGGCAGAGGGATGTAGGAGGCTGTCACAGTCAAAACAAGCTCAACTTTCACTGGTTAAAAACACCACAGGCTGGTTCTTCATTGTTTCCAGGGTGGCCCCATGGGCCAGGTCTAAGCACCCCGTAGGCTGGATCCAGCCCGCCGGCCCTGAGTTTGACTCCTCTGCCTTAGAGTGTTGCTGCTCCTGCCAGTTCCTATTGCACTACTGTTGGGCTCCGTTAGGGATGATAGATGTTATGAGCCCATCAGCACATTTGCAGGATGATAGATGCTTCTGGATAATTCTACCTTCTTTGTTGGTGTACTATCTCTTCACCCCATAACAAACTGAAGTGAAAACAGGCTCTACTATACCTTTTCTTCCAGCACAAATACAAGCTTATACCTCTGCAGATATATAGATATATATGCCTGACTATTTTAACAGAAGTTCAACCTGACAGGCCATAACTATAGAGGCATGTCTGTTCAGTTGTATTTTATAAGGCACCACAGCAGACCAGATTTCACATTGGTTTCTTTTCAAGTTAGCCAACCACCTGCTTTCCACTTAGAAGAAGGAAAAAAATGATAAAAAGACTTTTCATGGAACTCTCCTGCTGGACTCTGCTGTCAAGCATCTGTTAGCTCTCTGTTTGCTCCTTGGAAATCCGTTGTCTTGGTCTCTTCTACAGATTCTGTAGCGGCCTGAGCTTCTTCAGTAGGAAGCAGGCATTCCTTACTGGGAGGAAGAGCTACGAGTAGCTCTCAGAACAAACCTGTTATAATCAGTCGCTTCTTCAGCAAATTAGCTTTTCACCCCATGCCGCTGACCACATAGGCCCTGAGGCCCATTTCCTGTCTCTTCCTACTCTTAAATGTCACCACTAAACCTTCCCTCTCTGCTTGCTCTGTCTCCTCCAACTGTGTGGAAAAAGAACAGTTTTTTTTAAAAAAAATTTAATCACTAACTGGAAGTTTGGTTGAGGGCCTGATAATGGAGACAGCAGTTGCTTTTGCCACAAATCCTATCCATCATCCTCCAAGGGTGTACATACTCAGGGGACTTAAGGAAATAGAAAATGCCATCTACATACCTGATTTGCCATGCTCAGTGTGAAACTTCTAAGAAACAGCGCATAAGAAACATGGAATGGGCACCAGGCCAGTAAATTACCCAGTCATGTATCACACGAGGAGCCACTTCTATACAAGTGCTTCAGAACAATTCAGTAAGATCCACTTCTCTGCATTATGTTCCTAAAAGTAATATCTTAAATGGGTGGCAAAAAGGAATTATGCCGGACTTTAACAATTTTTATGCGAGTTGATGATGTTGTATTTACCCACAGGACCTGACATTCTTCTTCCACCTTCAGATGAACTGATGGATGAGTAGCTAGATGGATGGCTAGACAGACAGGCATTTGTGTGTGTGCAAAGAAAGAGACAAGCTTTCAGAAATGAAATATGCTACCAGAAACAGATTTCAGAGAACAGTTTAACAGATTGAATTTATGCATTTATTTTGAGCTCATCATTTTCTAGATTTCATGCGTGGAACTATATAGCTACTTTAGAGATTCTCATTATCCACAAACACAGTCCACTGACTGCATTTATAAAAGCTGCTGGTGTGATATTTATGACATTCAGATGCTATTAAAATGCCTTACAACTGAGCCAGTTAACTCAACTGAAATCTTTTCAAGATTACAGCTGGATTATATTTGTCTTTAGATGAAGTTCCATGAATTAGGGCAATTGTGATTTGTGTCAGCACAAACAGGCCCTAAACCATTACATAAATGCATGCACAAAGGCTTATTAAGTCATCTGGTTTGCTTCTGAATCCATGCAGTTTTCTATTATTTCAGAATCTATCTTGGTCATATGTAATATATGCTGTACTTGTAGCCATTGCAGTACTGGAAAAATGCACAGACTGGATTTCCAAGACACTATTGATATATCTGTCATTTGTCATTTGATTTACTGTTCCAGGCCATGTTTAAAGCTGGGGAGTGGGGGGGAGGGATAGTAGCATAGCTACATAGTTCAAGGTGGCAGAAAGGAAGACTCTAGTACAGGGGTGGGCAATTAATTTTCTCAAGAGGCCACATGAGAAACTGGGACTGTTGTGGAGGGCCAACCCAAATAGTTGATCTTAATTCTGTTCAGTATTTATTTTACTGCTCTATAAAAAGCAGTAAATTATATGGTTTTGATCAGCTGCTCCTGGTAAAAATACATATGATATCTTATTTACATTTGATTTCTAATTTCTGATTGAGCTCATGCTGTCTGGACGGGGACAGCCAAATTGCCAGATGCAGCTTGGGGTCTGTAAAACGCCCTGGTCTGGTCTAGTAGCACCTTTTGTTAATTTATTTATAGTATGGGTTGATTTTATTGGGTTTTGTTACCAGCTGGCTCCACACTAATTCTGGGTGGCTCAACAATATAATAAAAATAAATAGAATCCAATATGATTTAAAAGTATAATAGAATAAATAAACCAGCTGACAAATGACCTACTCTGTCAATTCATATCAGCAGAAAGACCAGGGAAAAGGCATTCCCTCAAACAATCAGACTCTATACTATGTACGGGGAGTACAGTGGCTCAGTGGTTAAAGACAATGAGCTTGTCAGCTGGAAAGCTGACAGCCCAGGTTCAAGATCTGAGTGTCGCACAACAGGGCGAGCTCCTGCCCACCTAGCAGTTTGAAAGCATGCAAATGCAACTAGATAAATAGGTACCACTTCAGTGGGAAAGGAACAGTGTTCCATGTGCCTTATCATAGAGTCATGCTGGGTACACGACTACAGTAATGTCTTCAGACATTGCTGGCTTCCTTGGATAAGAAATGGAGATGAGCATCTCCCCCTAGACTTGGAAATGAATAGACAGGGGAAACTTTTACCTTTATACTATGTACAGCTTATAAATGATTAAATATGGTATTTACTATTGAGTAGATATTTTGATTGCGTGCTGTCAAGTTATTGCTGAATGAAGTTGGTTCCTTTTTGTTCCTTTTTCCCTCTTTATTCCATATTTTCTCTTTTTTCCCTCTTCCCCCTCCTGCCAAGTTCTCTATTACTTTTTAAATTTCTCTTTTTTATTATTTTATACTTTGATTAATTACAAATGTATTTTAAAAAGATTGTTGAATCTCAGTAACCATCTCGATAGCTTTTTCTCTATGATGATGTCTGGTCGTTTAGGTATTCCAATAGTGCATTTATTACCACTGTGACTTGGACTGTTCACTTTGCTGCTGGTCATCCTCTTCTTGTCTATCTTTAAATGTAAATCCAATCAGGTTTCATTGTGGCCCAGCATTTGGGGCACCCTTAATCCATTTACGGAGCATAAATTGGGATAAAGTAAAGATTTTTCCAATAGGGCTCCCTTTTTGATTTGTCCATATTTCTGTCTTTTCAGGGCCAAAAGGGATATGGGGAACAAAACAGTTCAGTTTACAGGTGTCAGTGAGAGTAAAATATAGACTTTCAGTTACTAAAGATCAAAAAAGAACAAAGATCATCTGCTAAAAATCACAATTTTATCCCCAAATTTCAGTGGCACAATTCTGAAGGTCTTGGGTGAGAAGTGAGCTACAAGATGAAGTTCTGTGGTTTTGTTATGACCTGCAATATTGGAGAACATGTATTCCAATTTGGCTTGTTTTACACAAAGTGTTATGCCAAAATATTATTTGTGAGTCAAGCCTTCATGTTTGGCTTCGAGGTGACCAATAATAAGAGGACACCTACAATTTAAATGTTTCATTTTTAGGCATTTATTGACTGCTATCTTAGAAGGTACTTTCTAATAAGGAATCATCAGTACCCAGACCATTTCAGTTCCCAAGTTTCATGACATTTCAAGATTCTTGTACTCTCATGTTTACAGAAGAGTTAATATTTTATATTAAGACTGGGATTACTTGAATTTTGCAGGATTTTATAATTCTATAAAATTCTGTGTAATTTTTTTTAATGGGGGAATGCCTGCTACCTGTCAAAGTTACTGATGATAGCACTTATTTTAGCTTCATCCACAAAAAATGAACATAGCAAATACCTTCATCTAACCATAATCTTCTTCCAACTGACCATTATTCCCAGCCAGCATGGCTTGATGATTGCAGAAGTCCTTGGGATTATTGCTGGGTAAAATCATTTTCTCAAACAATGTTTGCTGTAAAAAGACAAACCATGTCATACAAGAATCACAATGCATAAGTGATGAAAATTACCCATAAAGCCATCTAACCATGAAGCTTCTTAATACCGTAGAGTAAAAATAGATATTGTCCTTTTGCCTTTTTGCATTGCTAGATATTGATATTACCCTTGGCCTGCATTGCTGCAGATAAATGTCATCTAAAGAGGAAAAATATTATGGCATGAGAAATGAAACTAAATGTTCTTTATTGGTACATGCAGCAGACAGTTTCACTATGTGCCATGTGAAGTTGTTAAAAGCTTGAAAAAATGGGAAAGATTATCTTATCCTTTCAGGGTGTACCCAAATAACACAAAAGCAGCTTATCAAGAAACAGATCTGTAGCTCATGCGATGCTTCATAGAATGACAAATTGCAAACTTTTTAGAAGGAAATGAAACACAAGGGCACACACAGAATAGCAGAGCAAGTAGCTGAGGAGCAAGCTTTTTTTTTTTTAAAGGTTTCTGATAGGCCGGACAATTTCATTGTCCAAAATCCATCCAATTCTCTTAGCCAAACAAACAAGTATCAAGATAGTTGATGGGGGGAATATATTTTCAGCTAAGGAAATGGAGAAGGCTCAAAATTAAACAGAGAGCCATATCACAAAATGCATCAATATATGATATTTACCATTACCATATGGAGCAATGTTCACTCTCTAAGACTAAAAAAAAAAGATAAGTGTATAATTCATTATCCTTCAAATCTTTTGGGCCCTGCTTCCAATATATGACCTTTGGGCATGCAGGCCCTGGATGTTGTAATCAAAAACATCTGGAGGACAACACACTAGAAGTGTTAAGTCAGGGCATCTCCCTATCAGATTCTTGGAGCAAGTGTACGAAGATCCTGATTTTCCTGTGTTACCTGCAGGCTTTTAATGACAGCCAGCCAGCCATGGTTAGAAACAAAATGAGAATTTTAACAGAGTTGGAAAGGACCTTGGAGGTCTTCTAATCCAACACCCTGCTCAAGCAGGAAACCCTGTTATTCTATGTGTCTATAAGTGTCTATACCTTTTCAAACAAACGGTTGTCCAGTCTCTTCTTAAAAACCTACAGTATTGGAGTGTTCATAGTTTTGATGAACATAGCTCAAGTAAGGCTTGTTGGAAGCAACTTTGAAAGAATGGGTAGTCGTGGAAATAAGTATACAAAATTTCTGTTTGCGAAGTATAAAGTATACAATACATTGTATACCCTCTCTTTTTTTAAAAAAAAATGTATTTAATTAGTTTCTTGAGAAGTTTGTAGATTAATACTCTGGAGATAGATAGATAGAAGGTTGGTTGGATGGATGGATGGATAGATATATAGATGGATAGATAGATAGATAGATAGATAGATAGATAGATAGATAGATAGATAGATAGATAGATAGATAGATGTAGTTATAGTGAGATATAGTGATTGTGTGTGTGTGTGTGTGTGTGTGTGTGTGTGTGTTTTCTTAAGTTTTCGCGGGTACTTACATGTATGGCATTCAGCTTTGTTCGGGTATTTTCCCATGTCACTATAGTTGTGCTTTTAAAGTTGTAGCAACGTTTCAGCAGAATCTCATCTGCCATCATCAGGCTTCTATATAGTGTTCAACTATTTTGTAATTTCCTGAGTTTACTGATGTGATATCCTGAGTGGGTGACTGTGATGTAGCTTTTTGGGTTTTGGTCTGGCTTCGAGTTTGGGGTCTGCGTCTCTGTTCTTGGTGTGTGTCAGCTTGTTTGGTTTTGGGGTCGGGGGGTGCGACAGCTGGCGAAGCAGCCGTGGTCTGGTTTCTGGATGGTGGTTGTCCTTCGTTTATAGGATGGGTTTGGGCCTGGGTCTGATGAGGGGGACTGGCGGTAGTGTCCCGTGTTGTTTGGGGTCTGGTGTTGGTTTTCATGGCTGGGACTCATTTGTTGGTGAGGGCTAGTTTCCGGATGTCTGGTAGGCAGGAGGTATCATCCCGTTTATTCATGTTATGTGGATATCACATCAGAAAACTCAGGAAATTACACCATAAGAACTCAAGAAGTTGCAACACAGCAAACGACCCAGGAAATCACAGCACTAGACCAAGGACACCACAGCAATAAAACTCACAAGGTCATCACACAACACATTACCCAAGCCGTAATTACTCCTTACAACACAGGAGGCTAATGGAAAAGAGATCAAAACACAAACGACCCAGGAGATTACAATGCAGGACCCAGGATACCACAACAAAAGAACTCGCAAGGCCATCACACAACCCATTACCCAAGCCAAGTTAAAACATGGGAGGCTAATGGAAAAAAGATCACTACAAAACAAACAACCCAGGAGATTACAGCACAAGATCCAGGATATCTCCACAACAAAACTCACAAGGTCATCATGAAGCCCATTATACCAACATCAACACCAGCAGCCAATCAAGAGGCAGCAGCGCAGCCAACCAGCCCAGCACACCAGCCCCCCCACCAATATTTATAGAGAGACGGCAGCTCCGATCACACACTGCTTGCACTGGCACAAAGCTGAAAGCACCAGCCTGAGGATGGCGAGTGGGACCTCACCGAAACGTTGCCAAGATACTCTTAATCTTACATGGGAAAAGACCCGAACACACCTAGATCTACATACCTGTACCCATGAAAATCTACGAATATATATATTTATATATATGACGAACACAATACAGAAGCCTGATGATGGCAGATGAGATTCTGCCGAAACGTTGCTACAACTTTAAAAGCACAACTACAATGACGTGGGAAAATACCCGAACAAAGCTGAATGCCATACATGTAAGTACCCTGAAAACTTAAGAAAATATTTATATATATATATATGTGTGTGTGTGTATGTATATATATATATATATATATATATATATATATATATATATATATATATATATATATATATATATATATAGTTATAGTTATAGTTATAGTTATAGTTATAGTTATAGTTATAGTTATAGTTATATAGTTATAGTTATATAGTTATATATATATAGTTATATATAGTTATATAGTTATATATATATAGTTATAGATAGTTACATATAGTTATAGATAGTTACATATAGTTATAGATAGTTATACTTATCTATAGTTATAGTTAGATAGTTATAGTTAGATAGTTATATAGTTATATATATAGTTAGTTAGTTAGTTAGTTAGATAGATAGATAGATAGATAGATAGATATGGTTATAGTTATAGTTATATAGTTATAGTTGTTATAGTTATAGTTATATAGTTATAGTTTTATATATATATAGTTACATATATAGTTATATATATATGTAAATAGTTATAGCTATATAGTTACATACATAGTTTGTGTGTGTGTGTGTGTGTGTGTGTGTCCATCAATTGCTGGCAAAATAGCTTTAACTGGACTGGCATGCAAAAATGTCTCAACAAATAAAATGAAAGATCTGGGTGTGTGTATAATTAACAAATTTAACAATAAACACATGTTTGCCATCCAAATGGGTCCCTCCTCCCTGTGTCTTAAAATATAAAAGCAAAATCAGCAAAACAAGGAGATTATACTGATCTTGACTTTTTCATTCTTATATTAAAACCAGATTTGGAGAACAAATAGACATGGTTTTCATATTCCAGATTACAATATTTTTTTCCCTTTGGCTTACATTTATCTTATCCTTTCAACCACTATGATTTCTAGGGCAAGATCTATGAAATAATGTGCTTTAGGGCTATTGTTTTTTCTTTCATTTTAAACATCCCTATGTTCACCCTCCTTTTGTAGTGTTTGTAGTATTTGAGTTTTAGTAGCAGCATCACTGCAGCCTCTCCCCAACCAAGTTTATGACAGACAGAAAGTAGTAAAGGTAAAAGGTATAGATTCCCCTCGCACATACGTGCTAGTCATTTCTGGCTCTAGGGGGAAGTGCTCATCTCCGTTACAAAGCTGAAGAGCCAGCGCTGTCCAAAGACGTGTCCGTGGTCATGTGGCCAGCATGACTAAACACCAAAGGCACACGGAGTGCTGTTATCTTCCCACCAAAGCGGTCCCTATTTTTCTACTTGTATTTTTATGTGCTTTCAAACTGCTAGGTTAGCAGAAGCTGGGACAAGTAACGGGAGCTCACTCCATAACACAGCACAAGGGATTCGATCCACTGAACTGCCAACCTTTCTGATCGACAAGCTCAGTATCTTAGCCACTGAAACACTATAGGAAGTAGTAACTGAACTGTAAACATATTCACAGACTATGTGATGAAATGCAATAGGTTCATAATTAAGGTTATTGTCACATTCCAACACCAGTCAATACTGAATGACTTTCAGAAGGAAACCACAGCTACGCACAGGTAGTCCTTGACTTACAACAGTTCATTTAATGACTATTTGAAGTTACAACAGCACTGAAAAAGTGACTGATAACCATTTTTCATACTTATGACCATTTTCATACTTTGCAGGATCCCCATGATTTACATTCATATGGTTGACAACTGTCTCACATTTATGTCAGTTGCAGTGTCCTAGAGTGATGTGATTTCACCACCACCCCTTTTACAAACTTCTGACAATGGAGAAGCCAGTTTCATTTAACAACCGTGTGACTAAGAACTGCAGTGATTCACTTAGGAAATGTTAGAAATGTTCACTTAGGAAGCAGTCTTCCCACCCTATGTGGCCTTGAGATGTGTATAGACATCAAATTCCAATGCAGAATGGTTTTTGAATCCTATAGTCTGGGGACATCCAAGAGAGGGTAAAAAAAAATAGTCAAGATGGTAGCCATGACCATAAGATCAAAGCTCCACCTCTTCTTTGCACGTGTTACACTTTCAAAATGGGTGGGACTTCAATCATACAGTTCAGTGATATAGTTTTGGGCATTAACATGGCTCCCTTATAGATGCCTCTTCGTAGGTCCAAGCAATTTGAGGGCACCAGTTTGGAGAAGATTGTTTTAAACAAATAATTACATTATATGTCCTAAGTGATTGAAGACAACGAATTCCAAGAGAAAAAGGATCTACCATCGAGCACCAGTGAAATGGGAAGATCTCTAGGCAGTTCAAATGGATATAAAAGTTTATTGTAAGCTTAAGCTCTCTACAAGAATCTGAACTACTAACTGCTAAAACAGATTGGCGGTAGATAAGAGTCAAAGGAATTCAAGGGGGGCTGGATTTAGATCTCTTGTGGGTGTGCAGGGGATTCATAACTGATGACAAATTTGACTTCTCCATCTAGCTCACCCTGGTCATCTCCTACATCTGCAGGATTAAAAAAAAATTTTTTTCCAGTGCCACCTTGTCAAGGCCATCAATGAATTGCTTCTTAATGTCACTCCAAAATCTATCTCACTCCTGGCCAAGTAAAGTTTCTATAACTGTGCAGTGTAATTGTATGTTTTCCCCCAAGATTTCACCTGTGTCAAAAATGCTGTGCCAATCCTTATTTCTACATTAAAAGGGTTGGTTTTTGTTTGTGCAGCTTACATTGGTTCACACACACTTAACTTGCAGAAAAAGGAAGCTGATATAGTTTGGAAGCCAGGAGTTTAATTAGCTTCACATTTAACCTAACACACTTGCCATTTTTATTGTAAAACAACAGAACAGGTAGTACTTGACTTACAACAGTTCATTTAGTGACTGTTCAAAGTTACAATGGCACTGAAAAAAAATACTTATGACCATTTTTCACACTTATGACCATTGCAGCATCCCTATGGTCACATGATCAAAATTCAGATGCTTGTCTCACATTTATGATGGTTGCAGTGTCCTGGGGTTATGTGATCACCTTTTGCAACCTTCTGACAAGCAAAGTCAATGGAGAAACCTGATTCACTTAACAACGTGTTACTAATTTAACAACAGTGATTCAGTTAACAAATGTAACAAGAAGTAAAGTTGTAAAATGGGGCAAATCTCACTTAACAAACTTCTCACTTAGTAACATGAATTTTGAACTCAGTTGTGGTTGTTATTGTAGGCTGTGAGCAAAGAGTTAAATATTTTCAATTTACCCTTGTTGGATCCCTTACAGTATACATATGTCCCATCTTGTTGTGCATGCACATTCTTCACAGCCATCTACAGGAGACAAAGGCAGAGTCCAAGGCTGAACTTAGAAATTAAAGCAAATGATAATATGAATGCAAACAGGGCCACTTAAGCTTTGCATCAGTTGTCACAATGCAAGTCCCTAATTGCATTGTTTGTGTGAAGCCATCATGATGTATGTGATATCATCGTGATGTCATCGTGAATTGCTGTAGACTCCTGTACTCTGCACCTTTGTCATAATGTCCTCCGCCCTTAAAGGCAGAGACTGAACATTCCCTAATCTTTATAATTAGACTTCAGAAAAACTTTTTCACAGTTGTGTCCAAGGTTTGGATAAAGGAATCAATTTTGTGAGAGTCAAATATCTTCTGAGCCAGAGAAAGTATCACACATTGCCACCTGCAGGTGACAGTGTGAATTGCTTCTATCTGATGGAGAATTTTAATTGGTCATGAGTCTTGCTTATATGATATATGAATGTAATATATTGAATATACAAATTTGAATCTTATGTACATATATTAGTATTTTCAAAGTTGCTGATCATGCACTGAACATGAGACAAATGTGTGCATTGTGGCATTGCAGCTATTAATCTCAATCCCATAACCTATCTGAAGAAATTAATATTAACATCATTTGTGCCACCCAGTGGCCACCACTGAGAAGTCCATAATAACTTCTGCTAGATTTGAAACTCATAAGAAAATAATTGATTCATTATATGCCATCGAGTCATTTTTCAATCCCTAGCAAACACACAGACAGATTTTCTTCACGATTTAAGGTGTTCGGCTCTCTGAAAACAATTCCCAAACAAAACTAGATCTTATGTATATTGAGATGATCAGTTTCTCAATAATCTTGTCCTAAACTATTTATGGCTTTAATGTCAAAACAAGGACAAATCCATAAATGCCATTCGCAAAAGAATTGTAGCTTCTTAAACCCTGCTGTTTCACTGACAGGTTGTTAGTCTTAAGTCACTGTAGCTCAGAATATACGTGACTGAATATGTTTCCATATTTCAGTAAACAATATATAAAATATCTCTTAGTACATATTTTATAAAACATGTCTTAAGTAAATAGATAGCTTATTGTGCTTCCGAAGTATCATTTCAAGCTGAGTTTCACACGAACAGACATAAAACTGTTTGAAGCAATAAAATACAGCCAGCATGTCATTTTAGATGACATCAACTGCAAGGAATACAAAGGCAGGGAGGGAAAGAAGGAGAAACATACCTGGATGAAAAGAAATATAAATCACTACATGGTATTACTGACATTTTAGCCAGGAATTGGCTGGTTTGGAGTTTCCCTGGCTGAGGTAAAAATCACAAAGACTCACATATCATCCTAAAACTGCTGTGGTAGAAGGGTATCAATTATCACATTAACCCTTTGCTTTAATCCTGTAAGGAAGGAAGGTGATAAATGCCAGTGAAAGCAGTTCAATGGTGAGATTAAATAGCTCACCCCTTCAATTACTAAATGCAAAACAGGTTAATTCTCATCCCTGGCAGCACTCCATGAAAAATGTGCCTTCTGTATTCCACGGGAACAAGATCTATAGCACTACTAGTATTACACGATCAAACTTACAATTCAAGAGCTTAAATATGCACACTGGCACCTAGAAAGTTGAATGCAGTTCATAGTGGGAGAGCAGGAAAATCATAATAACTGGGGTTCCCTGACCCTCAGCTGGAGTAGCTGAAACATAAAAGTGTCAACAGGGTTGGATAAGAAAATCAAGATGACAGCCATAATGATTGACGTGCCACTCATTCTTAGATATGTTGCAGTCCACATAAAAACAGATGGAGCTTCCATCACACACTGTCAAGGTTGCCATCTTGTATCAGTTTAGATGGAAGATACATGAATATGAGCTCTAAGTCAGGGGTGTCCAATCTCGTCAACTTTAAAACTTCAACTCCCAGAATTCCCCGGGCTAGCTGGGGAGGCCCAGGGGAGGCCTCCGGTCCCTTGGGAGGGTGAAAACGGCCTCCCACAGGCTCTGGAGGCCCACCAGAAGCTGGAAACATGAATTTCTGGTGAACCAGTTGCTGGGATTTTTGAATCCCACCCCTGGTAATAACCACAGGAAAAGAAAGCTCTTTTGGTTATGAAGGGGCAGGAATTCCTTCCTTCCTTCCTTCCTTCCTTCCTTCCTTCCTTCCTTCCTTCCTTCCTTCCTTCCTTCCTTCCTTCCTTCCTTCCTTCCTTCCTTCCTTCCTTCTGCTAAAGGATATTAGGGTTCAGATAAAAGGAAGAATAAATGCTTTCATGCTCTCTTACCAAAACACTTTCTCCAAAGAAAACATTAAGCTTCTTTAGCTCAGCTCCACTCTGTTTGCTGAAATTTTACTCATTTTCCCCCATTCATCTTTCCAAGATTAGACATATTAAAGAAATGCTGAGGCATTGCGAAGACCAGCCTTGGGCAAAGAAAGCTTATGGCTTTCACCCCGTTTACAGACTCTCTGTCTACCCACTTTTCTATTCACCAGTCTTGATTATAGGGCTTGGTAATATCATTTCAAACTAAAGTCATCTTCATTAGGTGGGAAAAATGTTAAAGGGGAAAGGTATTTAAAAGCAAAGAGACGAAAGCTCATTATTTAATGAATATGCAAACAACTTCTTGACGTTACTTCAGAATTAAAGCACTTACATCTCTCTCTCTCTCTCTCTCTCTCTCTGTGTGTGTGTGTGTGTGTGTTGTCTTCAGTGCTCAATTCCCTGAGCATCAGAGACTACCCTTGCTACTACCCTTTCTTGCAGAGGTGGTATTCAGCAGGTTCTGACCAGTTCTGGAGAACTGGTAGTGGAAATTTTGAGTAGTTCAGAGAACCGGCAAATACCACCTCTGACTGGCCCCATCTATTCTCTGCCTCCTGAGTCCCAGCTAATCAGCTGGGTCTTCTTTTGTTGCCCTGCACAGGAGAATGGAGCTGGAAAGCAGGTGGTGTGGGGAGAGAATGGGATTTTGCAGTAACCTTCCCCCAGGAGTGGGGTGGGAGTGGAGATTTTACAGTATCCTTCCCCTGCCATGCCCAACAAGCCATGCCCAACAAGCCACACCACGCCGACAAAGCCACGCCTACAGAACCGGTAGTAAAACTTGTTGAATCCCACCACTGCTTCCTTCTCCTGTTCTGTGTTCATTTTTCATAGGTAGAATCACCGGTTACGGTGGCATTGTTTCTAATCATTTTGAGCTTTAAATGAGGCTACACTACAGGTAGTCCTCAACTTACAACAGTTCGTTTAGTGACTGTTCAAAGTTACATGATAAAAGTGACATGACTATTTTTCACAGTTACAACTTCCCCAGTATCCTCATGACCATGTGATCAAAAGTCGAGGACTACCTGTTGATTTTTTGCTTTGAAGCAAGTTCCTATTTGGCATCACGCGTCTAGTTCAGTTGAGTGATATTAACTGAAGCTTTGTTGAACTGAATCATCCATTTGAAACTCTGCGCAGACCTCCTGCCCCTATCAGTAAATTTTGAACTCCTGCCATGCCCTACTCTTTATCTGGACATAAAAATATAGGGGGTGGGTGGGAGGGGGGATCTAAGAATAGATTGTTTATGAAGGTCATAAGTGCAGGAGTTGTATAAATTAGAGGATGGAAGCAAGGATGTTTTACAAGATGAGAAAGCCATGGAGAGATGTAGTGAATGGCACTTCTATATGCCAATGTTAGTTAACTTTCTCTTCTTGTCCCTTGCCTGTATTTTTTTTTTTTTTTGGCTTACCATTTCTTAGTCCTTTTCTACAATCTGCGTAGCAATGCTTGGTCCAAATGAGAATGGCATGGTGGATATGTACGTACTGTAGGTCCACTTTTTATCTGAGCGTACAAAAAACAGAAACTGCATATGTGAGCTTCTAGATACTTTAAAAAAAAATTCTCAATAGACAAAGAACTTGGGGCGGGGGGGGGGAATCTGGAACTTTGTTGTTATATGTGTTGATGGTGGCAACAATGCTTGATGCACACAAAAACCCTAACCCCAGAATAAATGAACGGTTGAAAAAACTGATGGAACTAGCAGAGATGGTTACATTAACTGCTCTAACCAAAGAAAAGAACACACCCAACTTTGTTTCTACTTGGAAACCACTGCTGGATTTTATGCTGGAGATAGAAAAAAAATGAAACTGACTTTCGGTTTTGCAGATTAGATAAGTTTGTTGTTGTAGAAATGGCTAGAGATATTAAGTATGTAAAAGTAAAACGTTGAGGCTGAAATCTTATTTTAGTCTACTGTGCTAAAAAGAGTTGATAAGCCAATGTTTTTCTTATTTTTCACCTTTATCCTACATTTCTCTCTCCTGCCCCCTTTTCCCTTCTCTATTTTTCCACTACTTTAATTTTCATTTGTAATTTATATTTTGATAAGCTTAATAAAATTACAAAAAAGAAAAGAAAACTACATATGTGAGCTTAAGAAGTTAGGCACAGATCTATATACAAGTGCCTTAACTTTAGACCAGAAGACATTGGCCATGCAATGTGTCTTTGGCAGGGCAGTGAAACCTTAATTTTAATAAGACATTGATACAATGAACTATTTCCACTGCCACTTAAGCTCATTTGCATAATGTCATCAATTACTTCACAGGTACTTCATTGCACCATTATGCAAATGATTCCAATCGCGAAGATGATGTATTTTCATATTTTATGGACATTTGTGTCTAACATATACCCCATCCCCAATTAATCTAGTAAATTAAGGTTTCACTAGATTCACAGAATCCAATCCAGAAATCCAGTCACTAATGATCATTTCAAACTACTCTTCCAAGATTATCTTTGCAGGATCGTATTACCTCTTCCTCTTTTATTTCCAGTGACATAATGTGTGAATAAGATTTCTAGGTGAACTTTCATGCAGACACCAACTCAAATGCATTCATATTCCATATACATTGACAAAGGGCCTACTGTAGAAGAAATGCAGAATTCACAAACTCAAATGCATTCATATTCCATATACATTGACAAAGGGCCTACTGTAGAAGAAATGCAGAATTCACAAAACTTTTCCCCCAGGTTATGGGGTTGACCATGAGCATGGTGCCACTTAGGCCTTCATGTGAATGTTGCAAGACAGGAAACAGGTTTTCACTTTTGTCTCTCAGTCAGTCCAGGCCCTGCAAAGTTGGAGAGGAAAAGATACAGGAAGATGAGTCCAGGAAGGTCTTATATGACCAAAAAGATGGAGAGCCAGGGTTCCCATTGGCAACTTTTAAGATACATGGAGTTCAATTTCCAGAATTCCCCAGCCAGCCAGGCTGGGAAATTCTGGGAGTTGAAGTCCATGCATCTTAATCTTGTCAAGATTGGAACCCCTGGTGTAAGGGAATCCCCAATTCACGGGTGTCAAATTCGTGGTGTCACGTTGCCATCACGTGATGTTTTTCCCATTCATGGAGCTGGGATGGGCATGGCCTGCATGTGACGCATCCAGCTCGTGGGCCGCCAGTTTGACACCCCATTGGTATAATCCAGTTAATTTTGCTTTTGTATGTTTGGGTGCATGTGCACACACGTGGTCTTTTTGTTGTACAGCCTTGAGTTATACAAGAGTAGCTGGGGGGAGAATATCTTTTTCTGGCTTTTTTTCAGTTTCCTGTATGCTGGGCAATTCATGGGAGTGGGTGGCAGTGAGACAGAGCAGAATATAGAAGACTTTTGTGTGTGTGTGTGTGTGTGTGTTTGTGTGTGTGTGTGTGTGTGTGTGTGTGTGTGTGTGTGAGGCATTTCCTGTTTTCATCAGCTAGTCTAAAAATACATAGAAATGCTTACCAAAATATTCACTAATTAGGCATTGCTTATAAAAGCTACGGGTTCAGTGGCAGCGAGGTTATATCCCAATTTTGAGTTTTCAGTTTTATTCCTTAATTTACATATGTATTTGGCTTTAAAGATGTAAACAAGCTGCTCAGGCTCTTTTACATAAAATTACTTTACATATAAATAAGTAGGAAGTTGATACCTAGAAAGAAAATATCTGTGAACCTGCAAGCAAACACACACATCCCACCTCCCCACAAACATATACCATCAGAAGAAATAAATTCATTTGGAAGATAAATCTACACTTGCTTTCCAGGAACAGATTGTTAAATAGAAGACTTTTTAAACTATCCGGTCACTTTTTTGACTTGTTTTGTCTGGAGTGCATGTTTCCAAATCAACCCTGTTAAATATTCATTTTATATCAGGTCTGCCCTTATATATTTATATTATTAATTGCTCATTCAGCTCTTGCGATATAACATAGAAATGTTGTGCAGCTAGAATGTTTGTTTTAACAAAGCCAAAAGCAAAGACGATGAAGTTGCATCAGTCAGCCAATTTTCATCCAACAAATATATTTATATGCTGAAATTCTCAGGACTGCCAGGCTAAAACCCTCTTGAGAGAAGACTGAAAATAGTGTAAATTGGCAACATTTCTTACCCTGTTTGGAGCCTAGCAGAGCAATGCCTCTGACAAGTTATGAACCCGTCCTTATTTACTTTCCTAGCAAAAACTCTTAGCAATGATTTTACATTTTGGCATAAGCATAACGGTATTTGCTGTTTTGTAATCTTGGCTTCTGAGTCAGAAGAAAGAAAGAAAGTCAGCTTCCTTTCATTTCTGCATTTACCTGTTCTATCCCTTCTTCTTCTGCAAAGGATTAAATGAACTCAAATGTCCATATTGTTTCTCCAGGAGACCCTAAGGATCGTCTTCAGATAGGAAAGATGCTGGGCCAGAGACCACTGAAGCCACAGATTCTCACAGGCACTGAGACAAATTCAGGCATTTGATATAGGCCCTGCTTCTACTGGCATGGCCACCGTCCTTGCATCTTCAACTAACAGCTGACATAACTCAGTCCATTTCAGAATGACTAAGATAACACCACAAATGTAGGTATCCATTGGGTCTATTATTCTGATGAACTATGCAACATCCAATAGGACCTATTCTCTGCCTGATGTCAAGGAGAGAGGGGGAGAGGGAGGGAGAAAGAGAGATGAATCGCTAAATTTATCTAGAGCAGAGGTCTCCAAACTTGGCAACTTTAAGACTTATGGACTTCAGCTATGTTGGCTGGAGAATTCTGGGAGTTGAAGTCCACAAGTCTTAAAGTTGCCAAGTTTGGGGACCTCTGATCTACAATGTGAGGTGATACTTTTATGTCACATTAACTGGTCAGTTAAAAGCCAGGGCCGGCCCAAGGGATGTTATTGCTTGAGGGAAAGACCAAGTGCCAGTTCGCCCTTTCATATATAGATGCCAATTAGACTGACAGTTAAATCTTTCTTACAGCGCTGATGTGGCAAATTTTCTTATATTGTCATATTGAATCCACTTTACTGAAATTAATTTAGGCAGCCCCAAATAATTTGTCTAACATGGCAACTGCGTCCTTTTTTGGAAGGCAGGGGAACATCTGCTCTCTGAGGCAAAGGCTTCATTCAGACTAACAAGAGACTGGGCCTACTCAAAAGCATATCCTATTATTGTTTTATTTGTCCTATGCTGAACATAGATTAATAAGCTCAGCCATCATCACCTCTGTGACCTCTTGTCGATATCACAGAAGAACATGGAACTTGTACCTATAATGTCAAAACATGGTTTAAAATAGAATAGAACCAAGGTTATAAGGAACTTCAGAAGTATTCCAGTCAAGTCCAGCAAAAGACCTTATTCTTCTTGAAAACCTCCAGAGATGGAGTACCCATAACTAGGAGTGGGATGCTGCCGGTATAACAACTGGTTTGGTGATCGCAGAAGCAGCTTAGGCAGACACCTCCCTAACTGTAAGAAAGAGGGGGCACAATGCAATCACTCTTGCACTCTTCTATTATATAACCAAACTCAATAAAAATAATATAAGTCTTCCTGTGAAGTTAATTTTCTAGTACCTCTGACACAATTTGTTGTAATTTTTTTAGTATTTAGTATTTATTTGATTTGTCAATCGCTTACAAGATAGAGGTATAAGAATAAATATAGTTTTGAATACATGAGATAGATACTTATAAGAAAAATAAAAAAACAATAGGACAGGGACGGTAGGCACGGTTGGTGCGCTTATGCATGCCCCCTACAGGCCTATTAGAAAGGGGGTGAGGTCAATAGTAGACAGTCTAAGGTTAAAGTTTTTGGGGTTTGGGGAAGAAACCACAGAGTCAGATAGAGTATTCCAAACATTGACCACTTTGTTGCTGAAGTCATATTTTCTGCAGTCA
This sequence comes from Notechis scutatus, assembly GCF_049901735.1. Taxonomy (NCBI): domain Eukaryota; kingdom Metazoa; phylum Chordata; class Lepidosauria; order Squamata; family Elapidae; genus Notechis; species Notechis scutatus. Next base: position 147,237,725 of record NC_142011.1, on the reverse strand, counting down.
AGTTTGGTGCGGTTAACCTTGAGTTTGTATCTATTGTGTGGTCTTGTATTGTTATGATTAAAGCTGAAGTATTCATTTGCAGGTAGGACATTGCAATGTATGATTTTATATGCTATATTTAGATTGGACTGGAGGCGGCGTAGTTCTAGGTTTTCTAGGTCTAGAGTTTCAAGTCTGGCGGCATAAGGTATTCTGCAATGAGTAGAGGAGTGGAGAACTCTTCTTGTGAAATATTTCTGGACTTTTTCAATTATGTTAATTTGGTTCTCCCCCCAAAAAAAAACCCAGATCAAAGTCCTTTATCATCACTCCTGTAATCAAGCCCATAATCTGATGACCCAGAATGTAACACAAATGTAACAAAATCCAAAACGTAAATAAATGTCCTTTAAAGCCTCCAATTTGGCCCTACTGTTCAATAATTCTCTGTTGGAGATAAAACTTACTCAAAAATAGTCTTCAAAAGAAAGCAATACAGTTTGAACTTAATGAGCAGCTAGAGGTGAAATAAAAAAAAAACACCAAACAAACTACAATGATGAAATTTCCACAACGGAACAAGAGAAGTATTTACCAAATTCAAGGAGATAACAAGGCACAGTCTGTTGGAAGGACGCCAACCAAGATAACTTCAGACCAAAATGAAACATGCTTTGTCTCCAGCGTTTGCCAATATGCAGGTCCAAAGTCTTATTCAGTTGTCACACCTGCATCCCATGAAGAGGATCAAGGCCCTCTCCTCCTGAGTAGACCCCATCTCTCCCTTATCCTCTCCTCCCTGCGTGCCCTAGGATGGATAGGGGATGGGCCTGGGTCCTCTTATGACTGCTCAGTCAGCCTCTGCCCTTCCCCAGCCTCCTCCACAACCTCCGGAGCCACACTTCCACTCCCTGTCGGCTGTTCCTCCTCTCCTTCATAGTCAGTCTCCACCAGGGGCATGACACATAATTTATCACTTTAGCTTAGCTTTCACCTGAACATCTTCTCCATTTCTGATTACTCACAGCTTTGAGTATCATCCACGTATACCAACTTAATTTAGAATGAGAAGTCTGACATAACCTAAAGTCTAATCCTGGGAAGTAACAAGAACATCTACTGTACAGCAGTGGCCCCCAACCTTTTGGGCGCCAGGAAACAGTTCCATGGAGAGAGGTTTTTTCGTGGACTGGACGGAGAGTGGTTTCACGTACTGCCTGCATCCTGTGGATGGGGCTTCACTTGTTCGCATGGCCTGGTTTCTAGCCTGCCATAGCCCAGTGCCAGTCCATGGACTGGGGGTTGAGGACTCCTGATCTATGAGACTTGGTAGACCAAAAAGGTTTTAAGTGAGAGGAATAATATGGAGATGTCAACGGAAAATTCAATGCTCACTTTCTGATGTAATGTCTTCACCATTCTTACCTACCCTAAGCCCATTTTTAATCCATTAAATTAACTTTGCAAAGTAGGATAATGTCTAAGACCCCCCCCTCCCCCATCACTGTAATTCTCTTGCATATCAAGTCAGTGAGTAAAATACAGAATGGTCCAAAAGCCTTTTTTTTTTTTTTTTTGTTATTAATTTCCAGTTAGGCTATGTGAAGACGTACTGCATTGTTAAAGCATGGAGAATATATTCCACACTTCACCTTTCAGCAAATTAACCATACTTCAGCCTGAGGGCTAACTGAAACTTTTCGGCTTGTATTATCCCTATTCGATGTTTCCGTGTCTATGACAATTAATTAAATTGGTTTGAGACTTCCCTAGTTTACAGTGTTCCGATTTTGATTGGTCCACATTTAGATCTATTTTTAGTATTTTAAAGTGCAGTAATGTGAATAAATTTCGAGGCCTCTTCTAGGTGCGTTGGAAGCAAGCAGGGTTTCTCATACCATTATGTATGTCCATCTCACCTTCATCACAGCAGTATAATACATCTGAGCAAAAATGCATTTTTTTACTAGTTAAGATTTTCTTAAACAGAACCTCCTTTTCCTAGAAGTATATTCTAGCTGATTTATATCTCAGCATGCTCCTTTTTATTTTATTATTTTATTTTATTTTATTTTATTATTTTATTTTATTATTTTATTTTATTTTATTTTATTTTATTTTATTTTATTTTATTTTATTTTATTTTATTTTATTTTTATTTATATATATATATATATATATATATATATATATATATATATATATATATATATATATATATATATATATATATAGTATTCAGCTTTGTTCGGGTATTTCCCATTTCATGTGTTGGACTAGTGAGGAAGTGTGTTCCAGCTTTTTTACTGCATTTTTGTGTTCATCTAGGTGGGTACTTATTCTTCTGGTCTGTCCAATGTATGTGGCAAGGCATGATGCACAGGGGACTTCATATATGCCTTGGTTTTCCAGGTCAATTTTATCTTTGGGGTTTCTTAGGATGGCTGCTATTTTTCTGTCTGTTTTGAAGGCAGTCCTCACTAGTCCAACACATGAAAGCCACAGGTCATAGCATCAACTTCAATGGCACCAAAACCCTAGCCACTATAGAAAACCCCAGCTACAGAATTATCAGATAAGCCATAGAGATGGAAAAAAGACCTGAAAGCATGAATAGAAGAGATGATTCCACCAGACTGTCAATTATTTGGAAGCCTGCACTCACAAACAAACAAATCTCCACACCACAAGCCAGCCAAACACCTGGGCACAAACAGATTCCCCCCTGATACCTCACAGCTCAAACACACCCCAACCAGGCACCCAGATGAAACCTAGCTTCCTAATAAATGATAGCCGTCCATTTACTCAGAGCCAAGCTGCACTAAAAGCCTCCAATACATGAACACAGTGTTGCCAGCCAATCAAGACAAAAAAGCTACAAAACAGACAGAAGATATTAGAAACACCAATCAAGCAGAGCACAGCAAACTCCAAGACCAATAAACACAGACCAAGACTCCCAACCAATCAGGATGAAGAAAAAACCATTCTGGCACAGCAGTAGGCTAGTCCCAAATTTAAAACAGAAATGGCTGTGAAAGTCTGACTCACAGACGAGCACAATACAGAAGCCTGATGATGGCAGATGAGATTCTGCCGAAACGTTGCTACAACTTTAAAAGCACAACTATAATGACATGGGAAAATACCCGAACGGAGGAAATCAATTTATTTTCCACAGCACCAGAAAACCAGACAAGAAACAATGGATGGAAACAAATCAAGGAGAGAAGCAACCTCGAATTAAGGAGAACCTTCCCAACAATGAGGACAATTAACCAGTGGAACAGTTTCCTTCAGACGCTGTGATTGCTTCATGACTGCAGGTTTTTAAGAAGAGACTGGACAGTCACTTGTCTGAAATGGTATCTCCTGCTTTAGTAGAGGGCTGGACTAGATGTCCTCCAAGGTCCCTTCCAGCTCTGCTTATATGCAACTAGAGAGAGGCCATTTTGACTAGTGGTTAAGATTAAGCCATGACTTAGGCCAGTCACTCTTTCTCTACTTCACAAGTTTGTTGTTATGGGGAAAATAGGAGGAGGAAAATGTGTTACATCTGTTTATCACCTTGGGCTGTTTGTAAAAATAATAAAGGTGGGATACAAATAAATAAATATAATAAACTAACAATTTTACATCTTCTCATCTGCCTTTTTCTTCTTCCTGAAATACAAACACACAGTAAACAAAAACACAAGCCCATTTCTCATGATGGCAAGATATTCCCATTCCTAGAATGCTGACCTCAGGGTTTAGCATTAAAACATCAGCCCTCAGTCCCACCTCAGAGCGGCTAGAAAAGTTGCCACCAAGCCGCAGATTTTATTATGACCACAGATGGAAATTATTAGTGTGACTGGTTCTCGCACAGTCAAGAAATAAACAGTCTGATACCAGATCTGACCATTACTATTCAAGGAACAGACCAACACTCCTGTCTCTGCCCAAATGAGAAGGGATTATTTAAAGCAGATGGGAGAAAATACAGAAATTATCAGTACAATAATTTGAATACTGATTGCAGTAAATGGAGAACCCGCCCTTGATACAAAGCAGTCACTGGAATTCTTTTGTCATGGTTTCCAGTTTTATACAATAAATAAAAATTTGCCTCTTTGTATGCCTGGCTCCCTTTTCCAGTCCCCACTTGCTGGGAAGAAACTGATAATTCAATACACCAGGATTAAAAATGGTAGGTTAATTTATTTAATGTTGATTAAATTAAACTGAAACTGTGTTACATCAGATCTACTTTTCATTCTAAGTTTTTTTTTACCCCTTGAACATTTCTTGGAGTGCTTCAGGATACTCCTTAAACACCAGATCCGGGCTTTCACTCCTAAAAATTTGCACACTCTGTAACAAATTCCTGGACTGAGAAATGAACGTATTATTCTATTGTGAAAACAGTGGAATCCATTTGAGATACAGGTGGTCCTTGACTTAAAACAATTGGCTTACTGAGCGTTCAGAGTTACAACGGCACTGAAAAAAAGTGACCCGTGACTTATTTTTCATACTTAGGACCGTTGCAGTGTCCCTGTGGTCATATGATCAAAATTCGGACGCTTGGTAAACTGACTCATATTTATGACGGTTGTCCCAGTGTCCTGGGGGTCATGTGCTCACAACCTTTCGACAACCTTCTGACAAGCAGAGTCAATGGGAAAGTCAGATTCACTCAACAACTGTGTTAGTCACTTCACAACTTCAGTGGTTGTGGCAAGAAGGGGGGCAAAACTCACTTAACAACTGTCTCGCTTAGCAACATAAATTTTGGGTTCAATTCAGGGTGGGCTGCTACCAGTTCGCACCAATTTGGGCAAACCGGATGCTAATTTTAGATCTGGTTCGCCAAACTGGTAGTTACAATGACTGGCTGGTTCCACCCGCTCCACCCCACCCCGCCCCTCCCTGCCCCTCCCCTCCTCTCCCAGGAGTCTCCACAGGGCCCGTTTTGGAGCCCAAGTAAGTGCAGGGCCCGTGTGGAGGCTCAGGGAGGGGGGAAAACAGGCCTCCCGGAGGCTCCAGAAGGCCGGAAACAGGCCCGTTTCTGGCCTCTGGAGAGCCTCTGGAGCCTGAGGAGGCCGTTTTTGGCCTCCTGGAGGCTCAAATAAATCCTCCAGAGCCCGTGGAGGGCAAAATCAGCCCCCCTGTCATGGTGCAGGAGGCCGACTAGGTCATGCCCACCATGGCCAGGCCCACCCAGCAACTGGGCAGAGAACCGGTTGCTAAATCTTTTGAAGCCCACCCCTGGCTCAATTGTCGTCATAAATTGAGGACTACCTGTATTCCTGTGAGCTAGACTCTCTGAAAAACCCTTTGAAATGTTGGAGCAAAACTAAGAATTACAGTGGATTCTCTTTGGGACTTTGGCCAGTCTTGAATTGATTCAGTCGTGATTATCATCTACAATCACATATATTTTAAGTGTCTATCTGTGTTGTAAAACTGCTTGAATTCAGTATTGCTGGCGTGAAGAATGTTTCATAAGCACACAGATTTTTTAAAAAGGTAGTAAAGTACAGCATACACTTCGCACTAGGAACCTCCCAAAGATATAAATCACAGCAGTAAACTCAATTTGGTGCAGTATATTATTCAAGAGCCATAAAACCTGCCTTGCCCACCTCTCAAAATTGGCCAATTTATGCACTCAGGTGTCCATATCTCAAAAATTGTCTTGTTGTGTTCCTATGAAATTTAAATTTGGGGGGGACCCAAACTTCACATTATCTGTCTCCTGTTTTTATTTGCAAGGAAATATAAATATTCATCCCTGACTGAAACTTAAATGAGGTGTCAACTCACAGGGTGAAAACCTTGTCAATTACTTTTGACGAATTTGCACAGGTAACTCCTAAAGATTATAGATATTCAAAAAGATCATTTACTGCAGCCTCACAGGCCTTTCTCTGCCTATTCATGAATGTATTGCTTACAAGAATCAAATTCACTTATGGCCCCAGGAAAGTTCCTCTTAAAAAAAGTTCCTCTTAAAGGAAACAGAATTTAAAAGCAGGTAATCCTTGACTTACGACCACAGTTGTGCACCAAATTCCTGTTGCTAAGTGAGACATTGGTTAAGTAAGTTTTGCCCCATTTTACAAACCTTTCCTGCCCTTCCCTGGTTGTTAAGTGAATTGCTGCAATTGTTAAGTGAATAACATCGTTGTTAAGTCAATCTGGCTTCCCCATTGATTTTGCCGGTCAGGAGGTCACAAAAGGAGATAACTGCAACCGTCATAAATATGAGCCAAGAATCCGAATTTTGATCGTGCGACCAGGGGGATGCTGCAAGGATCATAAGTGTGAAAAACGGTCATATGAGCTGCAGTGGCGCAGTTGGTCAGAGTGCAGTACTGCCGGCTACTTCCGCTGACTGCCGGCTGACTGCTATTTGGCAGTTCGAATCTCACCAGGCTCAAGGTTGACTCAGCCTTCCAACCTTCCGAGGCAGGAAAAAGAGGACCCCAAATTGTTGGGGGCAATATGCTGACTCTATAAACTGCTTAGGGAGGGCTGTAAAGCACTGTAAAGCAGGGGTGGGATTCTACCAGTTTGCACCTATTCGCTAGAACCGGTTGTTAACATTCTAAGCAGTTCAGAGAACCAGTTGTTAGAAGAAATTACTGGCCTAATCCTGTAAGGAAGGCAGGAAGGAAACAGTCTGGTGTTGCTTACAGAAACTGCCTCTCCGTTAACCCTTATTACATTTTTGGCAGGACTAGACTTCCTGTCTCAGGAGGGTCTCTGGAGTTTTTTTTCCCCTCCTTTGCTAGCACTTTGCTTGTGTGGAGTGACCATTTAAAGTTACAATGGCACTGAAAAAAGTGACTTATGACCATTTTTCTCACTTACGACTGTTACAGCATCCCCACAGTCATGAGAGGCCAGGGCGAGGAGATGCGTGTGAGTGATATTGAGTTGGCCACACCCAGCCAATAACATGACCAGCAAGCCATGTGCACCCAGTCACATGACCACCAAGCCACGCCTACCAACTAAGCCACGCCCACAGAACCGGTTGTTGAAAATTTTGAATCCCTTCCCTGGGGCAATATGCTGACTCTATAAACTTCTTCGAGAGGAAAGCACTGTAAAGTGGTACATAAGTCTAACTGCTATTTTTTTTTTTGTTTTAACTTGAGGACTACCTGTATATTGTCAGAGAGGTAGACCGTCTATTCTTTCAGAAATGCTCCTGTTGTGTTCTAAAAGTACTTCATGCTTCTGCAGAACTCAGATTCCGTTGCCATTTTTATCCATAGACATTTTCTTCTAGAGTTCGTCCTGTCAGAAGCCCTGGGAGAAAAAAAAACCACTGCCGGGATAGCTTATGCTGGCTGGAGAATTCTGGGAGTTGAAGTCCACAAGTCTTAAAGTTGCCAAGTTTGGAGACCCCTGGTGTAAGGAATATACATGTAATCGAAGAAGGTTAACAAAGTTGGCCGAGAGAGACCTTGGCAGCAGAGACAAGATCTGTTTCCAGCAAAAAGGTTTACATCCGCACTCCCAGCTTCCTGGAGACAATTTCTTTTTCATGTTAACTTGTTTGGCAGAATTTTGAACTCCACTCAGTAAAGATCCTTAATTCAACATTGGACATGGTGCTTAGAGTTATCCTTGAGCAATTAATTTGCTCAGTATTGCCCAATATTTATAGTACAAGTAGTCCTCAACATACAGCAGTTCATTTAGTGACCACTCTAAGTTACAACAGCACCGAAAAATGAGACTTATGACCAGAGGTGGTTTTCAGCTGGTTCTGACCAGTTCTGAAGAACAAGTACTGGAAATTTTGAGTTGTTTGGAGAACTGGCAAATACCACCTCAGACTGACCCCGCCCGCATCTATTCTCTGCCTCCCGAGTCCCAGCTGATCTACTGGGTGTTCTTTTGTTGCCCTGCACAGGAGAACGGAGCTGGAAAGCAGGTTAGTGGGATGGGGAGGGAATGGGATTTTGCAGTAACTTTCCCCTGCCATGCCCACCAAGCCACGTCTACCAAGCCAGGCCCACAGGACCAGTAGTAAAAAAAAAATTGAATCCCACCACTGCTTATGACCATTTTTCCACATTTACGACCTTTGCAGCATCCCCCATGATGGCAACTGGTTCATGCTTACAACCGTTGCTGTCTCCCAAGGATCACGTGATCCCCTTTTGTGACCTTCTGACCAGCAAAGTCAATGGGGAAGCCAGATTCACTTAAAAACCGTGTTAGTAACTTATCATCTGCACTGATTCACTTAACAACTGAGGCTAGAAAGTTCGTAAAATTGAGCAAAATTCACTTAACAGCTGTCTCACTTAACAACCAAAATTTTGGGCCCAATTGTGGTCATAATTTGAGGACTACTTGTAGTAGGAGGGCTTTTTTATTTTACCTTTAGCACCGTCTCTTGGTTAAATAGTTAATTTGGTTAGCAAAGTTAAGCCCTTTTGAACCTCTTGAACTAAAATTAATTTCTGGCCATGGTTATTCCTCAATTTATTACTGTTCTCAGTTTATAACTGACTTCAGCTTATTCCCTAGCTTGTAAACTGTCATCTTTGCTCAGGGAATAAAGCTGTAATTATATTAATCCGTTCTATCACTGGTGGAAAAAATGCACATTACTTATTTGATCCATTTTTAAAAAAATGAAACAAGGTAGGGAGACTAACCATGACAAACTGTTGTCATTTCAAAGCCAAATGACTAGTTGATTGTGTGGGAACAGAGTACTGTTCATATTCAGCCTCCAAGAAGTCGATAAACAGTTTTCATTCCTTCCAGCTGAATGCTGTGGTAAGAGCTTTTTGACTTCTTTAACATACTGCATATACAACCACCATTTCATTGATTGACTTTTAATGACTGGAAATGTTAACACCAAATAACGGCATCCTGCAATTGGATCAATAAAGTACATTTTTAAAGCATTAGTATGTATGTGCTTCCCTTGTCAATCTTCAATTCTCCTGAAATATACAAGTTTTAATTTATTCAGGTTTGTATGTATCTGTTCTGATCCATAGGGAAAGAAATTCAATTTAACAGTAAATTTAAGTGTAAATGTGAAAGTGAAAAGTGGGGTGTTATAATTGTAAGTCTGGTAAATGGTGACACTGTGCAAAACACACAACAGAGAGCTTTAACTTAGAAGTTTTCCATAAATCTTTTTATTCTTATCTATTATCTGGAGAATAGTTTAGCATGACCATGTTTTTCATAAAGTAAAATTCTCCGGTTTAATTTTGCAAAGCTTCCGGTCAAATTACAAAATAATGAAATCATAGCGCTTCATTTATTAAATTTATATTATCACCCGTCTCGCTAGTTGCTCTTTCACAATGAAAGTGGTTCATTGTTTATCTAGACCAGTGTTTTTCAAACTTTACAATTTTGAGATGGGTGGACTTCAACCCCCAAAATTTGCAGTGAGCAGGCTGGCTAGGCTAGGGAATTCTGAAAGTTGAAAAGCTGCCAAGTTTGAAAAACCTTGTTCTATCTAGATAAACAATGAAGCATCTTCATTGTAAATGAGCAGAGAGATGGGTGGTAACATAAATTTAATAAATGAGTTTAAAAAGCCAGCCAACCAACCAAATAAATAAATCTTTATATACCTTCCGGAATACCCCCTGCTCCAGCCACTTACTGTAGCCAAAGTGCACTGATTGGGTGGATCAAGGGACTGCTGAAAGCATTCTGACCTGATCTGAATGATGTCTCCAGCCTGAAAAAACTCCTTGAACATCGACATTTATGCCAATTCCTACCCAGTCACAGGCCCTGAGAAGATGGCACTTCTGTAGCTGCAGATGTTTTGCTTTTCTCTGTTCAGCCTCAGTTCAGATCTGGTTTTAGGCCACTCTGATCTCTTGAAGGAGAAAGGCAAAGGAAAGTGCATCTTTTAAATATCTCTACTATTATTGTTGCTGCTGTTATTGTTGTTGTAATGACCCCGTAATCCTTTGCGGGGTGGAGTTGGGGCAACTGAATGGAGCTGAGTATTTACTGGCCAGATGCCAATGCAGAGTTCACAGCTAATATTTACTCATTGTGCCCAGAGAGAGAAATATCTGCCACTACCTAGAATCGAACTCACAGCCTCCTGATTGTGAGGTGACAGCTCCACTTCTAGGCCACTGTATCTCAAGTATCTCTATTATACCTTTTGTTTATTGAAAGTCTATTTTGTTTTCTGTATGGATGTTGGATACTACATTCTGTTTTCTTTTCTTTTTTAGGCCCTTTCTCTCCTCCCTCCATCTTTTTTTTAAATAGACTTGTTCTTGTGTATTTTTAAATCACTGTAAAGGGTCAATTCAGTGGTGGGATTCAAACTTTTTTACTACTGGTTCTGTGGGTGTGGTTTGGTGGGCAGGGGAAGGATACTGTAAAATCTCCAGTCAGAGGTGTGGTATTTGCCGGTTCTCCAAACTACTCAAAATTTCCGCTACCGGTTCTCCAGAACTGATGAATACCACCTCTGGGTCAACGGTAATTTCAGGCTTGCAAGTAAGTCAGCCTTAGCAGACAAACCAGTCAGTAAATGACCAGGTAGCTTAATTCCACTTTATTATGCTATTTGTTGATACTGTACAGCTAAAATTAACAGAATCTTGCAAGCCTGAAAGAACAATTCCCCCCGCCCCCCCGTTTCTTTTACAGCCCAAGAAATTAGGGAGGGTCCCTTCTAATTCTTTTGCCCCATCCATTTTCCATCTTCAGGCTATGCTCTCTCTTATCTGATCGTTTCTTAGGCAGCATCACTTTGCCCTGACTCTTAAGGTCTTTCTTAAGTACCATTGCACTTGCCCCAAACTTAGACATGACTACCCTCAGCAATTTCAGGTAGCTATTAAATACCATGAAGAAGAGGATTGAGTGCTATGAAATTCCACACTAAAGAAACCATGGGTGTAGCTACTCTTCCTCTGTAAATATCAGCTACTGACTTAGAAAGGAGTTGAACCATTGCAACGCATGTCCAGAGCCCCAAGCCTTGCAGGTATACAGAAGGATACAATAGTGGACATTAGTAATGAAGGCCACCAAGGGGTATAATAAAACCAGAAGAGATACATTCCCTCTATCTACAAATCCTGGTAAAGGTTAGCATTTTAGTCCCATGTCCAGGTTCAAATCCTGCCTACAAAGTGAGATTTTGTTTTATTTTATTTTTTTAGTGTCTCAGTACATTTTTTTGTTTTTTTAGCTTCTCCCTTCAAAAACCCTATTTGCATTATTTTGGCAAACAATGACTGACAATATTATTTCTTTATTTTAGTGAAAATCATGAAGCCCTGGCCATAAGACTCTGGGATGGGGAAGGTAGAAGACTATTGCTATATAGATAAAGTAGGAAAGATTGAATCCAGAAACATTAGCATATCGCCTAAATTTGAAACACATTTTTTTTTCAATAGCTTGGTTCAAACATGGTTGAAAAGCTGTAACCTCATCATGACAAATTAAAAAGTGATAGGACAAGGTCACTTAGTACTAGTGACTGTCAGGTTCTTCCAGATCCATTACTAAAATAATGTGCAATATGGGTTTGTTAATAGCATCTTCAACCTCAATGCACAATTCTATCTCACCAATAACAAAAAAAACCACCCAGCTGTTCCAATATCCCTTCCAAGGAAGACCAGATGTCCAGGGCAGTTTGGGAATTGGGATAGATTGCCCCATCTGCTCCATTATCTCACTCTGCCCTGTTGTTGCCACATCATGTCCTGCATTTCTTTCTTTTCTTTCTTATATTAAGGTTCAGAACTGTTCCTACCATGAATAGGATCAATGATCAAGAGATCAACTCTTGAGTGTGCTCAAGAGTTGGATGACATTTAGAATTCTGCATTTTGCCATCAGCTAAGATTATAAATAATTTGGGTTGAGTATACTGTATGTAGAGCAGCATGCCAGAGGATTTTTGTGATATGGCTGCCATTTGGCTGAGCCCACAACTCTATTTCAAGACATAGTAGTTGATGAAAAAAATTGCATATACTATCAACTCTAAGATTTGTCTTGCAACATCTCAAAAAGCTGAGAACTTCCAGTCACAGAATTTTCAAAGGTTTGGGCCAACAATTACCATGTTCTAGGAAATTGCAGTTGAAAACAAATCAAACAGAGGAGAGAGGAGGGACATAACAGATAAATACAAAACTGTGGTGGGAGCAAGGTATATTCGTAGTATTTGAAGCCAAACTCTTGCAATTTTGCCTTTATTTCTAATTGGACTGTATTCCCTAACCCAGAGTTGCTAGGATTCAGAAATGTCATTTAAAGCTCGAGTAAAATTAATTGAATCTCTACCTTACAGGGTGCATTTGAGACTAAAAGGGAGAAATATAAATACCACACTGAGCTCTTTAGAGAAAGAATGAGATAAAGTGTAATTATTATTAATACTTGTTATTATCTAGTTAGAGTCATTTTTTTCCTATGAAAAATGTAACCTTGTGGAAAATGAAGAGATTGATTGATAATTATTGCTGGAAACTGCAGATAATGATGCATGAACTGCAAACCTACGAAGATTAGTTTAAAGCAAATCCCACAATTTTCAGTGGGGTTTATTCTCCAGGAAATGTGGTTTGTGATTATAAATTAAGGAAAGTACTTAGTTCACAAGAGCTTTCTTGTAAGTGGACTATCACCTTGCAGAGTTACAGAGCTTATATTATAAATCTCTATTTAGTTTAGTTTAGAAGTTTAGTTTAGTTTATTATGAGAAGAGAAAGAAGTATGGATGTGCAGAGATTATGCCAAGAGACTGAATTAAAAGAGAGAATGCAACGGGAATACTTCTGAAAAACATTTATAATAACTCCATAATTCCAAATGAAGACATACCACATGACATTAAGCAAAATTCTGTAATGATTTCACATTTCACAAATCATGCTTCTTAATTGAGTAGATAAATGTTTCTTTATTCAATTGAGAAGCATTACTACTGGTGGTTGTCATTTAAAATGGATTACAGGTTGCAACCACTTATTTTGTAGCATACGTGGCAGGTCTCAATTTTCTTAAGAAGAAAATAATAATAATAGGAATATTCTCAAAGTTAGCCTCTATTTCAGGGGTACTCAAACTTGGCAACTGTAAGACTTGTGGACTTCAACTCCCAGAATTCCTCAGCAGCATAGAGAGGTCTGCAAAGCACTGTAAAGCGGTATATAAGTCTAACTGCTATTGCTATAAGTCACTCTTTTTTGTAACTCGAGGACTATCTGTATATTGTCAGAGAGGTAGACTGTCTATTCTTTCAGAAATGCTCCTGTTGTGTTCTAAAAGTACTTCATGCTTCTGCAGAACTCAGATTCCGCTGCCATTTTTACTTGTAGACATTTTCTTCTAGAGTTCGTCCTGTCAGAAGCCCTGGGAGAAAAAAACCACTGCCGGGATAGCTTATGCTGGCTGGAGAATTCTGGGAGTTGAAGTCCACAAGTCTTAAAGTTGCCAAGTTTGGAGACCTCTGCTCTATTTCATTGCCAACCCACTGCTGGGGCAGGCTGATTGATGTGGTCTGGCCGGGAAGTGTCTTCCATGAGAAAACAGGAGAAATCCTCCCATGTGAACATTCTGAGGTTCATAGAAAGTTCTTCAGAGATTAACAACCTGTACCAGAACCACAGCTTCTCATAATGGCTGTTGGCTTCTGTGTTTTCCATTTGACCATTTTGACTGTGGTTTCCATAGAAGCCAGAATGCTTTCTCACACAGCTTGTTCTTCCTTTGGGTCAGCTTGATTGTGGCATATTGATCTTGTGGAAAACCTTCCACATGGTCAGTATTCTCATTGGCAGGCTACACATTTTGTAACTATTAAGAGAGTTTCCCATAATGAGTTTTGACAACTTAGAAACCATGCTGCTTGCAAAGGTGTGGGGTTGTTGTTGGTTTTTTGAGCTTTACTGGTTGAGATTGGCTGGCAATCAGGGGGCTGGGGATGAGAAACTGTATCGAGAATCAGCACATCCTCTTCCCCAGCATTTCAGGTGTCTCCAGATCCTGTTGGGGCCATCCTACTGTTACCTGGTACATATAAAGAGATGGGAATGGTCCGCTAGAGTTACACAAGCCAGCTGACCTGCCAATTATTTTATCGGTGACGTTAGCTAAGGAAGGACTTATGATCGGCCAGGGCAGAAAATAGATCAGATAACTTTAATTCATCAGAAACCTGTCTCTTCAAATGTCTAATGATGAAGTAATTGCAGTAATAAAATTACTTTAAAAATTGTTCAGGAGAGTCTAAAATGCTATTTGGAAAACTGCTCTGTTTCTAAAGTACAAGACTATCAGTAAAATTTTTAGCAATAGTGAAAACTCATCGGAGAGTCCTACTTTGCCCATATCTCACAAAAATCTCTATGCACTGGAACAGGAGCGTGACCATCCAGATGTTGCTAAAATTCAATTCCCACCAGAGCCAACACAGCAGTTGTAATTCACACTATTTAGAGAACCACAAGTTTATTTGCCCCGTGCTGATTGATGAAGAACTATTGATTAGATTTCCTTTTGTTATGAGAATGATATCCTTTCCCTTCTCCTTTCATTCCTACATCTGTTATTCTTTATTGGTCCATCAGGATCCAAGGAAATCCATAGCCTTGTGCTTCTGTCTGCAAATAAAAGCTACGCCCTTTTATATAAAAGAACCTTGCTACCTCCAACGTTGTTCAAGTTGTGATAGAGAATCATGAAAGGAGAATCCCTGAACTTCAACTGAGATCTATCCATCAGAATAGAGCTGGAAGGGACCTTGGAGGTCTTCTAGTCTAACCCCCTCCTCAAGCAGGAGACCCTATATCATTTCAGATAGGTGGCTGTCAGTGGTGAGATTCAAATTTTTTACTACCAGTTCTGTGGGCGTGGCTTGGTGGGCATGGCAGGGGAAGGATACTGTAAAATCTCCAGTCAGAGGTGATATTTGCCGGTTCTCCTAACTACTCAAAATTTCCGCTACCGGTTCTCCAGAACTGGTCAAAACCTCTGGTGGCTGTCCAGCAGGGGTGGATTCAAATTTCTTAACAACTGCTTCTGTGGGTGTGGCCTAATTTGTGGGTGTGGCTTAGTGGTCATGTGACTGGCTCGGTGTGGCTTGATGAGTGGGCATGGCTTGGTGGTCATGTGATTGGCTGGGCATGACTTGTATGTAAATATTATAAATATTTATGTCAATATTGATTTTTTTTTATTAAAAAAGAGCAACTTTTACCCAAAATCAGGCAAAGCAGGCAGGCAGATTGAGTTGCTCACAGAATCACAGATTCACTTAAAGATCTACCTACCTGCAATCTGCTACCTGACTCCAGTCTTTTCTTAAAAACCTCCAGTGATATTATTATACATATTATCTCAAACATCTTCTTGTATTTGTCCTTCTCTAGAACAGAAAAATATACACAATTTTCCATTCTATTCTCCTCTCCCTTTCTTTCCACACTTTCTCTCTAAAAATGAAAACAGATTCTCCATTCTAGTTCTTGCTTATTCAGCATTTGCATTTCCATACTAACTCTAATCAATTGTATATAGGCCTTTGACCCTATCTGCCAAACCTCTCCCACGTTCTGTTGCTCTCTCGGTTATATATAGCACATCTATGCTAATTTCCAGTCCAAGCTTAATGACTTGAATCTAAGCAACTGTTTCGTTCTTTTATCAAAATCATGTGCTTGTTAAATTTCCATATTGCATTTTAAAATGCCCTATATTTCACATTTTGAACTGCTGTCAACTGATACAAATGTAAAGCAGAGCTTCTCCATCTCAGTCCTTGTCTCTGGATACATTGGTTGGTTATGGGACATACGATCATTAATGGTGTTCTGAGAACGCCCAATTTGAATCAGGGAGCTGACGCAGTCTACATCATTGTGAAGATAGTCTGCATGACATGTTAGCAGGATCCAGAGTGAGATGCAGAAAAAGAGAGTTTCATTTTCTCATAGTCTATTACAGGCAAAACAGAAGTGTCTTAAGCTTGTTTATGTTTTCAATGGAACAGAATCAAATCTATCAACAAATTAGCTGGTTTATGCAAAGTTTCATAGGAAATGATAGACTTAGATTTTTTTTAAAAAAAAATTGCTTTTGCTCTATGAGAGGATGAGTGTGTGAATACGATGACATTTTTTATTTTTATAGAAAATGTTCCTTCTAAATTTTAGACAGTTATATGGATGGTGGGATTCTGAGCAAATCAAAGAGAGATTTATAAGGAGTGATGGATATGTGGGGAAGTATAAAGAATTAACACAATGATGATTTTCTTCTTTTTTTAAAAACATATTTTTATTGTACTTTTCCACAATGATGACTTTCTTAAGAAAACTTCAGTTGCTTGAACTGAACATGATGAATACATTAATAAATAAATAAAAATAAAGTTTTCTTCCGACAGTACTTTTGTAATCTAGAGTTTTGGCAAATCCAATGCTACTTAACAGTAACAGTTGTGATTATCAAACAGTTGGGACCAGTGGTGGCATTCAAATAATTTAACAACCAGTTCTCTGCCCTAATGATTTCTTCCAACAACCAGTTCACCAAAGTGCTCAGAAAGTTAACAACTGGTTCTGCCAAACTGGTGCGAAATGGCTGAATCCCCCCACTGGTTGAGACATTTCTGCAGACAATAACTTACAGTGCACTGTTGCAATAGAAGAGGCATCTCTAAATAAATCTACACAATTTCCATCAAGCAAGTGATATTCATTGACATTATTTAACTTTGGCTTCTTGTTTTGTTTTATTTTTTAAACTAGTGTCATGCCCTTGGTAGAGTCGGACTCTGAGGGAGAGGAGGAACAGCCGACAGGAAGTGGAGGTGTGGGTCTGGAGGTTGTGGAGGAGATTGGGAAAGAGCAGAGGCCAACTGGGCAGTCAGAGGAAGAACCAGGCCCATCCCCTCTTCATCCTAGGACACACAGGGAGAAACGGAGAAGGCAACAACTTGGCTTACAAGAGAGGAAGCGGCCATGATCCTCCTCATGGGTTGCAGCTGGGGAGACTAGTATATAAGAGAGACAATTACAACACAGCATTGCCAGAAGCAAAGCGTGCTTTATTTTGGACTGAAGTTATCTTGGTTGGCATCCTTCCAACAGACTGTGCCTTATTATCTCCTTGAATTTGGTAATTACTTATCCTGGTCCGTTGTAGAAATTTCATCATTGTAGTTTGTTTGGTTTTTTTTATTTCATCTCTATCTGCTCATCAAGTTCGGATTGTATTGCTTTCTTTTGAAGACTATTTTTGAATATGTTTTATCTCCAACTGAGAATTATTGAACAGTGTGGGGCCAAGTTGGAGGCATTAAAGGATATTTATTTACATTTTGGATTTTATTACGTTTGTGTTACACTCTGGGTCATCACACTAGATTGTGGGGCTATTGACTATGTTTATTCATTTAACGCAGGGATGGGGAACAATGGCCCTTTTATGGCTTGTGGACTTCAATTCCCAGAATTCCCGGGGAAGCAAGATTCACTTAACAACCATGTTACTAATTTAACAATGGTAGTGATTCACTTAACAAACATGGCAAGAAAAGTCATAAAATGGGACAAAACACACTTAAGAAATTTCACCCTTAGCAACATAAATTCTGTTGCCGCTGTTCAAGGATTATTAGGACATCATGTTCTACGCAGGCTTACTACCCTGGTTGTAGAGGTGTGATAAAAAGACTGATGTTGAGACAGTTTGATGTACGTTCCTCCAGATTCAGAGACCGGAGAAGAGTACATTCTTGGCAAAGTAGAAAGTAAAAAAAGACCCAAAGTGATAAATGTTGTACTTGGATGAGAAAGTTGTTGACTTAGAGCAGGGCTGTCAAACTCATGGCCCAGGGGTGGGCCAGATGCGTCATACACTGGCCACACCCACACCTGGTTTAGTGAAGGGGGGAAAGTCCTGATATGTCGTGTGATGCTGCCCCTGACTTAAAGCAGTCACCCTGACTTAGAGCAAGGCTAACCATATTAGGAGTTTATCTTGAAGGTAAATATGGCACATGTAGACCAAAAATAATGAAGGCAATTTTCTACAAAAAAGAAGACTCAAATATAGTGATTTAGTCAATCATTTCATTGAGCTACAGGAAAGAGGGAATAAAATCTTCTAACTAAAGTTATTCATATTGGAATTAATATTTTTTTTCATGTTACAGATAAACCACAGAATTTCAGCAGAAGGTTGGAATACATTTTTTTGCATCTAATTCTTTGGCTGAATGTTGCTGATCAGTGATAAGGAGGGAAGCATGGAGAGAAGGACTACTTAGTCTCCAGAACTAATATATTCAGGATGGTAAGTGCATATCAGTGATTAAAAGGCTTTTTTAGAAGAATGTGTTATCTCATTTAGCCAGAATATCAGGGAAATGATGTGCACTTGGATTTAGCTCAATTATAATCAACAATTCAAGAGTTCAGATAATTGCCAGCAACTAAACATCTGTAAAAAGAAGATGTTGGCATGCTGTCAGGTTTATTGGAAAAGTCCTGTAATAATATTTCACAACCTGAAGCCTATTTAGGATCTGGATGGAGGCTTATTTTTATACAGTCCCAGCATATGTATCTTATAGAAATGTTCCCACACATTTGCTGCATACACCTACCATTCTATCTCAATATTTTATTGACCCAATTAAGTAAAGGAAGGATACCTTTTGGTGTTTCCCCAAATCTCCCTGAAGTTTTAATCAACAGGAGAGTGCTTAGGAAATGGCTTTTAAAAAGGAATGCTCATTTATGCTAAGAAAGAACAAAGATTTCCTGAAAAACATAGTGTGGTGTGAGAGGATTTTTCCCTAGCTGAACATCTTAGTAATACTTACCCAGACCTTTCTTACAGGTTTTGGGTTTTGTTTTGGCTATGCACAACAACAGATATTTTGGGCTCAACTGTGGTCATGAATTGAGGACTATCCATATGAAACTATCATGCGTAAAATGCATTTGAAACCGTCCCTTGTGTGGGGAAAGGTACATTTTTGTATTGGAATTTTAATTGTGTAACCAACTGAATTGGTTTAAAATCCTTGAAGAACATGGATCTAAGTAGGCAAGTAAACTTTGCCTACTTAAGTTTTCTGAGCATGTCAGCTGACAGGAGTCACCGAAAGTTGGTCTAAAAAAACCAGGGAAAATTCTTTACTTGCTGACAAGCGAGGTTTGTTAGCATCGCCTTCCAGCAACTGCTCATGCAATGAAAGTTTGTTTCCTTAGCCGTTACATCTGAGTGCCTGGTGTGGTTAAGAGCCCAACCTGCCACCTGAACAGCAGCAACAGGCATTTCCTTCTATTCCACTGGCTTTTGCACATGGAGGCCAAACCTTTGGCCTTGGCGACTGCCCTTCTTAACAAAGGACATCTATGTATAACTTCAAAGGGGAATTTAAAGTATGAAAATCTTGCCCACTCCTGCCTCGCCATGCTTTCTTCCTGTTTTCCTTTCAATCTCATTTAAAAAAAAAACTTTGGAATGAATGCAAAACATTTGACGCTCTTATGCCCTTGCTCACAGCAACCTTGCCTTGATTGCCACTGAATCAAAACAGGAACTATATTTGATTTTTGTGTGCATTACCAAATATATATATATATATATATATATATATATATATATATATATATATATATATATATATATATATATATGTATATGTATATGTATATGTATATGTATATGTATATGTATATGTATATGTATATGTATATGTATATGTATATGTATATGTATATGTATATGTATATGTATATGTATATGTATATGTATATGTATATGTATATGTATATGTATGTATGTGTATATATATATATATCCCTCTCCATCCCTCCTCCTTGCCCAAAGGCGAGTTATACTGATGTATCCCATCTCTTTCATCCATATTCTTCCCCCACCTCTGCTACTTGACCATTACCACCAGGCTAAGCACTACAAATCCTTTTTTAAAGAAAATAAATAGCCAAAGCAATTAACAACCTCCCAGCTTTCTTCCGAGCCAAGTGGGAGACATGCTTTAATTACTACATAGTCTGTTTTCCTTTGCATGGGTAAGCATGTGTGGGTTGCTATGGGTTCCAGGGATCTTTGAAGAATCACAAGGCAGAGAAGAGGATCAAAGAGTGATGGCTTCTCTGTAGAGGTGGCGAAGGGGCTGCCCTTTCCACTGAAGGAAAACATCAAGCTTTCCATCAGCTCTGGTGAACTGTGGGAAGGATGTCCTGGCCCGGCTATTACAGAGTTTATGTCTCTCCTCTATTAGATTTTTTTTTATTTTTAATTAAATGAATCTGATCTCAGTGTCGTGGGTTGCTAGGCTAGGAAGCTGCCCTTTGATGTCTCTCCCACAAACCTTCCTTGTCACCACACCCACTTCCTTGCTGCTCCCAGTGGTGGGGTTTCTCCACCAAGAGCAACGTTGTGCTTCATTCCTTCCCAATCTCATGAAGTTGCTGGAGAGGAGCAAGCCAAAAGAAACAGCCAATGCAAACAGAAACAGCTGTAACAATTTTACATGGCATGGTTCTGATTTCCTTGATTTCTGGGTCTTCCCCTGTACACACACACACACACATACGATTTTTTTTTTTCTTCCCTTTTTAGGGATTGGCAGCTATCGAGGGTGGAAAGGAAACTGATTTCCAAAGTTTTGGTTACTGTCCAGTTGTAGAAATTGGCTCGCATTTATTGCAGGTGGTGGCAGAATCCCAAGGAAAAGTACATTGGGAGGCGGGGGGGAGCAAAAGGGAGAGGCAAGGGAAAAGAAAAAAAAAGTTGATGGTGCAGAATGAGAAAGGAACTCAGGTACAAAAGACGTACAGGTGCAAAAATGGAAATTAGGAGTTCCACTTTTCAAATCTATTAATTTAGGAGGTGGGGGGGGGGTGTTTCCTGAAAATCGTATACTAGACTGCAGCTTTTTAAAAACTAAATACCACTAACATTAACACATTCCCAAGAGACACATGGATGAGCTATTTACTATTTACAGCATTGTTGGAGATCAGGAGGTAAGGCAGACTCGGGGAGAATTTAGAATAACCCGACTGCAAGACATAATTGCGATTCTTCCTCGTTTGCCATATGCATGGCCGTAAATAAATCTGATTTTCAACACTATTAACTATTTGACTCTTCCTTAAAAAAAAGTCAAACTGTTTGCCACCATCATACAATTGCAACCAACACCTTGAATTTGGTTGCTCACACCTATTCCTATACAAACACGAGTTGAACTATATGTAACTCAGCACTGAATTTTAAACTGATTGCATTTTTAAAAAAACTTTCAAATTACCTCTAAGGGAGATGCTTCCATTCTTATGAAATGGCAAATTTAGGGTTAAATTAGGGCTAGGATTAAGGTTAGGGTTAGGTCTCCATGAATTATCAGAGTAAAATAGATATCACCAATAAATTTGTAATGCATAATTATGCCTAGAAGGACCTGATTATTCAAGACTGGTAAAATAAATGAAAAAATCCCATTAGGGTGCAAACCTACTTCAGGTTATGGTTAGTGTTAGGGTGAGGGATAGGGTTAGAGTGAGGATCAGGGTTAGGTCTCCAAGAAATATAACAAATACATGGGTTACATATGTATTGGTAATGCCTATTTTAATCTCAGAATTCACGGATATCTAACCCTAACCCTAGCCCAAACCTCACCGTAAGGCTGGGGTTAGTTTTAGGATTAAGGTTGGCTTTAGGGTTAGTCTAGAGTTTAGTGAATTCTAACAGTAAAATAGGCTTTGCTAATGGATTCATAGCACATTGTGTTATTCTTAGGAGTGTTTCAACTTTTCATGAATTTCTTACCTATGTTTACCGGTAAAATTGGTAAAATTGCAAATTCACTTAGGGTTGGGGTTAGGGTTAGCATTAAGGTAAGTTTAGCTGTTCATATTTCCAAAAGTAAAATAAACATCGCCAATAGACTCATAGCACATCAATGAGCTTAGGAGATCTCTGACTTTTTTGAGATTACCCTATCTATGTTTTCTTGTAAAATACATGGGGGGAAATCCCATTTGGGTGAATACCCACTTAAACATGTTTAGGATTAGATTTAGAGTTAGTTTTAGGGTTAGGATTAGGGGTTGTGGTTAGGGGTAGGGTTGTGGTTGTGGTTAGTGTTGCTTTAGGGTTATGATTGGAGTCTGAGATAAGATTAGGGTTACATTTGAGGTTAGGGTTTGGCCTCTATGAATTCTGAGAGTAACATAGAAATCGCTAGTAGAGTTGTAGTTAATCAGTATGCTTATAAGACTTTTTGAGGGGGTTTAGGATTGGGGTTTGGGTTTGGGTTAACGTATGTGCCAGGGTTAGAGTTAGGGTTAGGGTCTGGGATAGAGTTGGGATTATGATTAGGATTAGGGTTGAGTTTTGGGTTAGAGTGAATGTTAGGGCTATGTTTGGTTTAATGGTTAGGGTTAGGGTTAAGGTTAGAGTTAGGTATAGATTTGAGTCAGTATAGGGTTAGAGTTGGGATTATAGTTAGGGTTGTGTTTGGGCTTAGCATTATGTTTAAAAAAAACACTGTTTTATTCAGTTTAACATGAAATATTCTTTCATTTTCAAACCAACCATTGCAGATGGAGGTATTGTTACAAGCGCAGGGTTTTTTTTTAAACTTCTGGGGCCAAACAAATAACTAGACAATCATCAAATGGTAAATTGTAGTGCAAATATCTGAAAAGAGCTTAATTAGGGAAGGCTGGCTAAAGAGAAAGCAAAGCAGGTGGAAATGAATAATCCACTAAATGTTTAGGTTACTAGATCAAACACAAACGATGCATTATAATGAAGCGCTGCTGTGATAGTCCTCACCATTTCTTTTGATTCCGACATCAACAAGCCATTAGTGGCTGCAACACTACAATGGAAGAAACCCCCAAATCTTAGATCAAATTTAAAGAGTCTTATGAAATCTCACAAGATACAGGGGGGCCTAGCATAAGAATTCCACTCTTTCATTTTATTTTCCTTTCTCCCCCATTGTGCTATGGCGTCTACAGCCACAAGAACAATTTGTTGGTCCCTGTTTTGGCACATGACTTTGAAAATGGCTGTTTGGATTATAATTAATACTGAATTCTAACATAGCTAATGGGATATATTTTGGCAAAATCCAGTCATTACTATATATTTTATGTGGAATAGGATTCCTTTTTTTCCATAAAGAAAACTGGTAAAGCAAAGAGACAGTTGTAAAGTATAGTAGTATTTATAGTTACTGTAAAGGCACAGGTTCTTACTGTAGTCTCCAAACAGCTTTATTTTAAACTGCAGCTGATAAGGGAATTATCTCCAGACATTTTTTGTTCCTCCTTCTCCCACTTTGTGTCTCTAATTCAAGATCCTTCCCCTACCCAGTCTAGATTCTCACTTTTGTTCCAGGCCTAACATTAGATGTAATGGGAGCTATTTACAATTCTGTAATGAAGGGACCAGGGAATACATTGAGGAATTATACTAAACTGCAAAAGATGATTATATTCAGATTTCAATGTGGTGTCTTAGCACACAATCAGAAGCACAAGCAGCTTAAAGCCACTGCTTTTTGTAAACTTAAATCAAAGCCCCAGTGCTGGAAAAACATCTGAACCAACATTCCATTTTGGAAAGATTTCTCATAAATACAGTAAGATTCTTTTGTGGCTTAGAATCAATTAAATAAACAGCACACATTCCTCTCCACTTGGTTTTGCTAAGATAGCTGTATCCAGATCATTAGTTCATTAGAGCATGCTATGCTTTATTGTGGTAGTTTCTGTATTTAATCATGAAATACACTAATCAGAAAATACTGTCTCTAGCTCTTGGCTACAAAAAACTAGATGGCCACTAGATGGCAGCAAGAAGGCACAGGAAACCCTGTACAGTCATCTAGTGCAGCGGTTGCCAACTGGTGGGCTGTGGCCCACTGGTGGGCCACGAGAAAATTTTAGTGGGCCACAGAGAAATGTCACCCCCAGAGTACCCCCCAAAGCAATTAATCCAGGCTGTGCAGGAACACAATGCTGCGCCACCCACGTGGCCCGCAGGAACCCTCCCCACCCACTTACTCCTTACTAGGCAAACTTGCCTGCTGAATTGCTATTTTTCCTTTCCCCCCCAACCATCAGCTGTTCTGCTGTGCCAGGAGATTTAGATTAGCTAGGAAGCAGGAAATGGTTGGATTTCTTGATTTCTAGCTAGTCTTTAGATCTTCGCCTCTGCTTTTAAGCACAGCCAAATCTCCCTTAGGACTGAAGGTTCTTTTATTCAGTGCAGACTCAGGGCAAGCAAATTTTATGTGACAGACTGAGCCAGCCGATGGCAGATAGATAGATCACTGAATGATTCTGTGAGCAACTCAATCTGCCTGCCTGTTTTGCCTGATTTTGGGTAAAAGTTGCTCTTTTTTATATAAAAAATTCAATATTTACATACATGGTGTGTTGTGAGTTAATTTTGTGCGTTTGCTTGCTAGCAAATTTTATGAGTTTGCTTGCAAGCAAATTTTATGTGACAGACTGAGCTAGCCAATGGCAGATAGATAGATCCCTGAATGAATCTGTGATTCTGTGAGCAACTCAATCTGCCTGCCTGCTTTGCTTGATTTTGGGTAAAAGTTGCTCTTTTTTATAAAAAATTCAATATTTATATAAATATATATAATATTTACATACAAGCCATGCCCAGCCAGTGACATGACCACCAAGCCACACCCACAAATTAGGCCACACCCACAGGACCAGTTAGTGCTCTTTGGGATGTAAAATTATGACTTTGGTGGTCCCTGAGATCCAAAAGGTTGGCGACCCCTGATCTAGTGGACATCTGGATTTTTGCAACACAGATAGGGTGACCCTAGACCAGGGGTCTCCAACCTTGGCAACTTTAAGACTTGTGGACTTCAGCTCCCAGCCAGCAAAGCTGAGGAACTCTGGGAGTTGAAGTCCACAAGTCTTAAAGTTGCCAAGGTTGGAAACCCCTGGTCTAGACCACTCTTATCTTTCCCAACCTTGGCAATTTTTGAGATGTGTGGGTTTCAATTCCCAGCCTCCCCATGTTAGCTGAGAAATGCTGGGAGTTGAAATCCACACGTGCTGGCTGAGGAATTCTGGGATTTGAAGTCCTCACATCTTAAAAGTTGCCAAGGTTGAGAAATGCTGCCTTAGACAGATTTGAAGTTATGACATCAAACAAAAAGCAAATTAGGCCAACATTAGGGCTTGTCACGTTTGTTAAAATCCAGATTCATGTCAAATGCAACGATTAGCCTCCTCCACCCCCTCCTCCTGTCATTTGTAACTATTTATCTTCTATAAAAACAGACACGCCTTTGGACAAACCCATGTGCAGTTGTCTGAAAACAAGATAATAAAAGGAATTCCTCCAGAGAAGTGATGCTTGCATAGCAGATTTCTTTGCTGTGTAGCAAGGGAGACTTCCACAATGGAAAACAATAGTTTTAAACACTCAAATTCAAATTGGCAAATTTTATTTTTAATATTGTTTATGCATTTATTAGTTTTATAACTGCAGCACTGTTTTAGTATGACAGTCAAAAGAAGCTCTCTGCTGAATCATTTAGGGTTTAAGCAATTGAGCAATACCAATGATGGGTGTTGGTCCATATTTACAATGTTATATTTGTATATATTTATAAATGATATATAAACAACCTGACTGGCTACCCAGCAATTTTTGGCTGTGCTGAGTTTTCCAAAATAAAATATCATCTGGATTTAAGATATCAGAATAACATCCAAAAACCCTCCTTGGTTTCTTCAACTACTATATGCAAATGTATTTATTTAGAAATATGCGAATAAAATCTTATTGAGTCCGAGATCCCTTTTCTACTTCTACTTCCCTATCCATCAGAAGCAGTTTGAAGATGATCTGTTTCTATCTTCAACCTTGCAACACTGAGAACATGAAGCAAATATTTCCTAATTCTTATGTTGGAAGTTAAAACCCACCCCTCTCCTAAGAAAATGAAATATTTTAGGATATACTAAAAAGGAAGAATATTTCCCCTAAAAAGAAAAGTAGAAACTCAGTGAGGCAGAAACTCACCACCACCACCCACCTTTGCTAATGGACTCTGGCCTAGGCCAGTCTATTTTACATAACAAAGATCTACTCCAGGTAGAGCTATAATAGGAATTGCCCAAAGCCCTTTCATTACATCATCATCCAGCAAGGCTCAACCAAGCCTGGGACTCAGGACAGCCTACAAAGTTGCCCCTGCATGGCCTCATGGGAGTCTGACAACCAATCAGAATACAAGCTCAAATCAAATTCCTACAGAGGCCATAAAACCAAGGGACTCTCAGCATCTCTTTTTCTTCACCCAAGGCATGTGATCCTGTCCATCATTAAACCATCTTTCCAAGCAGTCACCATGTTAGCAGTGTCTTTCTTCCCCACTTGGAACTGAACCCAGAAGGATATTTCTTCCAACACTTATATACCATAGTTTCTACAGTAAACTTTCCATCAAAAAATAAAATAAAAATCCTCATCCCCGCTGCACATTGCAAGAAAATAAATTGTCTGTTCCCCTGTTCCCAATCCATTCCCTTGTTTCATTTTGTAGAGATTAGTACGGTTACACAATAAAAAGAAGACACAAAGGTTCTTATGAACAGTCGTTGTAAAGCGATGAAGCCAGCTTTCCTCAGAGACTAGTAGGGGAAGTAGGAATCGCAACTCATGGGAAAACTGATCTTCCAGAAACTCCTCAAGCCACAATATTTTTTTAACAAAAGATTTCTTAGTGTTACAAATATAACACATGGGTCAGAGATAGATTGGATCAGCTCTCAAATATCAATGAAACCCTGATGAGATAACAGAAGTGCAGAGGCAATTTCAAAAGGGAGCAGAATCCTCTTTTACAAATGTCCTGAATTCTTCTGTAACAGCCAATGTTTAGACTCCCAATGTCTAAAATCCACCTAGGAAAAAAAGAGAAAGAAATAGGCATCTTCCCTTGAAAGCAACCATATTGATTTAAAACAGTGGGACCATCTTATGTGAGGTACCCTTGCATGGTTTGATGCTACAGTTAGCGACTAATGTCAAGCCACGCATGTTGCTTTATTTAGGTTGCTATTTAGTGTGTTATCTTTCATGTTTCACATTCTCATTTGTAGTAAATGGTTCTGAAACAATGATGTGGAATTTAACATGCTATGAGCTTCATCTTAAAAGCAGAAATTTTATTGACGCATAGTAAAAAGTAAGACTAACTTATCTAATTCTAAATGATTGTCTAAATGTTCTACCTGCCTTGTGATCTGTGAAGTTTCAATATGTCAGGGGTACACAACTATGGCCTGTGGACTTCAACAACATGGTTGGCTCAGGAATTTTGGGAGTTGAAGTCCCAGAAGGCCATAAAGAGGGCATAGTTGCCTACCCCTGCAATATGTCATCTTTGCTCGTTTACAATAAGAGACTAGGGGTGAATGGGAACTCAAATCTCCTTTTTCCCACTCTGGAATTCCATAACAGGGAGATACTCTATCACAGAGCCAGCTTGGTGTAATGGTTAAGGCCAGGGGTGGCTTTCTACCGGTTCTGTCCACCTCTGTAGAACTGGTAGCTCTGAAGAGCAGCAGACATAGAACCGGTTCTATGTCTGCTGATGTTTTTGCCCAGCCTCCCACCTGGGCTCTTACCTGACCTTTATTTCCTGATTTTTCAACTTCAGCTGCCAAACGAGGCACAGCTGCAGTTAAAAAAGCAGGAAAAGAGAGCTGTTTCAAAGGCTGCTTCTCTGCACACAGCGTGCTGATGACGATTTACAGGTGCGCGGCTCGCAGCATGCAGGGAAGCTCGTAAATCCCGAACCGGTAGTTAACCCTATCATATCCCACCCCTGGTTAAGGCACCAAGCTTGAAACCAAGATACTTCAGGTTCTAGTTCTGCCTTAGGCACCAGCAACTCTGTGACTTTGGGCCAGTCGTTCTCTCTCAGCCCTAGGAGGCATGCAATGGAAAAACACTTTGAGGGGGGAGGAAGTTTCCAAGAAAACTGCAAGAACTGGTTCAGGCAGTCATCAGGAAATAAAATGACTCGAAGGCACATCATACAGAAGCAGCTTTTTTTTTTTTTACATTAATTACATTTGAGACATAGCTCAAATAGAGTTTTAAAATGTAATTTACCTGTGACTCAACTAAGAAGGAAGTTCAGTATCCATGAGAACAATTCTTGCAGTGAATTATTGAGTAGCAGTGGTGAATTGTGTGGAGTCACTCTAAGCATACAGAGAGAGGGAGAGAGAGAGAGAGAGAGAGAGAGAGAGAGAGAGATTCATTCTGTTTCAGATAAAATATTTGTCTGTTGGAAAAGAAGTATTAATCTAGCCAAGTAAATTGGCAGACACCACCAAACCTGAATTCTTAACATTATTCATTACTCTACCTGATGGCAGATAATATATTTATCTTACATTAAATGGGGGGGATGATTGGTAATGTGCATAAACAGGCATTACTATACTCACATTGGTGCCTAAAGCAATGCGTGTAACATTTAAATACAGCTAAAAAGTGTCCCCCCATTTTATTTAATTATTTGTTTTTATTCCAATGTTATTGTTTTTATTATTTATTCAAGGCAATGAATATACCCAATACTCTTTCCTCCTCCTATTTTCCCCATTATAACAGTTCTGTGAGGTGAGTTGGGCTGAGAGTGAGTGAGTAACCTAAAATCTCCCAGCTTTCATGCCTAAGCCAGAACTAGAATTCACCATCCCCTGATTTCTAGCTTGGAGCCTTAACTACTTAGACCAAACCAGCTCTCTCTTGTATCTTATCTCTCTCTTTATCTCTCTCTCTCTCTCTCTAACTTATGTGTTGTAATGTTTTTCACCATCTTAAACTTCTACATCATGTCACAAGCTTTAACACACCACTGCTGTATTTTCCTTTCTGCATTTAACCAAATTGCATGATCACATTTGCCTTAGAAGAAAAAAAAAAATCTAGCAAATTCCAGTCATGCTTAGGATTTTCCACCCTAACAATTTACAACATCACTCAGCCATGCTGTATCGCTAATGCAGACCAGTTTGTTTTCATCATAGCAATGGCTGAACAATGCCATGATGTCATTAGTATAGAAGTCTTCAGTATCTACAGGTGGTTCTCTTCTAGAACCAGCACCAGGGCAACACAAACTCAGTAGAACATTCTTCAGCAGGAGTTGTTGTAACCTAGGAAAGTAATGATAGTTAACAACTCTATTACTCATCGGCATGTTCTTGGATTGAGATAATGGGGACAGCTCTCAGCTCTCCAAAGCTACTTGCTTTGATATAACTGCTTTTTAAGGTTTCTGTAGTCTCTTGATCTTATGCTAAGAGGTTTCCTTTGGCATAACTCATAGAAGGCAACTTCTTAGTGATCAGGGGACAACATAGTGCACAACTACACATGTGACTCCTGATACTAGGTATGGTGACACTTAATCTTGAATTGGTTACTTAGAGCAGGAATCTCCAACCTTGGCAACTTTAAGACTTGTGGACATCAACTTTCAGAATTCCTCAGCCAGGTTTGCTGGCTGAGGAATTCTGAGAGTTGAAGTCCACAAGTCTTAAAGTTGCCAAGGTTGGTGACCCGTGATTTAGAGATTGCAACCACAACAGCTCAGATTCTCCAAAATGCTCATCAGGAAGCAGAGCAGCAAGAGAGGGCCCCAGAGACCAGAGAGGAAGGATTCTGTCGGTTCTGAAACAAGACTGTGAAATCTAAACATAGCTCCCTTGTCCAGGCTGCGGAGATCCTGAGCGAGCCAAGTATGGATGTCACTAAGAACAGCCTCTGGAACTCTGAAAGTGATGTCAGATTTCAACCACATCCTGAAAAACATCAACTGGCTTATTCAAAAGTTCCACTCGTTTTCCGTGCCAGATTCCATAGGTGTTTTTTTCTTCTTCTTTTTTCAATGTACTGTGTTTCTCCCTTTCTTTAATCAGCTGGGATTTTTTTTAATACATTTTCCATCCAGCCAAAAATTCTCAACACTGTTTTCTCACCAATGCTGCAGGATTTCCTTGCTACACAGCATAAAGGGCAGCAGAGATATCACTTACAAAGATATACGGCTGCCCTCCCTCTTCTAGATGTGAAGCGTGAGAGAATTTCCATGTACTCAAGTTTTCTGCGACCTTTGGCATTGTGTAAGTAAGTGCCTGGGGCCAGATTGCAAAATTACAGAATGAATACTCCCCGTCTCCGTTCTAGGTTTCATTCATTCCCTTCTTTGGGCATGTCCACATGGCTAACCACAGACTAGTGTCTCATGCAATCAGTTCCTTTCACTTCCCCCTTTTTCTTGTTGTTTTGCTATATAATATCATTTCCAAATGTTAATATTCATAATGTTGGACATCTAACACAAGCAAATTTAGAAAAGGGAAAGAAAGACTGTAGATCGTTCACAATGCCCAGAAGCGTGGAGAAGCCGTGGCTCTGCAGATTTGAGAAATTAAAATTCCTAGCAGAGTTAACCGGGATGGCCAGTGGCAACTGTATTTGAGCAACATCTGGAAGATGGCTGGTTTCTTATGAGTGCATCTAGGCACCAAGCTGAGATCATGCCATGACCAAGATGCTGCACTTATGAATTGGCATTCTAATAGACAGGTGGAATTTCTAATGAAATAAATGATTTGAAAGCTACTTGTGGCAATGATGCTAAATATCGGGTTGTTTACAAATACCAATACTGAACCCTGCTTTCCAATCACTTTCCAGTTCTGGCAAATTACAAACATAGGCAAAGTTTAGTGTGCTTTTTGCCTATAAAAGAAATCTAAAAATTTTCCACAACCAATTTGCTTGATTTAATCTTCCCAATCTAACAACTTTGTGGGAACCTTGCCGCTGTCTGAGCTTGGTTGTTTTCTTGCGCACATTTCATTACCCAAACTTGGTAACATCAGACTGATGATGTTTGGGTAATGAAATGTCAGCAAGAAAGCAACCAAGCTCAGAGAGCCCCAAAGACCCCTCATTTCAAACCTGAGCTACAAATATTGTCCTTTATTGATCTAACAAATGGGTGTAAATCTGATTTTCTGCTTCATTTTATCTAGAGCAGAAAACAAATTGTGTCACTGTAAGCCAAATATTTCTCTAGCTAACACTTCAGATGTAAAGATCTTTCCACTTCAAATTTCAGCAACTGATAAATGGGCAGTAAATTGGTCTTACATATTAAGACCAGTTCAGTGAATTCATATAGCAACTTTATACCACAGTGACATTTCTCTCTTAAAAAAGAAATCATACACGAATATTCCTAACAAATATCCTGGAAAAATAGAAAACAATAGCTGTTCTTTCCATCCCTACCTTATCTACCATGTGTTTAAGTTATCAATCAAACCATCATGGGAGAAATAAACTTATAGAGCTTGTTGTACAAAATCCTTTGAAATTAATGCCAACTCTTTAAAATATCTGCCTTCAAATACGTATATCTAGCCTGGATTTTTGAGGGCTGTTTTTTTTTTTTCTAATTTCCATGCAAAAACTGCCCAGCCTAATGCTAGTTATTCCCTTGTAATCCCTTATAAGATTTTTTTAAAGATTTGCAAGAACAGATTTTCATTTACCAGTCTTTTCCTATTGGTAATTTTGAAATATTTCATTATTTATTATTTGAATAATTCATTTTTTTTCCCCCTGGCACACATACCAGAAACCCCAGGGAACATTTTTAGTATGTTTTCCCCATTGGAATAATTCCAAAATCAGTGCCGTGAAGGCAAGCGATAAATGGAAACCTTTCTTAACAACTTAGCTAGCTTCCCAAGCACACATGAGCTAACAATTCTAATGTCACATCAGATTCATATGCACTGGATCCACAGAACACAACACTTGAAAAAAAAATGATTCCAGGGAAGAATATCTTGGCTTGAAACTTTCCTCAAGCCTCCAGGAGGACGAAAACAGGCTCTCTGGAAGCCGGAAATGGGCCCATTTGTGGCCTTCCTGAACTTCCAGGAGGCCCGTTTTTCAGCCTCTCCGAGCCTCTGTGCATGCCCTGTGTTATGAACTAAGTAAATGCATTTAATAAAGCTTGACAACCTTACTGGAAAAGCAGGCTCGTATTCCTGCAATTCTGATTGGCCCATAAATAGCGAATCATGATTGGTCTCTTCTGGGCAATCTGATTGGCTAATAGCGGGTCGTCTCCCATTGGGCACAGTTTAAACGCTCCAATGCAATTCATTGGTTAATGGGACAGCAGCCAGCTCTATAAAAGAGCTGCTGCTGCCCAAGGCTTTTGCTCTGTTCCTGATTGTTAATAAAGAGTTGAAGTTCACCGTTCACGGCCTCGTCTCCGTTCCTTGCGCCCATGCTCAGAATATAATACCCTGCATCCAAAAAGGGCCACGTGGGGACTCCTGGGAGGGGTGGGGTGGGCCAGGAGTGGGATTTGGGGGTTCTCCAAACTGCACAGAATCTTAGCTAGGGGCTCTCCTGAACCCCTGTGAACCTCAGCAACCCACCCCTGAAAGAATTTTGAAACAGCCTGCATGATTTCACAGGTTATCTTGTGGATATGCTATTCATGCTATTTTGGATACCCATGGGATAACCACAGTGAGATTTGCAAAACAATATCATGAATGATGACCTAGGATTTGGTTTGAGCTTTTGAGAGCTGAGAAAGTTGGAAGGGGTGAACTCTGAAGGGTGAACTCTGTTCAAAAGCTTCATCCGTGTCTCTTTTGAAACCTTGGGGCAGCCAAATAGGAATTGGGTGGTTGGTTTCAGGACATGGCTAAGCTTCTTTGAGGAAAGCTGTTACTCTAATTACTTCTGAAAGATACAAGGGTTAGTTTGTCTTCATTGCCTATCTGAATGTTATTTACACGGAATGAATGCTCAACTCTTTAGGCACTCCAAAGTGGTATCCCTCATGGCTCAATCTTATACCCTAGATTATTTAACATCTGCATCAAATCACCTGGTGAATTTATATATTTCATGATCCTCATCATGAAGTCAAGTTGGAATAGCATATATTTCTTGAATAATGATCTGGAAATGTAAGGTCCTGAGAATCAAGTTTGGATTGAATCCTTTCAAGACAGACTTGCTGTTTCTGAATAAACATCCAGCAATATTGTTCTCAGTGTGATTATAGTACCACAAAAGAGGTAGGTCCAGGGCTTGTGCCTTTCCTAAACATCCACTGCAAGCAGACACTATGGCTCAGGGAGGTTCTTCACTCAGAAGTTATGGTCCTAACTATACTAGGATGTCTGGCCCTGATCACCCCATAATTAGATCACTGCAACACACCCAACCTGAAGCTGCTTTTGAAAAAGACTTGGAAGCTATAACTGGTCTAGAACAAAACAACTAGGCTGCTAGCCTCTTCTTAGGTCATTGCATTGATTACCAGTTGGCTCACAAATGCTGTATAATGTAGGGAAAATGTCACTCTGTACCTGTAACAGTTAAAAATTAAAAGCAGTTAAATATGTTCTTCAGGACCTATAAAGCCTTAGGGGATAAGGTACAGGCATAGATATGGGACTATCTTACTAAATGTGATTCTGTACATCCCATCATCAAAACAAGGTCTGTTAAGAACGCCCACTACCATAAAATCTATGGGAAGTGACAAAATGTCAGGCCTTTTGGTAATAGTCTGGAATATTTTGCTCCCAGAAGTATGATTCTCCTTTTTGTTTAGGAAGATCCTAAATGCTTTTATTCCAATAGGCTTTCAGCCTGTCATATAATTATGGGGCAACTACTGTTTACTAAAAGATATTTCATATTGCTTTGTTTCTAATTTTGTGTATTCTGCACTGCCCAATCCTAGTGATTGTGGTAATATTAGCATATAAAATAAACAAACCATTTTATTTGCCTAGGTTCATCACTGGTGATACGTTATGCCAGGGCTGTCAAACTCGCGGCCTGCAGGACGGATGCATCACACGCTGGCCACGCCCCTGCCCCGTTTAGCAAAGGGGGGGAAATCCCAATACATCACGTGACGCTGCCATGACAATGTGAGTCTGACACCCCTGCGTTATGCCATACATTACAAATTGTGATGGATGAGGGACACACAACAAGCTAAACTAAAGCCAAACACATTGTATTATGGCTTAAACCGTGATATGGAGCCAGACATTCTGTGCTCTGCTTCTTAGAAGTTATGCTTCCCTGAATTGTTTCTATCTATACAGATAAATGTGTAGATGCATATACTCAAGAACATATAAATTATGCATTTGCACAAATAAGGATGAAACATTACCTAAATTATTGGGCTGTTATGAATCAACTTTAATTTTAAATGTTATTAACCGTATTATATCAAGGTCTGTCAATAGTTCAGAACTATGCATAATATCAAAATTAAATCCAGACTTATTCAACTGTGTGTGTGTGTGTGTGTGTGTGTGTGTGTTTGTATGTATGTTTGTGTATAGGTGTATACACATACATAAATACATGTGTGTGTATACGTGTGTGTGTGTGTGTGTATCAATGTTACCTGAGAAAGGAGATGAAGTTGTGGGTAAGAAATCCCTAAGAACTCTTGTAAATCAATTTGAGCCTATTTTTTTTTTAAAAAAAATGAGTTAAATACATGGGAAATCAATGTTTGATCAACACCCTTGTCTGTACAGCTTAGTGTCCAGGTGATCTTGCTTGCAAGTACAACATAGGAGAAATGTCACTCTGTAGCAGTAACAGATAAATGGCTAAAACGAGGGAAGGCTTATTTCATTCCTGTTAACTGACAACTGTAACTTAACAACTAGGGTTGTCTCCAACATGCCACACTTCGGTTGTGTTGCACCATCATTCCCATAGTCCTAGACAGTGACTACAACTAATTGGGAATTAAGAAACACATCCACTATATCTGGAAGCTGTGAAATGAAAAAGACCAATTTAGGATATTTTCCTTTCTTTTCTTCTTTTTTTTACAAAATGCACAAGAATACATTACCACCATTCTTCCACCCCAAGCCAGAAAGATAAACTTCAGAGCAGTGAATAAGTTAGGAGTGTAGCAGCAAAATGCTGAGTCCAGTCATTTCTCCCAAGAGAGCAAGAACAGCTCTGTGGCTTTATCAGTGCTTGTAATTAACACCTGGCTCAGACATGTTTATTGGCAAAACAGAAGATGGGGGAGAATGGAAGAGAAATCAACCTTGAAATTAATTGCCTCCAATTTCTATGGGCTCCTTTAACAATGGCATTATAAAATACAATTTTCCAAAAAGAAGAAGAAGGAGAAACAGTATACCCGTCTGAGACTCCATGTTTCTATAAGAAGCGACATATTTAATCTCAAAATAATAGCTTTTCTCCAAGGACCGCTTAGAATAAGTCTTATTCAAGTGCTTTGTGTATTGTGGAACATTAGAAAGGTTGTTTTAGTATTCCTTTTATCATTAGTGACCCGGACTTCGCTGAAAATGAATTTCTACATTA
This sequence comes from Notechis scutatus, assembly GCF_049901735.1. Taxonomy (NCBI): domain Eukaryota; kingdom Metazoa; phylum Chordata; class Lepidosauria; order Squamata; family Elapidae; genus Notechis; species Notechis scutatus. The sequence continues at coordinate 147,202,208 of NC_142011.1, read as the reverse complement.
GATATGCACCATATATGTACTGACAAAAATTAATTTTCTAAGTTTCTGTTTAGTTTAAGTAGACAATAAACATATTCATTTGCAAACTGAAGGCAATAGTCCTCTCTAATTCTAAAGACATGCTGTTATGCTGGCATTGTCACAATGAGAAAATGACTAATAAAAATACAAGCATCTAAAAAGTGTGTATGTTTGTACAGACCACATGAGATAGAGATATAATTGGATTTCCCAATTCTGATTTAGGAACAAATCTGTGAAAACATTCAGTTAGCATATTCAAAAATCGGCTTCTATGAAAATCAGGCATGTTCACCATCATCATTTGGGATGGCATCCTGACAACATAAAAAAAGAGGAAAAAAAAGACATGACATGCTTTTCAATTTCAGATAGGTCCCAAATCAAATTCTGCTGAATATTTTTAATTGAATTCTTCATTATGTAGGGGCTACAAGAATAGTAATGCATAAAGCTTTCGTTTGGAGTTTTGATGGAAGAGGCTTCTGTTTTATTTTAGTACAAATGCAAAGGAAAACTAAAAGAAGAAAACTTTAAAAAAGTAAAAGAGGGCAGGATATATCACTCAGCCTGCACCTGGGACCTGTAAACTGTTTGTCCAGATAATGTTTGTAATTCTGAAGGCATCCTGTTTGTTCTACAGTACATTGTTTTCTGGAATGCTAAGCAGCTGCTCTTTTTCTGAAATCTCTTTGTCTGGCTAGATTTTATTTTTATTTATACTCTGAAAAATTCTCATTTCTCTCTTCAGGGCTTGCTATGGACTAAGGAGCTGAGGTTAGAAACTTCGCTGTTCAACTGAAATCTGAACCGAATAACAGCGTGTACTTTAAATCTTTGAATCTCTCGGTGCAGTAGGGGTGCAAGTACAGCATTAATAAGGGGGAAAATCAATAATAAAACCATCCTGCATTATAAAAATGTTGCAAATACATAAATAATATGTACATTGAAGTGAACAGCATGAAAAGAACTTTCCCTTTTTATCCTTGCGTTTTTTTTCCCCTTTTCTTTTTGTAAAACAGTTACTTCCCTTCAAACTGCCTTTGAGAGCCAGTTTGGTGTAGCGGTGAAGGCATCGGCTTAAAACCCAACAGGCTGTGAGTTTAACTTTCTTTAGGAAGCCAGCTGGATGACCTTGGGCCAGTCACTTTCCCTCAGCCCTAGGAAAGAGGCAATGGCAAATCGCTTCTGAAAATCCTTGCCAAGAAAACTGCAGGCTTATCTAGGAAGTCTCTGAGAATCAGACACGACTGAATGAAGGCAGCAGGGGGGAGCATCCCTCTGACCTGGATTCAAATCAAGAAGGTATAAAAGGCGGCCATCTTGGTGTCTTTGGATTCTCACCAGTGGTGAGATTCAATTTTTTTTACTACCGGTTCTGTGGGTGTGGCTTGGTGGGCATGGTATGGCGTGGTGGGCATGACAGGGGAAGGTTACTGCAAAATCCCATTCCCTCCCCACCCCACTAACCTGCTTTCCAGCTCCGTTCTCCTGTGCAGGGCAACAAAAGAAGACCCAGCCGATTTTCTGGGACTCAGGAGGCAGAGAATAGATGGGGGCGGGGGCAGTCTGAGGTGGTATTTGCCAGTTCTCCAAACTACTCAAGATTTCTGCTACCAGTTCTCCAGAACTGGTCAGAACCTGCTGAATACCACCTCTGGTCCTCACTTCCCTTGTGTCTTCAACAATCTCATCACATAGGGAAACTCTTGAGAGGCTTGCCATTCATGCAATTCCATCTATTGGTTCAAAGTTTAAACGTTATTTGGTTTTGGGGTCCTATGGACCCTTTCAGGTGCTGCACAGCTTACCTAGCCCAAATAATTTTCAATCTAAGTGTTTACAGGTAGTTGCAACAGTGACAGTTCAAAGTTACAACATCACTGAATTTTTTTTTCATGCTTATGACTATTGCAACATCCCCATGGTCACATGATCAAAATTTCAGACTGTTGGCAAATAGAAAAGAATAGAATTCTTTACTGGCCAAGTGTGATTGGACACATAAAGAATTTGTCTTGGTGCAAATACTCTCAGTATACATAGAAAAGATACATTCGTCAAGATTCAAGAATCATAAGGTACAACACTTAATAATAGTCGTAGGGTACAATAAGCAATCAAATCATACTAGGAAACAGTCAATATAAATCGTAAGGATACAAGCGACAAAGTTACAGTCATACAGTGACAAGTGGGAGGGGATGGGTGATAAGGAGTGATGAGAAGGTTAATAGTAATAGTAGTGCAGACTTTGTAAATAGTTGGACAGTGTTGAGGGAATTATTTGTTTAGCAGAGTGATGGCATTCGGGGAAAAACTGTTCTTGTGTCTAGTTGTTCTCGTGTGGAGTGCTCTAAACTGTCGTTTTGAGAGTAGCAGTTGAAACAGTTTATGTCCAGGATGTGAGGGGTCTGTAAATATTTTCACAGCCCTCTTTTTGACTCGTGCAGTATACAGGTCCTTGATGGAAGGAAGGTTGGTAGTAATTGCTTTTTCTGCAGCCCTAATTATCCTCTGAAGTCTGTGTCTGTCCTGTTGGGTTGCAGAACCAAACCAGACAGTTACAGAGGTGCAGATGACAGACTCAATAATTCCTCTGTAGAACTGTATCAGCAGCTCCTTGGGCGGTTTGAGCTTTCTGAGTTGGCACAGAAAGAACATCCTTTATTGTGCTTTTTTGATGACTTTTTGATGTTAGGTGTCCATTTGAGGTCGTGATATAATAGAACCTAGAAATTTGAAGGTCTCTACTACTGTTGATACTGTGTTGTCTAGTGTTGTAAAAGGTGGTAGTATGGGAGGGTTTCTTCTAAAGTGTGCCACCATTTCTACGGTTTTGAGTGTGTTCAGTTCCAGGCAAGTTGTATAACCTCCTGTCTGTGTGCAGATTCATCGTTGTCTCGAATGAGACCAATCACTATTGTATCATCAGCAAATTTCAGTATTTTAACAGATGAGTCATTTGAGATGCAGGCATTGGTATATAGGGAGAAGAGAAGTGGAGAAAGCACACAGCCTTGGGGGGTGGGGCTGTGTTGACCGTACAGGTATCAGATGTGATTCTGCCTAGCTTCACCTGCTGCTTCCTGTCTGTTAGGAAACTTATGATCCACTTACAAGTGTGTTCAGGTACCGCTAGCTGGTTTAATTTAGTTAGAAGAATGTCTGGAATGGTGGTATTGAATGCTGAACTGAAGACTACGAAGAGGACCCTTGCGTAGGTATTTGGAGATTCAAGTGTCTCACATTTAGGATGGTTGCAGTGTCCCAGGATCATAAGATCCCTTTCTGTGACCTTCTGACAAGCAAAGTCAATGGATAAACTAGATTAACAACCATGTTACTAACTTAACAGCTGCAATGATTTGCTTAACAACTGTGGCCAGGAAGGACAGAAAATGGGGCAAAACTCACTTAACAAATGTCTCGCTTAGCAACATACATTTTGGACTCAATTGTGGTCGTAAATCAAGGACTACCTGTATATTGGGGGAGGAGGCAAGCAAAGGAGAAAGAAAAGAGACATGACAGGATAGCAGTTTGATCCCACTGATATCGATAGAATCAAATTACACAGCAAGTAATAACAGAAATATTTCAGATGCTACGCACTGTGTCGTGACTTGAGTCTTAATTGGTCACACGCATTCAGCAAACTCCGCAAAGGCTGGGAATGTGTTCTGCTATATTGATATTCTGCAGGGCATCCACCTGGATAGGTGCCATTTCTTAAAGAAATACTGTTACCGTAAGAAAGCCATTCTCACTAAGTAGCAAGCGGAGGGCCGAAAAAACAACAACAGCATTTCTAAGGCCTCTTCCTCAGAAAAGAATCTGGGGGACATAAGAACAAATTCAGCTGCTGAGTTAATTTGCTGTTGCCACTGCTAAAAAAATAAGTTAGCTACAACTTTCAGGAATTATAAATGAATGACATACTTCGAAGTCGGGATTGGTGGGGATAGACAAAGGCAGGTGCTAAAGGGAATTGTGTCCTGTGGGATTCCAGAGGCACTGAATTGAATAGTACAGAAACCACAACGTAACAATAACTGAGAAAGCGGTTTCAAGCTGAACCAGCAGAGTCTATCTTGAAGCTTAGTTTGTGCTGATCTAAAGTGCTTTCTTCATTGGCAGAAAAGCAGGTGCTGTGTGTCACTCATGCCCCCTCCACCCCCAACCCCCAACCCCCCATTTTAAGGCCAATTAAAACAAACTTAAATCTTGCCAGCAGCTGTGCTTTTTCCTCTCGTGCATTTTTGCATCCCAAATGATTCTGAAGATAATTGTGGGACTTAGAAGCCTGGATTAGAATAAAGGTCTGGGAAAGTCCCCTTCTTTAATGAAAAGCTATTTGTGTCATATAAATTATCCAAGGCAAAAAAACAACAACCAAGGGGTATTCCTTAGGCTAGACTTGAAGAGCCCTCAGACTTGAATTAACTATCTGCAGAAGATGTTATCACGCAGATTTTGTACATAAAAGCAGAATGCATTACTTTTCTTCAATCAGATCACATATGCATCCATGATGCCCTTTTATTCATGTGACTTAATAAGAGCTTGGCTCCTAACCCATCTGATTAAAGTTGTTTCCCCTCCATAGTTACTAAGAACAATGCTTTATATTTTAAAAAAAAACCCTCTTCATTATCATACCATTATTGATCAATAAGTCCAATAAACATGATGTAATAGTAGCAGGGATGGGTAATGGCAGCCTTTTGCGCCTGGGAATGATTATGTAAAACTAAACTCAAACAGCAGAGGCTCATTTTTGATACAGTGAATGTCTCCCTAAAGCAGGGATGTCAAACTCGTGGCCCACAGGCTGGATGCATCATGCACTGGCCACACTCATTTAGTGAAGGGGGGAAAAAATCACAATACATCATGTGACGATGACGTGAAGACTCGAGTTTGACACCCCTACCCTAAAGATGGCAGGTAGGGGATGTGGTAGAACCTGGTAGAACTGAAAATATTTAAACAGTGTGGTATTTGATTAATAATTGAATGGAAGATCACCAGAAAATACCAGGACTGTAGATCAGTGGTGGGATTCAAAAATTTTTTACTACCAGTTCTGTGGGCGTGGCTTGGTGGGCATGGCAGGGGAAGGATGCTGTAAAATCTCCAGTCAGAGGTAGTATTTGCCAGTTCTCTGAACTACTCAAAATTTCCGCTATCGGTTCTTCTCCAGAACTGGTCAGAACCTACTGAATAAACAGATAAACAGATAAAACAGATAGACAGATAATCAGAATTGGAAGGGACCTTATAGGTCATCTAGTCCAACCTCCCACCCAAGCAGGAGACTCTACACCATTTCTGACAAATGGCAGTCCAATCTCTTCTTGAAAGTCTCAAGTGATGGCGCTCCCACAACTTCCGAGGGCAAGCTGTTCCATTGGTTGATGCAAGGTGTTCCATTGGTTGATATACCACCTCTGCTGTAGATTATGCTGGGAGGTTTAGCCATGTCCGTACTGGTGTGAAGGAAACTATATGCCCATGTGTTACCAGGAGTTCAGCTCCCCTTAGAAAACATTTTCCTTTTATAAGGCATAATGTGCTCTTGTGATTCGTGCAATGAACTCTGACTGCCTCTTGCCTTCTCTGCCATGTTGTTGGAGAAAAGGAAAAGTCAGCAGGAAAGATGGATGGATAATTCTGCAGTTACCATCAGCAGAGACTAGATTACACTAATAGCAAATAATATGCCCATGGATCCTGTAAAGCCAGAAGTCTCTGGCTTGCCATGTACACTTGGGTAGCCTTCAAAGATGCATGGCTTTTCTAAGAAGCTGAAACTGCATAAGCCATTATGTACTGTCTGAATGTATTCTGAGAAAGTTAATCTCCACTGGATTTCCAATGTACAACAACTGCAAAAATCATCTCCAAGTCAAACCTGATTCCTGACAACTACACAGATAGGTCTTGACAACGATACGGACCTGGTTTGACTGCTTAGTTTTGCAATGTTTCTTTGACCTCCAGTCTAGACTATAAACATAGACATGCACAGCCTGCCAGAATGACAGAAAATATGTGGTAACTTTACCTCTTTTTGTACATGCTTCAAAAGTACATGAGAGGGGAAAATTTTTATTGTGACACACATTCCATCACTCGCTTTCTTTCCCCCATCACAAATGGCCTGAGATTCCCTGGTGTTCTTCCTTTCAAATGCTAACCAAACTTAGCCTTGGTGAGCTTTTCCAAGATCAGCCAAAATTATTATTTACTGCTACCTGCCAGAATATTAAAAAAAATCAATGCACTTTGGAAATTAAATTATTCTGACTCCCTCTGAATAAGAGGCAGATGCTGCGAAAAGAAAACTTCAAGAGAGTGCTTTTTGACGGAGGAGAACTTTCAACTGCTATCACCACTACACTAAACACCACTGATGAAATATATCGGGGAAGTGATTCATAGAAATAAATTATCCTTGACCACTCTCAAAGCTTCACCTCTAATGGGTATGAGTAAATGTCTGTATACTTCCTTCCTTACTCTTATTAAGATTCCTGTATGACCAAATACCCAATCTGTTTGTTAGCAGTTATGCTGAGATCATTAGCAAGGTTCAGAAAAAAACCAGGAAAGGGTCAATTACAAACACAAATAGCAGTGAGCTTCCAACCAGGAATATTTATGCCACAGCTGGGGAGAAGGAGGGGAGGTGTGATCAGACTGTCAAAAGCAGCATTGCGACAGAAACCCCACACCTATTTATGTACAACACACATATATATATATATACAAAAGGTGTGGAGCTTGCACCAAAGTTGATTGCAGGAAATACAACTTCAGCAACAGAGTGGTCAATGTCTGGAATACTCTACCTGACTCTGTGGTTTTTTTCCCCAAACCCCCAAAACTTTAACCTTAGACTGTCTACTGTTGACCTCACCCCTTTCCTAAGAGGTCTGTAGGGGGTGTGCATAAGCGCACCAACGTGCTTACCGTCCTGGTCCTATTGTTTCTTTTATATATATTTTTATTTTTCTTATATGTATCCATGTATTCATAACTATGTTTTTACTTATACCTATTATCTTTTAAGAAATTGATAAATAAAAATAAATAAAAAATAAATAAATAAGATGCCATGGCATTTTTGTTGTTTTAACAAAAGCAGCAAGATCTTGGAAACATTTTCTCTTGTCCAATTTATCTTCCAGGCCAAGGAATATATATATATTCCTACTTCATTTTACTCTGTCTTTGAAGAAGAAAAAAATAATGATCCTTGATAACTGACTTGGTTCTGTTTCTTTCTCCTAGAGAAATTACTTGTGGAATACCAGCCACAACTGCATAACAGGTAAACAACAACCAAACCAGAGGGAACTAGACAAATGTTCTTGAATCTGAGCAATGCTCAAAAATAAGATTTTCGACACTTTGATGCAAATTGCCAATTAGCAGATTAAAACTGTACATTCCGGTAAAGAATAGTTCATTAGCAGGATTTTTTTTTCTATTTTCAGTCTACTAAAACAAATAGGAACTAGTTTTAAGCGAGGAAATCTTGAATAATGGGCACAATCCCATTTTAATATCTTGTTTATTATGCATTTTGTTATGGTTATTGAGCTTTGGCTTGTACTTCTGGGTTATATTACATCATTTGGCTCTTCTAACCGCATTTTTAAAAAATATGCATAAATGGAATGTACAATTTGCAAAGAGTGCAGTCCGGAATTCTTAAACTACATCTCGTATTAATATGAGAATGAAAAATAAATGAACCCATAGCTGCCTGTAGTAGGTGGCATGAAAAATCATTTAAAAATCAATGTTTTCATTATAAATAATATCTAGAATTGCATTTCATAATTTATCTTTAGCCTTGGATGTATCTTCTGTGACTAGTTTATGATTGAAATAAATCACAAATAAAGGGCAGCTTTTATTTCATTTCAATTTTATATATTAACCACCTGGGACAGGTTTCCATTGCCCGAGAATGCAACCTCCCACCTTGGAGGCCAGGAGGCCTCTGACTGCCGACAGCAAATGACTCACCTCATAGCTTCAGTAGCTGGATCATCAACAGCTGGACTGCGGAGGCCTGGCCACTTGGAAGAGATTGAATTGAAAAGGGAGATAAAATTGGACACTGTTAACAGTAAAATAGAGGGGAAAAACTGGATACTGTTATTTTTAGTTTGCTGTCTCCTTAGTAGAGAAGAACAAGATGTTTGTCCAACAATTAAGCGTTTAATGATGAATGTCAATGAAATGTTTTGGTTTTGCATTTGCGTACTTTTATCAAATGTGTGAACTGCTTGCATTCACGCCGCTTACGAAGGATTGGTTTGGGGGGTTTGTGACTTAGATGTTAACATCTTGTCTTCCTTTTGCAGGATGAAGGGAACATGTTGTCTAAGGAGATTCTCATCATCTAGGCCAGGGGTCCCCAACCTTTTTGTACCAGGGACCAGTTTCAAGCAGAAACACTTTTTCAAGGACCGGCGGGGGGGAGAGATGATTCTATTTTCCATTCCCAAAACTTTATGTTTACCCTACAACTAGCATTAAAGACACCTGACTGCAGTCTCTCTAGTTCTAGGTCTTGCCCAGCTGTGTAGCTACAAAATTTCATGCAGATGTTTCTCTTATCTCTGTTTGGTGAAAACAGGAATTGAATGAGGAGCATTTAGTCAGTGTGTTTTCCCTAGGAAGCTCCTGTAGTCCTTGTTTAGGGATCATTCAGAGCTACGATGGACCTCTAACATCCAGCCCAGGAAGAAACTGCTTCAAAGAAGCCGGGGGTGGCTTTTCCTGTCGCCGCACCTCCTCCGAAGCACCGTTCACCCCCACCCCGCCCGCCCGCGCGCGGTTCAATCCAGTGCTCCGTTCTGCCTGCCTGCCTGCCTGCCTGCCTGCCTGCCTGCCTGCCTGCCTGCATGCATTTCTGGTTGTTTCGGAGCAGCTTCGGCTGATAAAAAGAGGCGAATAGTTATTATTCTCAGCCGAAGCTGCTCCGAATCAACCAGAAACGAAGGCAGGCAGGCAGGCAGAACGGAGCACTGGATTGAACGCTGGCGGGCGGAGTGGGGGTGAAGGGCGCGCCGGAGGAGCTGCGGCGACAGGAAAAGCCACCCCCCGGCTTCTTTGAAGCAGTTTCTTCCTGAGCTGGTGGAGGAGCGAGAGAGCGACTCAGAGAGGAACAAGGCGGGAGGAAACCGAAGCCGCTGAGCCGGAGAGCAGGACAGGCTTTGGTTGCTTCCTCCCTCCCCTTCTTTCATTTGTGTCCTTGATTCCTGATCCCAGCAGCATTCACCGAAGGCGAAGAAAGCCGCCATTTTTTTATTTATTTTTCTTTGCGGCCCGGTACAGAGTGCTCCACGGACCGGGACCGGTCCGCAGCCCGGTGGTTGGGGACCCCTGATCTAGGACATCTAGGTTGTCTTTTCTAGAGGCAACTTGCTCAAGAGGGGAACTCATGATTTCCAGATTCTCTTAGATTCTAACTTCTAACTCCTTTGTGCTGGCTAAGCCCCCTGTGTTGGTCCAAGGTGGCCATAGATTTCCAGCTCTGGGAAAGTTCAGCCCATGAAAAGATTCCAAACAATCTCGTAAGCAAAAGACGATACATGGCAGTAGATCCACACTACTGCTGCATTTGTCATTTCCGTCACTTCTTAAAAAAAGATGTTTTAATCTTCTAATCTGTTTAGTTGTATAGTTTCAACTATGATTTTTATGTATTGCGTTAACTTTTGATTGGGAGCTGCCCAGAAGTGGTTGCCCAGATGGGTGGCCATATAGATAAATAGATAGATAGATGGATGGATGGATGGATAGATAGATGATAGATAGATAGATAGATAGATAGATAGATAGATAGATAGATGATAGATAGATCGATAGATCAATCAATAAATCAATCCAATAAATCAATCCAATAAATAAATAAATAAATAAATAAATAAATAAATAAATGTTTGCTCTCAGTAAACCATCTTGTTTTTCTGAAGTTGTTCTTCATAATTCTACCTGCAGGAAAACAGTTTTGGCTCACTGCTATCGTAGCTGATATTTTAGGATTCAAATTGGGTTCTGTTCTTAGATTGCTGGACTTATGCTTCAATTCACCCATGCTTTGTACCCTGAGGTTTGGAGCTCCAGCCTACAGCAAAAGTGCTCACCAAATGGCTTGCAGAGCTGTTCCAGGGCATAGAAGAAGGCAGATAATCTAACCATGGGAGCCTCTTTCTATGCTACTAAAGATCACACTGAGTAAGATGTTACTCAGTTTGACTCAATCTGAGCAGGATTCTACTCAAGGGAAGAAAATATATATCCCTATTCTGTGATTAGTATAGCTACTAACTAATCCTTCCAGATGTGCCAAATTTTAGTGCAACTTTTTATTTAATACAACTTCTTTCCATTATCTCCACTTCGTTAAATATGACCGTCTAATGGATGCCAGTTGGGGCTTCTACTAAGGCATCAACAAATGTTATCAAAAAGGTTAACTTTAATTTGGGTTGTATATTTCCTCCCACATATGAGGCTCAACAGTTGTTCGCTTCTCTGCTAAGTTTTGGCAGAGTGCTTGATCTGGTCTAGCACTATTTTGGTACTGAATAGGGCCTGGTATGCACAACTAAAGACTTATTTTGCATGCAGAGATGGTTTAGACACTAGTCTCTCTCTCTTTTCTTTTCTTTTTTGCCCTTTTCCAACTCCTACTGGGGGAAACTTTTAAGAACTATGGGAGGTTCAAAGCATGCATGCTACATGAAGTCTTTACTTGGCCTAATAAATTAGTGAGCTGATTTGAGGCCATCTGTGAATTATTATTTGCAAACCCTCAATTGAAAAGTGCCGCAGTGATTTTATTTACCGAAGAACTACTGAATTGAAAGTCTAATTGTATCTCTAAAATCCAAAGATTTTTTTTTTAACTGATGTCATCTGAATGGTAGCTATGTAAACTCTCTTGCAAACAGTAGCCTAGTTCTGAAGAAAATCAATGTTGCAACATTACCCCACAAGTCTTGGTGGCAGGTTTGCATTTTTTTAAAAAATGGGAATCTCCTCAAGGGCATGAAAAAAGTAGGGGAAAAGTAAGAATATTGTACTGTACCTGCATGCAATAGTATGTTGAGGTGAGCTACTGGACAGAGGTTCAGAGGATAACAGCCTAAAAAGTCCATACATTCAGCATTCACATTTAAAAATAAACACAAATAGGCAGAGGTGAAACAAACAAACCATCCCTGTAGTTGGGTGCCTCAGCTCCTGAACTGAAAGAAGAAGGGGGAGAGGAATGAGTTTTTAGAATATGTGCATATGGGACTTAGAAATATCTTTCCTTATCTCTCCTGGTAGTGCCACTGCAAGCAGAGAAGGAAATACCAGCTGCAACAAGTAGATCAGATCAAGAAATCAACTTTCCTGGAAGCTAATCCCTCTTTGATTGAGATTGGCTATAATATCAGAATGTCACCAGCAGTGGTGGAATTCAAGTTTTTTTTTACTACTGGTTCTGTGGGTGTGGCTTGGTGGGTGTGGCATGGCATGGTGAGCATGGCTTGGTGGGCGTGGCAGGGGAAGGCTACTGCAAAATCCCCGTTCCCTCCCCACCCCACTAACCTGTTTTCCAGCTCCGTTCTCCTGTGCAGGGCAACCAAAGAAGACCCAGCCGATCAGCTGGGACTCGGGAGGCAGAGAATAGATGGAGGCAGGGCCAGTCTGAGGTGGTATTTGCCGGTTCTCCAAACAACTCAAAAGTTCCAGTACCTGTTCTTCAGAACTGGTCAGAACCTGCTGAATACCACCTCTGGTCACAAGTGTGATAGTGCTGTACCTTCTTCTCCTTGAATCAGCATGGTGTCTGCCTGAATCCCTTCCAAATGTTATCACATTATTCTAGATTTTAAAAATGCTTCAGCTACTTTAGCGACTAGGCAATGGTTGCTGCCTATCTCCTTCAAGGTCATTTCCCTTAATCATTACAGAAACCTTTTTTTCATCCTTCCATTGCTTCCTCTCCCTCTCCTCTCCTAGAGAAAATCTACTAGAGGAAAATCTCTTGTAGATTTTTCCAACTGTGGAACTCAATCTAGAAGGTCCAATCCCATTGACATCCTGGGCAAATATTGTAGATATTGCATAGGGGGATCATATGAGTGCTGGAGTGCTTGGCAACCAATCATAAGCACAGATGGTCCTCAACAATTGAGCCCCAAATTTTATGTTGCTAAGTGAAACAGTTGTTAAGGGAGTTTTGCCCCATTTTACAACCTTCCTTGCTACCGTTGTTAAGTGAATCGGTGCAGTTGTTACATCAGTAACCTGGTTGTTAAGTACATCTGGCTTCCTCGCTGACTCTGCTCGCTAGAAGGTCGCAAAAGATGATCCCATGACTTTGGGACCAGGGGTGGGGTTCTACCAGTTCTGTCACTTCTGTATAGGGGTGGGATTCTACCAGTTCACACCTATTCGCTAGAACCGGTTGTTAACATTCTAAGCAGTTCTGAGAACTGGTTGTTAGAAGAAATTACTGGCCTAATCCTGTAAGGAAGGCAGGAAGGAAACATTCTGGTGTTGCTTAAAGAAACTGCCTCTCCGTTAACCCTTATTACATTCTTGGCAGGAATAGACTTCCTGTCTCAGGAACCTCTCTGGAGTTTTCTTTCCCTCTTTTGCCGGTACTTTGCTTGTGTGGAGTGATCATTCAAAGTTACAATGGCACTGGAAAACGTGACTTATGACCCTTTTTCACACTTACAACTGTTGCAGCATCCCCACTGTCATGAGAGGCCAGGCGAGGAGATGCGTGCCTCGATGTGAGTGATGTTGAGTTGGCCACGCCCAGCCAATAACATGACCGTCAAGCCATGCCCACCCAGTCACATGACCACCAAGCCACGCCCACCACCTAAGCCATGCCCACAGAACCAGTTGTTAAAAAATTTGAATCCCACCCCTGCTTCTGTAGAACCGGTTGCTCTGAAGAGCAGGAAACAGAGAGCATATAGAGAGCATATATAGAACCGGTTCTATGTTTTCTGCTGTTTTGGCCCACCTGCCCGCCCAGGCTCTTACCTGACCTTTATTGCCTGCGTTTTCAACCTCAGCTGCTTTGCGCGACACGGCTGCGGTTGAAAAAGCAGGAAAAAAGGGCTTTTCCAACTGCTGCGCACTTGCACGCAGTGCTGCTCAGCTGTCTGGGCAGCTCAGCAGGTCGTAAATTGCACTCGCATGATGCAGAACAACAGAACCGGTAGTTATACCGGTCGGATCCCATCCCTGCTTGGGACACAGCAATGGTCATAAATATGAATCAGTTGCCAAGCATCTGAATTTTGTTCAGGTGATCATGGAGATGCTGCAAAGGTCGTAACTCTGAAAAATGGTCATAAGTCACTTTTTTCAGTGCCATTGTAACTTTGAAACTGTCACTAAACGAACTGTTGTAAATTGAGCTCTCTCTCTCTCTCTTTCTCGCCCTTCCTCCCTCCCCCCTCTCTTTGCCTCTCCCCCTGGGCCTGCAAATCCTGCATCGCCCAATTGGCAAAGGAGCATCCTGTAATACAATTGGGTTGTAAACAGAATTAAAAATGAAGGGGCCATGAACCCTTGTCTTATTTTGCTCTTCCACTGCCCATATTTCTTTTGAAATTGAAGAGGCACAATGAAATCCAACTCACAGGGGTTGCTCCAATGTGCTCTTATCGATTTTCACGCAGGCCTCTTTTCCCCCCGCAATGCAGATGTGCATTTTTCAAAGGAGTTTTAAGAAGCGCCTTTGGTCTGTCTTGTTCACCAGACCAATATATAAATTAAATGTAATTGTTATATAATGATTTGGGACACTAGGAAAAAAAAAGATGGTTAGCTTGCCTCCAAAGGACAGTTGGATTCTGAAAGCTCGTTTTTAACCTTTCTCAGTTTTTAAACCATTTTCTGGAGTGGGAAAGTCAAAGGTCACCAATAGAAAACATTAGAAAAATTAGAGAGTGTTTCTATGAGTTATAGATTTTTTTTAAAAAAGAGATTTTTCTCAAAGCTCTAAGTTTTCAAATAGCTAACACCAAATGCAATTTAGCCCAAACTTTTAAAATAAAATAAGCTTTCAGAACAAATTGTCACGCATTTATAAATTACGTTTGTTGGAATAACAATCCAACAATCCAGTTCTGGGTGTTTTTTGTACCCAGTTCTCCAGAAAGTTTCAAAAATCCAGAAATTAAAATAGAAAACCTCTTAATTCTTTTCCCAAAAAAGAAAGAAAGAAAGAACGCATTTACTGACTTTCTCTGTCCTTCCTTTTAGCTATTCGTTCATTTAGCCTTTAGGTAGATCATGGCTTGCAAAGTCTGAACAGCCTCTTTCTAACTTGTGCATGGTTGGAAACAACCCCCTCAGTCACCAGCAAACTCCAAGCATGACTTCATTCTTCAGACAAATTGCTGTGAAAAGGCTATACAGGAAGGAGGACTGTGAGGGTCTATTTTTAAACACACTGCCTGCCTCACAGCTCAAAACAGTGGTAAGAAAAGTTCAATCACTCGGGGGTGGGGGCTCAGTATATCCTTTTCCCCCTTTTCGGCTCGGCTGCCAGAAAGCAAGTTCCTTTTTATGTGTAGGGAGTTGGGGGGTAGGGGAGAGAAGACAGAAATAATGAGGAGACAGATTCCATTTAGGCTGAATGGACATAATCCAAAATAGATATTAAGGGAAGGGATGGAGAGGGAAAGTTGTCTAGTGTTCTGTCGTGTTTGTGAAAGCAGCGAGTTTGGGCCTAACTCCGTATGGGTGTGAACTTCTGAACTGTGGATTTGGCAAATGAAGAAGTTGCGTCTAATTGTAAAATGCAGGTGCCTTACAGCTTGTCCACACATTTGTGTTTTGTGTCAGTGACCTGGTTGTTTGAATGCAGCCTTCTGTTCTACAAAGTGAATCCTGAGAGGCTTGATAGTTTGATTACACTCAGAGGGTATTCAGCAGGTTCTGACCAGTTCTGGAGAACCGGTAGTGGAAATTTTGAGTAGTTCGGAGAACCGGCAAATACCACACCTCTGACTGGCCCTGCCATCTATTCTCTGCCTCCCGAGTCCCAGCGGATTCTTTTGTTGCCCTGCACAGGAGAATGGAGCTGGAAAGCGGGTTAGTGGGGTGGGGAGGGAATGGGATTTTGCAGTAACGTTCCCCCAGGAGTGGGGAGGGAATGGGGATTTTGCAGTATCTTTCCCTTGCTATGCCCACCAAGCCACACACCCACCAAGCCACGCAACGCCCACCAAGCCACGCAACGCCCACCAAGCCACACCCACAGAACCGGTAGTAAAACATTTTGAATCCCACTATTGATTACACTTCTAATCGACAAGCCTAGGAAAGAGAGCTACAATACAAGGCCACCAACCAGGCTCTCGCAGTTCCCTCAAACACTTCTGAATTTAGGGGAAATGTTGGTCTTTGGAGAGGATTTTAAGTAACAAAAAAAGATGCCTTAAGTCTGCAGATATTTTAGCCCCCCCCCCCAATTGCACCATAAAGTTTCTGAGTTCACCCCACATCCCAATGCTTTACTATTGAGCGAGATCCTTGAACTATGGCCCACAGCAGTGTTTGTCAAATGTGGCAACATTAAGATGTGTGGACTTCAACTCCCAGAATTCTCCAATGAGGGAATTCTGGGAATTGAAATCCAAACAACTTAAAGTCGCCATGTTTGAAAAACACCATCATAGAGCCCGGTGTATGGTAGCTTTCGAGCGAATGGCTTGCACAATCTTTCTACAGGGAAGTTTCTTATCCTAGGAAGTTATTTTTACTAGAAGTCACAAGCAAATAAGCATGGTTTGCAAAACAGTGGAACTTGTAAGATGTTATCTCTGTCAGTCCTGGAGATGCCCATTCGACATCCAATTCATGGACACTATACAGGTAAGTGCTTGACTTACGGCCACAACAGAGTCCGAAATTTCTGTTGCTAAGCGAGACAGTTAAGTGAATATTGCTCCATTTTACAATCTTTCTTGACACAGTGGTTCAGTGAAGCACTGCAGTTTCTGAGTTACTAACACGGTTGTTAAGTGAATCCTGCTTCCCCGTTGACTTTGCTGGTCAGTAGGTTGCAAAAAGTGACCACATGACCCCCAGGACACTGCGAGCGTCATAAATATGAGACAGTTGCCAAGTGTCCGGATTTTGTTCATGTGACCAGGGGGATGCTGCAATGGTTTTAAGTTTGAAAAATGGTCGTAAGTCACTTTTTTTAACGTTGTCATTTCAAACGGTCACTAAATGAACTGTTTAAATCAAGGATTACCTGCTAATGATTTTTCCCCCTGAAAAATGCATGCCAAACTATTAATTGCCCACATTGCAGCCCTGGTCAAAAGGGCCCTGCAGAGATTATGCTACCTGAGACTTCTCAGAAAACAACAACTGAATGAAAAACTGCTGGTGACCTTCTACCGCTGCACCATAGAGAGTATTTTAACTTACTGCACCTCTGTATGGTTTGCCAATTGCACAGTGGCAGATAGGAAAGCACTCCAGAGAATTAATGTCATTGCCCAGAGGATCATTGGTTGCCCTCTCCCCTCTTTGGAAGAGCTTTATAAATCCTGCTGCTTTAAGAAAGTTCAAAACATTCTCAAAGATCCATCTCATCCTGGGCATCCTTTTTTTGAACTATTACCATCTGGCAGACGGTACAGAATAATAAAAACAAGGACAAATAGGCTGAAAAACAGCTTCTATCCCAGGGCAGCAGCTCTTTTGAATTCTGCTTTATAGTGCAGTGTTGGTGTGGTGTCGGGGGTTTCCGGTTCAATGTGTGAAGGGTGAAGGATGTGTGTTTGTGTTTATTTTCATGGTCATGGTCATGATGTGCACTGAAGATGGTGTTTGATTTTGTTGTACAAGGTGCAATGACAATAAACTAAACTAAACTAAACTAATGGCAGCCTGGCAGCCCCAAATAGAGCAGACAATCCTAAATAAGGCTACCGGTTTGTATTCTGCAGACACCGGACCAGAGGTGGTATTCAGCATGTTCTGACCAGTTCTGGAGAACTGGTACTGGAAATTTTGAGTTGTTTGGAGAATTGGCAAATACCTCCTCTGACTGGCCCCGCCCCCATCTATTCTCTGCCTCCCGAGTCCCAGCTGATTGGCTGGGTCTCCTTTTGTTGCCTTGTACAGGAGAACGGAACTGCAAAGCAGGTTAGTGGGGTGGGGAGGGAATGGGGATTTTGCAGTATCCTTCCCCTGAAATGCCCACTCAACCTCACCCACCAAGCCATGCCCACCAAGCCACGCCCACTGAACCAGTAAAAAAATTTGAATCCCTGCACCAGACGTAATCCTTTTATGCCTTTACCATCACAGTAAGGGCTCAAATCTGAGTTTGAATCCATGTCCAGTCGTCTTTGAACTTTGTCATTTTGACAGATTGCTTGCAAACGTCTCCACTGGTTCTTCATCTCCCAGATCTTCTTGGTGAACCAGGAGAGGCTGCTTGAGGGGGGGGGAAACCCTATCAAGCAGTTTCATAGCCTCTGTGACTCCAAGGGGACTAAGTACCTGACTGACCTGTTGGGAAATTCCCCACTGACCAATAGAAACCAGCTGAATCCATAAACTGCCTGGGGTAGATCATCCTGATGGATCCAGCTCCTTATGGAGCAGAGCATTGGCCATAAATTTCAAAAGAACCAGATAGCGAAGGAACGTTGTTAATGCCATTCACCCTCAGGTCACATACTAATTGCTTTGAGGCAAGACCTAAATGGAGGTAGAAACATTCCTCTTTGCCCTGTTAGATTTTCCAACTATGTCCTTTGGACCATCTGCAAGGCTCAAGGATCAAAGGCCTTGTTCTGCAGGGTTCTACTCATTCTTGAATAGACAGGTACTGTTAGATCTGGAGGAGTGGGCGCAGTAATGGAGATGAGGCATTGATAGTGACTCAGTTCAACTCTTTAATAGTGACTTCAGAACAGAGCAACAATTAGGGCAGCAGCAGCTCTTTTATAGAGCTGGCTGCTGTCACAACAACCAATGAAATTGAACTAACCGCTCTAAGAGCGTCCAATCAGAGACGGCCCGTTGTCAGCCAATCAGATCAGCCAGAATTGGCCAATCACGATTCGCTTATCCGCGGGCCAATCCGAAGTGCAGGATTACAAGCCTGCTGCTGAAGTAAGCTAGTATAGTTATTGTCAAATGAGTTTGTTTAGTTCGTAACAGGTACAATGATGGGGGGAAAGTCTAATTCTTGGGCATTTCAGTGTGGATACTGCAGTATTCAGTGCTGTCCCTATTGCCTTCTGCATCTTCATGAAGCCACCAGGAGAAAACATCTATCAGTTTGAATTTCAGTATCATTAGTATGCTGATAACACCCAGCTATATATTCCCCTGAGTAGCCTTTATCTGGTGCCTAGAGGCAGAGGGATTGGATGTGGCTGAATAGATTCAGACTGATTGTCAGCAAGTCAAAGTAATGGGTAATGCAGAAGATCTCAGATACCATGAATGTTCCACCTTGGAACTTTCTTGACAGCTTGACCTTCCTCTGTATAAGCCCAGGTTTTTTTTCCACCTAAAGTCAGGGATTCTGCTAAACTAGCTGGTAGAAGCTGTAGCCATAAGCACCTTCAGCCAGCTTTGACTGGTCCTCTAGTTGTTACTTCTCTTGCTTCATAAGGTTCCGAAGTCAGTGACTCATAGATCTGTCAGCTACAGCTGCTCACCTGATCAATCATCAATGCCATGTTGTTCAGCAGAGTAACTTCTATACTGCAAGAAGTGTGTTAATTTCCATTAGGCTTCTATGCTGAATAGCTGACTGCCCAAATGTGCTAGATGTGAGGGAATACTGAAGATATCATTCCCGCTCCAAGAGATTGTGGGCTCAAAGACCAATCTTTTGCAAGTAGCTGTTCAAGATTAGGATGTCCACCTTTCCCCGTTAGCAGGTAACGCTTACAAAGACAGTGCTCTTTGGCAGGTCATGTGGTGAAAGGAACCTCAGTGAGACAGGTGGAGTGGTGGGATTTTAATTGTGGTTGTAACTAATTGTTATGATCTATAATTATAAGCTTCCTATGATCCTATATACAAATACAGGTCATTCTCAACTTACGGCCACAATTGAGCGCAAAATTTATGTTACTAAATGAGACATTTGTTAAGTGAGTTTTGCCCTGTTTTACAAAAAAACTTGCCACAGTTGTTAAGTTACCAACACAGTTGTTAAGTGAATCTGGCTTCCCCATTGACTTTGCTTGTCAGGAGATCGCAAAAGCTGTTCACATGATCCTGGTGCATTGCAACCATCATAAATATGAACCAGTTGCCAAACTTCTGAATTTTGATCACATTAACCATGGGGAAGCTGCAACAGTCATAAGTGTGAAAAATAGTCAAGCCACTTTTTTCAGTGCTATTGTAACTTTGAATAGTCACTAAATGAACTGTTGTAAGGCAGTTGTCAAACTGGCAGCCCGTGGGGTGGATGTGTCATACATAGGCACCACACCCACCATAGCTCCACGAAGGGAAAAAACATTGTGAAACGTGACGGCAACATGACACCATGAGTTTGACATCTGAGCTCTATGGAGTGCTAGATGACCCTCTATTAAGCTACTTAAAAGACTATTGTTTGCTGGATAAATTGTTCACAAATGAGAAACATAAAATAAAAACTAACCCTTCCACCACTTAAATAATACTATAAAACAGTAAGGATGCATCTTGGTTTTATTAATTCAACAATCCAAACAAAGAACAAGATGCTATCCCTAATGTGTATTGTTGTTGTTAATTGCGAAGTTGTGTCCGACCCATCGCGATCCGATGGACAGTGTTCCTCCAAGCCATTCCCCGGAGTCCATTTAAGATCAATCCCTAATAATATATAGATGCTTTTAAAAATGGCAAAGTCCTTAATTGCAATTAAAAAGTAAAATATATTTAATGAACACATTTTAAATTAAACCTAATTATTAAAATATTCTGATGAAAATGACCATCCTTTCTCAAAATATCTCAAATATACATATTTATTAAATATGCATTGTACAAGAGGCATTCTCTTCCTCTGCTATATAAAAGTATTTCTTTTAAGATGACCCCAGAAACATTGACAAAATATTTAAAATACTGTTTTCAATTGCAAATGAGCAGATTTATAAACATTTAATCGATTATTGTATTGATTAAGGAAGGAAGACAGGCTGATCAGTTGGTGAAATGGCCAATTTCCTTTTGTGCTTACAGTACATATTTATTCAGAGAGAACCTTTCTTGGATAGCAGTAGAAAGCTCTCCTTTTGTGGGGATATGGTGTCTCACCAATAACTGTCTTCCAACAGAACAGTTTGGACAAATGTTGAGAGTGATCAAGGAGCTGAAGAAACCGATGTCCCTTTATTTTCCCAAAATTCATGCAAGTGGTCCTAAAACCTCTTCTTCTGAAAACTAGAGAAGAAGGGGTTTCAGCTGTCAGATTACCATGAGTGAGTCATTACAAAACAACTTACAGCCCTTGCAGCTGCCCCCGGTCATGTGCTCAAAATTTGGGCACTTGGCAACCAGGACAGAGGTGGGATTCAATTTTTTTTTTACTACCGGTTCTGTGGTCTTGGTGGGTGTGGCTTGGTGGGCACGTCAGGGGAAGAATACTGCAAAATCTCCATTCCCACCCCACTCCTGGGGGTAGGTTACTGCAAAATCTCCACTCCCTCCCCACTCCTGGGGGTAGGTTACTGCAAAATCTCCACTCCCTCCCCATCTCACTAACCTGCTTTCCGTTCTCCTGTGCAGGGCAACAAAGGAAGACCCAGCCGATCAGCTGGGACTCGGGAGGAAAAGAATAGATGGGGGTGGGGCCAGTCAGAGGTGGGATTTGCAGGTTCTCCGAACTACTCAAAATTTCTGCTACCAGTTCTCCAGAACTGGTCAGAACCTGCTGAATACCACCTCTGAACCAGCATTTACTTATGATGGTGGAAGCATGCCAGGGTCATGTGATTTCCATTGGCAACCTTCCCAGCTGTCTTTTGACAAGAGAAGTCAACGGGGTGAATTGGATTTCTTTAATGACCATGTGATTGACATAACTGCAGGGATTCGCTTAGCAAACATGGCAAAAAAAAGAAGTCAAAATTGACCACAGCTCACTGAACAACCTTCTTACTTAGCAATAGAAATTATGGTCCCAATTGTGGTCCCAATTTGAGGACTTCCTGTATTGCCAGCCAATCAGCACTTGTCCTTCTTGAGCAACAAACTGGTTAGCCAATCAATGTTCACATGCCAGATGACTTGTTCCACCATTACATCTGTCTTCGAAAAACCAAAACCAACATTCCTCCCTCTCTTCATAAATAGCAACAACTTTCCTACAGTTTCTATACTCACCAAAGTTGCAGGCCTCTAATACGTTCACACTAAGGATGCTAGCATAGTCAACGTGCCAAACCAATACACAAAGCATAGCATATTCTTCTTTAATGGTAAACTGAACCACTGAGGCACAAAATAACATTACATTCTCATTTCACTGCTGTCAAGAATTGCACAATAGTAACAATTTCATTCGATCACCATCTTGTATCAGATCTGGAGCTGAACATCCATCTGGAATTTCTCTTGGAACAGGATTATCAGGATGATGAAGATAATGAGGATGACCTATCAGGTAGCAGATGGATCTGCCACTTCATAATTTTTAAAGAAAATTTTCAATAAAGGAGTGCTTTGGGAAAGTAAAAGTATTTTGGTTTTGCCCATTTTCTGTGAACTTCCATGAAAGGGTTTCTCATCTAGAGGTAAGGGGAATAAATAGAGATATTGAACGAGATAATTCTTTGACATCTTTGCAGCAGTTTGAGGTGACTGAGCAGTAGAGTTCTTCAGAAAATGTATGGGAAAAATTAGATTTCAGTGTCTTTAAATAGGTTGAAATATGTAAGTTTTAATGATCTTCAGCCTATCTCCTTGATGAATAGAACAGTCAATGCTCAGCTTTTTTTTAATTGAAAATAATGCTGACAGGCTGTTGAATTTCTTCTGTAATATTTTTATCTCCAAGCCTGTTCAACCAAATTTTCAGAAGAGAAACCTGATGTGCATTAACAAGGCCAGCTGAGTGAACCACCACTGGTTTAATCAGATGCAAATATATTCATTACCGCAGTGGTAGAAGCAGCTGATACCTATTATTTAATGAATTTTTAAGAATTCAAAACTATTAAGTAGTCATCTCTTTAATGTGATTGACATTTAACACAATATGTAGACCTTGGGTTTCTGCTCTTACGTAACAGGTATTTCAATTTACAAAGTTTTTCCAGGTGTGAATATGGAGGAACTGACTTCCTCCACACAGAAATTGGAAAACTGCGTGGCTGTAATTAGCGGAATCGTGGTTTACTGAATTTACCCAATTACCTGAATTTGCACAATACACCCATCTATAATCTAAGAAACCGTAATTTAGCCTAGTGAGTTGTACAAACTTGGGAAAACTTTAGAGGTTTGGGCAAATATTTTCTAGTCTACTGCCTCTTTATCTGTTAGAGAAAACAACTCCCATCATCCCCAGTCAGCACCACCAATGCCCATTCCTGGAGTGATAACAGAAATTGTATTTCAACATAGTTTATTGAGTGAGTGGGTATATGCCAAAAATTACATGGATAGCAGCAGTAAACATGTATGGTCAATTTTATAAAGTATATGACATTCAAGAAGTTATATACTAAGTTACAAATTGCATGTTAAAATACGTTGGTTCATTAAAATGAAGTATTCTATATACACTGCTCAAAAAAATAAAGGGAACACTTAAACAACACAATGTAACTCCAAGTCAATCACACTTCTGTGAAATCAAACTGTCCACTTAGGTAGCAACACTGATTGACAATCAATTTCACATGCTGTTGTGCAAATGGAATAGACAACAGGTGGAAAGCAGAGGCAGTTAGCAAGACATCCCCAATAAAGGAGTGGTTCTGCAGGTGGTGACCACAGACCACTTCTCAGTTCCTATGCTTTCTGGCTGATGGTTTGGTCACTTTTGAATGCTGGCGGTGCTTTCACTCTAGTGGTAGCATGAGACAGAGTCTACAACCCACACAAATGGCTCAGGTAGTGCAGCTCATCCAGGATGGCACATCAATGCGAGCTGTGGCAAGAAGGTTTGCTGTGTCTGTCAGCGTAGTGTCCAGAGCATGGAGGCGCTACCAGGAGACAGGCCAGTACATCAGGAGACATGGAGGAGGCCGTAGGAGGGCAACAACCCAGCATCAGGACCGCTACCTCCGCCTTTGTGCAAGGAGGGACAGGAGAAGCACTGCCAGAGCCCTGCAAAATGACCTCCAGGGAGCCACAAATGTGCATGTGACTGCTCAAACAGTCAGAAACAGACTCTATGAGGGTGGTATGAGGGCCCGACATCCACAGGTGAGGGTTGTGCTTACAGTCCAACACCGTGCAGGATGTTTGGCATTTGCCAAAGAACACCAAGATTGGCAAATTCGCCACTGGTGCCCTGTGCTCTTCACAGATGAAAGCAGGTTCACACTGAGCACATGTGACAGACATGACAGGATCTGGAGACGCCGTGGAGAACGTTCTGCTGCCTGCAACATCCTCCAGCATGACCGGTTTGGCAGTGGGTCAATAATGGTGTGGGGTGGCATTTCTTTAGGGGGCCACACAGCCCTCCATGTGCTCGCCAGAGGTAGCCTGACTGCCATTAGGTACCGAGATGAGATCCTCAGACCTCTTGTGAGACCATATGCTGGTGCGGTTGGCCCTGGGTTCCTCCTAATGCATGACAATGCTAGACCTCATGTGGCTGGAGTGTGTCAGCAGTTCCTGCAAGATGAAGGCATTGATGCTATGGACTGGCCCGTCCGTTCCCCAGATCTGAATTCAATTGAGCACATCTGGGACATCATGTCTCGCTCCATCCACCAACGCCACATTGCACCACAGACTGTCCAGGAGTTGGGGGATGCTTTAGTCCAGGTGTGGGACGAGATCCCTCAGGAGACCATCCACCACCTCATCAGGAGCATGCCCAGGCATTGTAGAGAGGTCATACAGGCATGTGGAGGCCACACATACAATGGAGCCTCATTTTGACTTGTTTTAAGGACATTGCATCAAAGTTGGATCAGCCTGTGGTGTTTTTTTCCACTTTAATTTTGAGTGTAACTCCAAATCCTGACCTCCATGGGTTGCTAAATTTGATTTCCATTGATAATTTTTGTGTGATTTTGTTGTCAGCACATTCAACTATGTAATGAACGAAGTATTTAATGAGAATATTTCATTCATTCAGATCTAGGATGTCTTATTTTTGTGTTCCCTTTATTTTTTTGAGTAGTGTATTAATATCTAGGCCATTTATCCAATTAAGCACAATATTTGTTAATTTGCACACACTTAATGGGGAAAGACAGGGCTGATGCAAAAAAGGTTTAAAAGTCTAGCTAGGATACATTGCAGTCATTTTATTTTAACAAGGATAAAAATTCAAAAAACCCAATTATAACTATCCTAAGGTATAATAGTAGAACATTAAAAGAGCACTGGAATATAACAATTTTAATAGTACCATATTCAAACGTGATGAAAATACAAAATTAACTCCGCATTTCATGGCTTAAATGTCTTTTTAGAAACATGAATAGACAGACAATATGTTCTGCCACCAAGGCCAATACAAGATGCCCATCTTTGCCAGGACATGTTCATCCTTATGTACTAACATTTCTCCATCCAATATTACATAGCCAAAAGTTTCCATAAGCTGTTATATAATTTATTTGAGGCAGCAAATCCATAACTTGAATTGATTTCCTAGTCAAATCACACAACAAAATATTTCATAACTCTTTCATGATGGTAGCTTTTAGAACTTGTTTATTTATATGGGCAAGGTTGACAAGAGGCACTTCACTGCCTAAAGCAGGGATGTCCAAACTTTTTGCAAGGATGGCCAGATTTGGTGAGGTGAAAATGTGTGGGGGCTGACCATTCAGCCTGACATTAACATTAAATGCAAATGAACTATTTTATGAAAGACTAAACAAATAAATAAAAAATGCCTTCAATTTTTCATCGCGTTCGTTCCCAGTTAGCTTGTTGTAGTTTCATCTGGTAGTGCCTCTTGATATTGAATTCCTTGAAAACAGACACAGTCTCTTGGCAAATTAGGCAGACACAGTTGTTTTGTATTTCAGTGAAAAAATACTCCAATTTCCACTTGTCCTGGAAGCAGTGGCCCTCGTTGTCAACTTTCCTTTTTTTAGTTAGTCGCCATTTTAGAAATGGGCACCCAAGCCTTGCGTCACAAGGGTCAGGTGGCAAGAGTGCGGATTCAGGTCTACTGCCATCTTCTGGTGAAATATAACCACCAGCCTTGAAGGCGGTGCTCAGCCAGCTGGTGAAGAGCAGCTGGATGGACTGGATGAGCTGCTGCGATGTTCTGCAGAGCTAGGTGGCTGAGATGCCCTGCAGAGCAGGGTGGCTGTGGAGCAGGAGGCAGCAGGGGACAGCTGCAGGAACTGCTGTGCGGTGAAGGGAAAAACGCCAGCCAGCGGGGATAAGTGACAGGCTGAGCCAGCGGGAAGAAGAGGCTGTGGGCCGCTCGAAATTTGAAAATGGGCTGCAATTGGCCCCCAGGCCAGACTTTGGACATGCCTGGCCTAAAGCAATGGATTAAATGGTGTCCCTTTCTCATACCCCATGCAGGAGCTGACTGTACTGGGAAGTAATATCATGGCAATTTGTACCATACCTTAGAACTATTACTATAGTCATGTTGGGAGTGCCAAAGTGCTTCTGGGTTGAAATATTGGACAGAGACATCACCGTTGCCGGGGGGGGGCACCCAGTTAGGGGATCCTTTCACATCCCTGTTAACCATTGAAGTGATACCCATTAATTTATTGCATTAATTGCGACCACCCATTTTCAAACAACTGGGTTGGCAGAAGATGGAGCATGTGACAGGAGCTCACTCCATCCCGTGGCAGCAACCAGGTCTCAAACGTAAACTTGTTGATTGTCGGCCCAGCATCCTAACCTTGTAAACTACCACGTTCCTCCTACCATATCTTAGTAGATGGTTTGTTCTGATTCATTAGGTAGAATCTTCCCTCTGAGGACTAAGGAAGATCAGCTTCTATCATCCCATGTATTTGTATTTATAGAACTGCAGAGAAGAGAAATCTCCAGAACATGACTGATAAAAGTCAGCAGCAGACAAATTACTAATCTACATCTTGGTTTATAATATAAGGTAAATAGTTATGGACCTAAGAGTCAACAAAGAAAATCTTAAGCTAAGGTTCCCCTTTAAAGCAAAATAAATTTAGCACTGCCCTGTTTTTTGCTTGTCCTTTGTGTTACAAAATTGGCTATTGTAAATATATTATATCTTACACATAAAAGATTTGTGCTTTTTTAATCCTCATCTGTCCATTCTATGAAATTGTTTTGGAAAAAAAACCATTTAAACATCAGCATTCTTGAAGTGAAGAAAGAATACCACTTTATTTTTAAATACACCACCCATTCATAAAAAACACAAGTTAACTTCTTGACCATTATGTAATGGCAGTCCTTAATCACAGAAATTATAGTTGATAATTAGGCGATGCAGCAGGACTCAATTGCTGTTTTAGATACAAGTACTGTATCTATGTTCAGTTCTAGTTTTTACATCTAATTATATTTGTTAGAGTTTAAGACTCCTTCCTCCACTTCAAAAATAGTTTATATATGGAACACAGCCAAACTGATAAAGCCAGAAGGCCTGTAAGTTGGAACTGCTACTTAGATAATCGCTTATAAGAAGTTCAAGTATGATGGGAAAACATTTAAATGAAGCAGGTCTAACAATCGGTTACCTACTCAGAAACAGTACCATATCAAATTAATAGCACATTGCGTAGGAAGGGGCTGCATAATTGAACTGAACTCACATGACTCGTCATTTCAATTCTCAAATCCATGTTTGCTTGCTTTTCTATATACCTAAGCTGAGTAGCTGAATTCCTATTTTTAAAAGGGGAGGTATTTGATCATACAGGAGCTTCTGCTTATTACAAAAGAAATTTGCCTCTCTTGGCTAATGAAAAAAAAATCTACTCTCATTTTAGAAAAGCTATCTTGAGAATGAATATGTTAGACAGACTTAGCAGAGAGAGAGTGGAAAAACTGTTTAGTACCAGAAAATAAGAGATAAACCTGTTCCTCAAATTAAGATTTAATTTAAAAAACAACAACAGTGAAAATATTCTCACAAATTCTCAAATGCATGTTTGCTTGCTTTCTTGCTAGTTTATTTATTTAAGAAAATTGATATGGCTGCCCAACTCAATCTCAGTGACTCCGATCAATTTAGTATGATAAAAATCTAATATAAAAACAGTAAAAAAGCAATAATCCCCCCCATCCCTCCCATTATAACAATCAATCAAATAAGCCACTTGATGGGTTCCAACCCACTCTCGGTTCCCCAGATCCATTGACAAAAGCCTTGCAAAAGACTAGCAAAGTGGGAACCAATCTTATTTCCATGGGAATGATGTTCCATAGGGAGGGAGGAATATGAAATATGAAATATTCCCATAGAGAATACAAATATTCACTAAAAGCAATTGTTGGTTTTATCTGGTTCACAGCTGCTGAAATTCATTTCATTCCAGTTAATGCATATTCCCAAACCTATCATAAGAAGGTTACAGAACAATGAGAAAACATTCAAAATCCAGTATCTCTATGTTGCATTCATTGTGGGACTTCTAAATGTATCTAATTATCAACAAAGGGAAAGTGGATAAAACAAAATTGCTGCTTTTCTTCCTCCTTCCTTTTATACTACTGAAACAAAAATTCATATAAATCATATTTGGTAAATATGTGCATATCTAAGTAATTTAATGCAAACTGTATGTTTGTATGTGTGTCTGTAGATAGATGATAGATATAAATAGTTGTACAAACTTGTCTCAGCTTCTAAAATTCAGTTAAACAACATTTCATAAAAAATAGTTTCTGTATTTCTTCTCTTGTAATATAATCTTGTAAATGTTCACAAAGCAGGCAGGTCAATATTATTCAATCAATACTGTTCCCAGGCAAGTGACATAAATGTGTTTATTTTAAATCACACTTTTCTTATAGATGCTGAAAGTTATTCAAAAGTCTTCTGTTTTCTTCTACAATGATTCTACATGATAGGTTGGCTCAAAAAATACTGACCAGCCCAAAGTCATTCACTGAGATTCTATGCTGGAGAGATCTCTTGAATAGAAGTCATCACAGTCTAGCAACTTAATCCCTACACTGTATCAAAGCAGCCAATCAATGTAAATATGACTCCATCATTGTAAACATCTTTATTACAATTTAATTTCTGTGATAGATTCCATCAAATAAGAAAACATCTCTGGTGCCTTTGAAGTGACCAAATTAGCTGCCCTATAGTGAGCTGTTAAAAAAATGTGTAAATTAAAAATGCTACCGCTATTGAAAACTTGTTAGGTGAAATTCAGTCTGAAGTTGTGAAAAATCCTTAAAATGATTGGCATATAATTGAATTAAAGCCACTATCTCAGCTTCTCACTGATACAGATGTTACAGTAATATGTTGAATTATATATCAAAATTTTGGAATCTGAATATGATGAATTACTATTATACTGTACTTTTGGCAGTGGCCAAAAGTACAATACAATAGTATTTCATATTTTAAAAAGTAAAAAAGTGTATTATTCCAGATATGAAGTTTCACTCTTGGAAGTGAGGCATTACTATGTAAATTTTTCTTTTTCTAACTTTTGTTTCCAATTATATGGTATAATATATTTTATAAATCTTCACTATAACCTAAATCGGTATCTTCAGTTTTCACCATAACTCTAATCCTTTAATATTGTAGTTTGTTAAGTTTTATTAAAAGTCTTTATGAGCAATGCCTTTATTGTTTGGTATTCTGTTTCTATTTTATAATCTTATACAAATAAAAAAGTCATTGTGAATTCTTTCATTATGTAATTGTTTTCCATTTCATAATGTAACATATTATGATTCTTTCTAGTATCACTTCATAATATAATTAAGTTAATATGAGGCCCATTTTTAAATAATATGATATAGCGTGGCTCAAATTCTGTCTTACCACAGATGTCTTATCAGCCATCATTGTCCACTCTATTTTGCCCTGAAAAGATCCCTTCCTTGCCCCATTTTACCTCAAACTCCACTGACGCAGACAATTACAAAGCAGATAAGGATCTGGGGTGCTGTACATGACTACTACACAGTTTTCAGTGAAAATATTCATTACATTATCTGAAGTTTGGAAAATGCATTAAAAATTATTCCTTATTCATTTAATTTCCAAAACTGTTTCATAGGCAATGGACTTACATGACGAGGTTACAAAGTAGGAAGAGAAAAACAATTAAATGGAAGCTTGATACTTGGCAGCTGAACACAAAATGTTTCAAATATTCCACCAGCGTTCATGTTCTTTATTCTAACCCAGTTTAATATAGAGCATAATTCATTCCACAAAGCCATATTTAGGACAACATTCCAAGGCAAAGGTTTCAAACGATTTATCTGAAATATAATGATTTGCTTTTGTACCTTTAATAAAAGTTTGAAATAAAAAGAAAACTAAGGGTTCACAGCAAGAGCTTTAGAGCTTTAGCAGAGTTTTTGCAAGGCACATCTGGTTTAATACTGAAGTGGTTTTTCATTGTTTTCTAGACTAAAGGGTCAAAGACTTTCCTCAGATATGGTTTCTAGACTGAAATAACATAATCCATTTTCTTTCTTTTTTTTTAAATCAGCATAAGTGTTACACTGAAGATTCTGTTGCAAGATAGCAATAAAATGTTGTCTATTCAGTATGGGGTCCACAAAGAACTATGTCACCAGCGTATCTGAAGACATTTTCTGTGGTCATGTGGCCGGTATATCTATACACCAAAGGTACACAGAATGCTGTTACCTTCCTACCAAAGTGGTACCTATTTGCATTTGCATGATTTCCAACTGCTAGGTGAGCAGGAGCTGGGCAAGGAACGGGAGCTCACCCCGTTGCGTGGCACACAAATCTCAAACCATGGCCATTCAGCTGACAATTTCAGCATCTGTAACCGCTGAGCAATCATGCCCCACACTTGTGGCAAAATTCTACAGCAAAGTCATAGAGATGGACAGCAATACCAAGCTGTGGAGGATACTGCAAACCATAATACTTCTTTTCTAAACCAAAATCAGAAGTCAAGGAGCATGGAAAACAGGTGGAGGCTGTCTTTGTAGTTGCCAGAGTCAGATTGAAGGTGAGTTCATGGTTTCATGTCCTTAACTTGAATGGGGCTTCCTCATGCCTGGGTATGCAGGATGTGTGGCTGAGTTCATAATATAAACCACCTGAGATAGATAAGCTCATGGTTTCTCTTCTCTTCTCTGCTCCTGTCAATGTGTTTCGTAGACTGCTAGGGAAAGACCAGGGGAGAAAATCTTTTAACATGTCTTTTGGTTGAACAAAACACTCTCCTTTGTTTAATGTACCAGAGGCAACAAGTGATTCTTTTCATGTATCCATTAAAAGTCCTGTTCAACTGTTTTGCTGTACTCTCCTTTGTTTTCCCATATCAATATCCAGAACATGGTCAGAACCTGCAAAAGAATGTAGAGTAGCAGTTAGAATGGCGATACTCCTGTACACACAAAAACATATAATACATAGACAAACTGCCCACACAGAGATGATTCAAATTTTCTGCTTCTCTTTTCTTTCTTACATAGTAATAATTGCCTTTTTCTAAATTTACATTTCTTAAGAAATTTATTTACACTATCAAAGAGCAAGTTTTATTCAAGTTTTATTGTCTCGATAAAATACACTTTTCTCAAAATGTATCTTAGCAAGTTATGAAATGATCCAATCATTTCAATGATCAAAATGATCAGGATGTTTTGTCAAAGTTTCCCCCCCACATCTTGAATCTCAACCTTCATGATCAAGTGTGCTCAATATCACCAATATTTTCCTTTTTTCATACTTACTCTTACATTGGCAATATATAAACTTTATTTCTGACAATTGTGAACACATTAATGAATTGAGAAAAATCAAGATCAGTTATAATTTGAAATGGTTTCTGTATTTGTGTATATCTATCTATCTATCTATCTATCTATCTATCTATCTATCTATCTATCTATCTTCTATCATCTATCTATCTATCTATCTATCTATCTATCTATCTATCTATCTATCTATCATCTATCATCTATCTATCTATCTATCTATCTATCTATCTATCTATCTATCTATCTTCTATCATCTATCATCTATCATCTATCTATCTATCTATCTATCTTCTATCATCTATCTATCTATCTATCTATCTATCTATCTATCTATCTATCTATCTATCTATCTATCTATCATCTATCATCTATCTATCTATCTATCTATCTATCTATCTATCTATCTATCTATCTATCTATCTATCTATCATCTATCATCTATCATCTATCATCTATGTATCTGTCTATCTATCTATCTATCTATCTATCTATCTATCTATCTATCTATCTATCTATCTTCTATCATCTATCTATCTATCTATCTATCTATCTATCTATCTATCTATCTATCATCTATCATCTATCTATCTATCTATCTATCTATCTATCTATCTATCTATCTATCTATCCAGTCTCTTGTAACCAACTCAATCATGCTTCCATAAACTTTTACTAAAATGAATAGGGCAATAGGAGTGATTTGATGTTTATAATTATGAACTTTAATCTGAGCTACAGAGTGATCAGCAAAGAGAAAACAAAACCTACTACATTTATGCAGGTTTGTCATCAAGGTGTATATAAAAATGGAGTCTTCAGGTGACAAAAATCAAAATTCCCATCGTGTATTTGACAAAGCACAGTTGCAGAGATGGTTTCTGCTATGACCAACAGGAAGATTTCATTGAAAGGTATGTCTTATTTATTATTCTTTTCCATGTTTTTTTCTGAATAAGAGCAATTTTGTAAACAAGTAACAACACATTTTTGTCTGATAAAAATTAAGCATTTCACAATCAGTTATGCAAGGGGAACTTAAGAATTAAAAAAAAACAAAGAACTTGTGGAAATCCTATTAAATTAATGGGAATTCCACAAGACCATGTTATGTCCTTAAGGGATGGATTATATCCGTGGTTTAGCATTATTCTATACTAAAAAAGAGTATCAGATGTTGTCAGTGCTTTCAATTTATTTAAAAATAAAACTGTTACAGTGCTGCTTTTCTGGACCACTCTAACCAAAATAAAGTGCAAACCTATGAAGGACCAATCAGACATAAATCTAATTGAAAACTAATGGAGCACCTACATGGAATACTGTATATAAGATTATGCTCAATGGGCTTTACTCCTTGTTAAATATTTCTAAGAATAAAAGCCTGCTTAAGATGATAACAGCTTTTCCCATGCTATCTAAATATTAAAGACTTGTGTATGTTAGAATTATATATTCTAGTGTATTCAATTTGGTCTTTGTGCGAGTCCATAGAATTAAAACTTGAGAATATTACAATTTGTAGTGAGGTTGACGGACTGAAGTTACAGTGACAATGGGTGTACTATTGGAAGACCTGAAAAATCATTTTAGAGGAAGATTGTCAAGGAGAAAATCCATCTATGATACCAACTCCATGGCACAAAAAAATATCAACCAATCTGTATAGAGTTTAATTATGTTTGGCAATAACTCCTTTCTATTCCTTGCATTTTAAAAGAGAACTGGAAACTTAAGAGGTTCAACTAGCTCCAATAAAGATACTACACCATTGCTGCAGTTTGGACATAACTAAACTTTGGATTCACTAGTCCTACAAAAGGTTTTCCAAAGCAAGGTCCAGTTTTACACAATAGACACAATTCTGGGTATTGAAAAATCGTGTTAGAGTGCAAGTCAATGTATAAAGTACAGAATTCAGAGCAGGGAAAACTACCATGTATTTGATCATAATTGTTGTTCAGATAAGCAACTTTGTTTACAGGGTATGGGCCTGCATAGTGTAAGATTGAAACGTTTTGATTCCTTATATATGATTTATCTAATGGGAAGTGCAAAAGCCCGAATCCTAGGATTTCCTGTATGCTCACGATCTGCTGTACCACTAGGCTGTAATTTTTCCCAAGAAATCAAACTTAGCTTCTGCCAATGTAAAATTCATGTATTTGGTGCATGCTTTTAGTACTGTCATTTCCTTTTGTAAAAAAAAAGGACAGCGGGCATTGTCTGATCAGTGCGCTTATTTATCAGTAATTAATTTTAAAGGTTTTATATGAGACGTGGTCTCAAGAGGTCTTTGGCTCTCTTAAGGTATTCAGCACCAACTCCCTTTCAAAGTTATTCATGCCAAAAACTTTAAACAGCACAGCTGCTGAACATTTGCAGGCAGCACCCCAAGACAATCAAAAGTCTAGATTGTGACCTACTTTACCTTCCCTCAAATTTAATTTTAAAACCATATGTTTGTCAAGAAGGAAGTCACTCTTGGAAACAGCTATAAAGGAAAGGGGTTTAACTACACTTCCACACTTTTACACTTATTGTTGCTAGGATTATTGTTATTACATAGTTTATATCCTATCTCCGCTAAGGTGAAAAGGTTGAATTCCTCACATACAGTTATTTAAGAAGTCAAGCATTGAAATAAGAGGTCACGGAATACCAAATAGAGTGTTTTCTTTTCTTGATTTATTTCGTCTTATGGGTATCTGCCTTTTTCTTTTTGTCTTCAAGGCCTGTTTCTAGCTACCATGCTGCTGGCTAGTATGTTCCTTTCAAGGAAGTGTGTAACATCTTCACCCATTTGCCCTAATGGGTCTGACAATTGCCAGGTTTCTCTAGGGGACCTTTTTGACCGGGCTGTTAAACTATCCCATTATATCCACTCTCTGTCTACTGAAATATTCAATGAATTTGTAAGTATTTTTGGCATAAGGGGAAAACTAATCCTGTAGCAGAAGCTAAACCATGTGTTCCTGAACAACAACCCCAGGCATCCCTTGTCAGCTATAATCATTTCTGGATTTGCCAGGAATTGTAGATCAGTAACATCTGAACATCCTCAGGTTGGCCACCAGTATTTTATGAAGGCAATTTTGATTTTTTTTAAATTATACTTTTCTCTTTTTTTTCTGGTTCAGTTTCACAATGGGTAAAATATAAAGTATTGGCTCAGTGTTTTATTATCAATTTGAAAATTAATTTCATAAGGCTGCCTTTATTATTCCTAGGTTGTACCACGCAAATAGCAATAGCACTTAGACTTAAATACCGCTTCACAGTGCTTTATAGCCCTCTCTAAGCAGTTTACAGAGTCAGCAAATTTATTGCCCCCCACAATCTGGGTCCTCATTTTACCAAGCTTGGAAGGGTGGAAGGCTGAGTCAACCTTCAGCCTCGTGGGATTTGAACTGCCAAACTGCTGGCAGCTGGCAATCAGCAGAAGTAGCCTGCAATACTGCATTCTAGCCACTGCACCACCATGGCTCTTAAATATTATTACTAATTGAAATTAAAAGATTCTTAAACTACAGGTAGTCCTCAACTTATGGCAAATCGTTTAATGACCATTTGAAGTTACAACGGTGCTGAAAAAAATTAAACAAGACTATTTTTCATATAACATGACTCACAGCTGTTGCAGCATCCCCATGGTCACATGATCAAAATTCAGATGTTTGGCAACTGACTCATATTTTTGACAGTTGCAATGTCCTGGGATCATGCAATCCTTTTTTGCAACCTTCTGACAAGCAAAATCGATGGGGAAGCCAGATTCACTTAAGAACAGAGTTACTAACTTAACACCTGCAGGGATTCACTTAACGAATGTGGCAAGAAAGGTCCATGGTGGCGCAGTGGTCAGAATGCAGTACTGTAGGGCTAACTCACTGCTTACTCCAGGAGTTCGATTCTGAATGGCTCCAGGTTGACTCAGCTTTCCATCCTTCTGAGGTGGGTAAAATGAGGACCCAGAATGATGGGGGGCAATATGCTGACTCTGTAAACTGCTTAGGGAGGGCTGTAAAGCACTGTAAAGCGGTATATTGTGGTTGTAAGTGGAGGGCTACCTGCATTTGTGGAAAAGTTATCAAAACCCCATAATAAAGTAAGCCTCACACAAGCTTTTGAGTGGATTTCTAGGTTGGAAACCAACAATATATTATGTTTCATATCTTCAAATTGAGATAAGAAACCTGCTCTAATACACTTTTCCTCAGTGAAACAAGCTCACCTCTACTCATTTTAAAGTTAGATGTCCTGTTATTTCATAAGGCGCACGTGTAGGAAATGGGATGGGGCAGATAGTTAAAGTCTCATTAATAGATCCACTGTAGCAAAAGCTTCATCTACCCTGGGGAACTGAATCTCAACAAAGGATGTGGAAGAAGGGAAACATTGTCTTCTGTACACAGAAGTCATTTAAAGTAACAAAATGAAAACGTGCAAGACTAAGTAACAAATATCCAAGTGAAAAATTTGCTCAGAGAAAAATAACTAAATGCATGCAAGAAGGCTACTTTGGAGTCGGGCAGAAGATATACTCTCTGAGGAACTGTGGGATGTGAGCCACTTTATGCCATAAAGAAGCTTTTGTTAATATGGGAAAACACAATGCTTAAAACTGGTTTCCTTTCACAGTATAGAGGCAGATCACCTTTGACTAAGCCATGCAATAAAAGATTGGGAGGCAAAATTAATGCCCTCAATAACTCTTAGGATACATTTTACAAAGCAACCAAGGAGAGCAAGAATCAGTCTATTTTTTTTCAGCTAAAAAAATCCTGGTTATCTACTTCACTAAATGTCAACTTTGTTTACTGTCAGGATGAACGCTATGCTCAGGGCCGGGGTTTCATTGCAAAGGCTGTTAACAGCTGCCATACTTCTTCCCTAACCACTCCTGAAGATAAAGAACAAGCTCAGCAGATAAATGTAAGTTGTCTCGGTTTGTTGACAGATGCGAGCAAGTTCACCAGAAATCTGGTGAAATCCTTTCAAAGCATACAGTTACCATAGATAGAGTTATAAAAGGGCAGCTCTACCATTGCTCCACCTCTGTAAGTGGTAGGAATAAGCAAAGCCCAAAACACGGAAGTATGCTCTGACCTATATGAACGGAAAAGAAAGACAATTCATTCACAATACAAGACTGGTCTTTTACAAGACTGGAAAAATCCAGGGAGGGTTGATGAAAGCATATCTCCTTTATATGTCCTAAAGAGGGATGGGGAGATGGTATTTTTGTGTGAAGGGATGCATAAACAATAGACTATAGATGAAATGGTCTCTATATTCCCTAGCAAGAGAAAAAAAAAACCACATCTGACAAAAAGGGAAAACATAATTCTAAAAGGTCAGGGGCTAGAACTCTATGGCAATGATCTCTTGATCACACACAAGTTTCCTCAATGTTCCAGTTTTGGAAATAAAACACACCTTACTGAATAATCACATTTTAAAGAAAGTTTCTCCTCTGTGCACTTGAAGAGGAAATCTTTGGAATGTTAAGGTATCGCTCGAGAGCCCATTCCTATTGATTCAATTTCAAATGCCATTCATCCACTGAATAATCTCCCTTTTTAGAAAGCAAAACATGTGCCACAAATATTTGAGATATGTATGCGTCTGGCATTTCTCTATGTTTGCACGGGCTACTTGGGATGTTTGAGCCTTTCAGTATAGTAGCACAATAGCAATTCTCCCAAGAGAAGCAGGAGGAAATTTATGCAGTAGAATAGATGCATTTTTTTTGTGACATAAGGAAAGTGAAAAGTGTCAACACTGGAGAGATCTCAAGGACAGCACAATGGCTAGGAGGATCCTAGGAAAGCCAAGAGCCCTTTGATCTTTCAGCTCACCTCAAGCAGTGGCAAAGTTTCAAAAGAAAATAAATCTTCCCAGAAGCAAAACACTTGAAATCAGCCTTGTGTCTGGGCATGTTTGCAGGATTTGATGTAGACACAATAAATGCTTCAGGATGAGATATTAAGTGGCCTACCACAGATCACATCTTCCATTATATCTTCAAATATTTTCTAGATCCCTTATTTCTAAAAATGTATCATTAATGCTCAGGCTAATCTTTGGATTAAATGGCATTTATGCAACAAAGATGAATGGAGTGATTTCTACTGGCAGTGCAGATAATTTACCAAGAGTCAGATATTTAGGGCATTCTCTTGTCTAGTTACATTTAAATGAAAAACACCTCACAATTGCACTATAGCCTGTAGTTTAGCTATATCTGATAAAGAGACAAAATTGCAGTAAAGGACATTTTAAGATAGGCTTGATAAAAACATTGTTCCATATCTCCTGTGTAGATTTTGCACACTAACTGTACAATTTTGTTGCCAATGAACAGCATGAAGACCTATTAAATCTAGTTTTGAGTGTACTCCGTTCCTGGAATGACCCTCTATTACACCTGGTCTCTGAAGTTGAACGAATCAAGGAAGCTCCTGATACCATTCTCTGGAAGGCCATGGAGATCGAGGAGCAAAATAAGCGACTTCTTGAGGGGATGGAGAGAATAGTTGGACGGGTGAGTCAAAAAAAAAAAAAAACCTCTGAAGTCCTTCCAGCTTCAAAACACTATTCAGAATGTATAAAACGAGACAGGATTATTTTTGTTTGTTTGGATTAAAATGCTTCAAAGAAAGAAAGTAAGAAATTAAAAGTGTCAGCAAAACCTTTCAAACCTGGAGATCTGTTTGGCATGTGTAAGAAGTAGCAAAATATCTTGTTCTTTATTAATAAAAAAAGCTACAAAGTGCCAAACAACAAAGCATAAAGCTTATCTTGTAATTTTTTTTCTTAACACAAAAAAAAGAACATGGCCTGACATAGACTGAGAATAAGTAAACAGGGTAGGAGAACTTTTATCTTGCTCCTACCTTATATTTTATAAAATTAACATTGTTCTCCTGCACATGAAAGTGCTGAAAAAACAATAACTTTCATTGATATCATTTTTTTTCTTTTTAACACTTCCTTGCAGAGAGGGAATTTAATCTCTCTCTTGCCCTCTACACAGGCTGAGACTATGAAAAAAAAAACCTAGTATATAAAACAAATCTCAAAATCAGCTGCACATTACATACTTAATATGTCATATAATTAGTTGGAAAGCAGTCAATAATTTTTTAACATATGTAGGTATATGCCTTAGAAAAGTAACAGAATGAGCAAGTCTGTGCCATGAAGGAAGGCAATAAATAAAAGTTGTTGCGTATCAAGTACATACTTCATACATTAAAAGTGTTAAGCTAACATTCTTTCTTTCCATGGTTGTTTGAACCATGAATGTTTCCGAATTCTCCTTATTAATTTATTATCTTAATTTCTAATGTGTTGCATTCAAAATCTACTGTGAAAATGAAGGATAGTAATTGAAAGCAAACACACCAAAATAGATATTTCTAAGCAATTTTAAGCTGCAAGCCATCATTTTCTTTTCATATTTGCCTTTTCTTTCAACAGTTGAAATGCTTTTTACAGACAGACACCTGGGCAGCATTTTCTATGTATAATATTCTAAAAAATATATTATATATAAAAAATATATTATACATAAAATATATAAGCATATTCTAAAAAAGCAGCTATTCATCCCAAGCAAGGGCACTAAAATCCATTCTAAGCAAGGGCACTAAACTTTTTTCATAACCATATTGCATGTATGTATTTGCTGTTTTCCCTGAACTACCAGGAGTAAGCCAATATGACTGCCTTCCATCCTTAAATTATTGCAAGTCATGCTTACAATACTTATCTGAAAATGCCTGCATGTTCAAGCATTTCTGATTACCATTACTGAGCAATGTCTCACTAGCACACGAGTCCTAGAGTACTAATTCCTAGATGGGATCCTGACAAGCCCTACCATTTTCTGAAGTTAGTTACACAACATCAGGTAGAATGCTATTCCGCCTATAATACCCCCAATCGCAGAACTAAAGTATTTGTCCTTTAGAGTGGTGGTGATCTTTTTAGGTTGCCTCTGTTGAACTGCCAAATGATACAAGTTGGATATAATATCCACTGCAAACTTTCCCAATCTAATACTCAACACTGTCTGAACATTGTACATGTTGGTACAAGATATTTTGAATTGAATTGAATACTTTACTTGGCCAAGTGTGATTAGACAGACAAAGAATTTGTCTCTGATACAAAAGCACTCAGTGAACATGCAAAGCAACAAAATAACAATAACAACAATAATAATGCTAATAATGATGGTGATGGTGCCAATAAAAGGGGGAGTAAAGAAGATAATAAATAATATGACAGCCACACTACATGGTTTAAAACAGGGATCCCCAACCTTTTCGATGCCGCGCCCGGTTCCGGCGTCAGCTGGCGCCGCGCCCGGTTCCGGAGTCAGCTGGGCGCCGCCATCTTTTTGACGAAAAATCACTTCGGTGACGTCATCGAGTGATTTTCAAAAATCAGGCGCCAGCGCTTCTGGTGAGCTTTTTCGGTAGAAATGGCTTTCTACCCGAAAAGCTCACCCAGCGCTGGCGCCGCCATCTTTTTGACGAAAAATTGCTTTTTTACCAAAAAGATGGCGGCGCCCAGCAACCAGCGGCCCGGTAAGGCTTGTTCCGCGGACCGGTACCGGTCCGCGGACCGGCGGTTGGGGACCCCTGGTTTAAAAGATATTAGGCAGCACTGAGAGAATTTAGTATTCAACAGAGTGAACTTTTCAGTTATATTTCACCAAAAGAAACACTCTTTCATAATACAAGTTCACGAATGTGGTGTGTGTGTGTGTGTGTACTGTATATGTGTGTATGTATGTGTGTATGGTATTCAACTTTGTTTGGGTATTTTCCCACGTCATTGTAGTTGTGCTTTTAAAGTTGTAGCGACGTTTTGGCAGAATCTCATCTGCCATCATCAGGCTTGTGTATTGTGTTCGTCCGAATCATCATATCACATATATATAAATTATCATATATATATATAAATTATCATATATATATATATATATATATATATATAAATTATCATATATATCTAAATTATCATATATATATCTAAATTATAGTGAAAAGCAAATACAATATTCCCTCCAGGAATTTACCATACCCTGCTTTAATTACTGGGCATTTTAAGATCCAAGAAAGATCTGCTCAGATTCCAAACTAATATCTGATAAACATTCAGTTTTGTTACACCTCTCTAAGGCAGGAGTGCAAAAAGTATGGCTAACAAGCATTTTTGGTACTATCAGAGTTGAGAGAACCAGACATTTTTACTCCCTTTTTAAATATATACAGTATATATTGGAATATGATGAAATACAGTTTGGTGCAGCAGTTTAAGGCATCAAACTGGGAGATGATCAGTTCCAGGTGTAAAGCCAGCTGGGTGACCTTGGGCCTGTCACTCTTTCTTAATCTTGGAAGGAAGCAATGGTGAACCTCTTCCAAAAATCTTGCTAAAAAACAGAAGGGCCTTGTTCCGGCAGACACCATGATTACAAAACTGATTACAAAACTACCTGTTTCTATATTTCCGCATCTATATCTATATCTTGTTGATCCATTCATTCAGCAATCATTCAAAATTACACCACTTAGAAAAAG
The DNA here is from genome assembly GCF_049901735.1 of Notechis scutatus. NCBI lineage: Eukaryota > Metazoa > Chordata > Lepidosauria > Squamata > Elapidae > Notechis > Notechis scutatus. The sequence goes on along the minus strand of NC_142011.1, from coordinate 147,161,448 downwards.
GAGACTTAAAAAAAAAGGATTCTTGGAGTTCTGACTCCGCAGCACAGCATCATGGTCTGTGTGCTCGGCGATGGATTTGTGCTTATGATGGCTGCTCTGTCCTCCAATGGCCATTTGCTTTTCTTTCTTGCCTGCTGACCTCAAGCAAGAGTCAATGCTAGTAGGAAAGATCACAATCACTCTGGTAAATTGTTCACACCTTTCCCCACCTGGCAGCAGCCACCCCTGACCCCACTGCATTTGTGCCACATCTTATGAGCCATTCCTGCACCCTCTGTATCTGGCAGCAGGCATGAATATCCTGCTACACTTGCATTGCACATTGCACTTTATCTGCCTGCCTGATTGTGAGCCATCTAGGGCTTGTTTAACAACCCACAAAGCTTGCTCAGAGATTACAATGGGGATTGCCAGGATTGCCAGTGCAGTCATGTGACATTATCCTTTACATGACTGATCCCCTAGCAATGGATCTGGTCCCAGTTATTGTCATTAACTGAGGACTGTGTATGTGTATATGTAATTACTGATAGCATCTATTTAAAGATGGGAATATTTTAGGAGTAAAACAATTATCTTAAACCTAGAACATGTTTTAAAGCACACATTTTATCTTAATAGAAGGGAACATCAACACATTTATTTCTTAGGAATCTCTCTATTTTCTGGCCCCACCAATTTTGGGAGTGTAAATCTCTATCTATCCTCCTAAATGGGTTTGTGTGGAAGGTGTGTGTCTCTGCTTAAAAATTGACTCAAATTTATTTAGCAATTGTGAAATCATCTAAAGTTATTCTGATTTTGCACTTTCCTTAGGTTCACCCAGGTGACTTAGGCAATGAAGTCTATTCTAGATGGACTGGTCTCCCTTCCCTCCAATTGGCTGACGAAAATTCCCGCCTCTTCGCCTTCTACAATCTGTTGCACTGTTTGCGTCGGGACTCTCACAAAATTGACAACTATCTGAAACTCCTCAAGTGTCGCCTCATTTATGACAGCAACTGTTGAACAGCTGTGCTCTGGCTTTATTAAGATGACAGCACCACATCTTTTTAAAATACTCTGCTTTTAGCCTCACTGCTTTTATGTATACTTTATAGAAAATCTCAGCTTGGTAGATAAAGATTTAGAGGTCCATTATGTTCGCTTCTTTCTGGTTAAACTGCAAGATAAACCGTTATTTTGTTTTCTGTTGAGAGCACTTTCATTCAGATTGCAGCAATATTCAAATCAAGCAATAAAACAATGAAAATGCACGGAGGTGAAAATGTATTTCTTAAAAGTTGGGATTGGGTGTAAAGCAAGGGGCCATATATCTGAGGGGACCCCAGAGCTGCATGCAACTTTCAAATGCTTCTTCAAACCTCTCTAAAATTGCTACCAAAATTACAATTTTGAATGTGGTAAAAAGGGGGAAAGATTAAACACATTAATTTACTTTACAGGTAGTCCTCAGCTTACAACCACAATTGGGACTGGAATGTCTATCGCTAAGCGATGTGGACATTAAATGAGTTGTGCTAATTGTACAGTCTTTTTTGCCACTGTCATTAAGTGAAACATATGGGTAAATGAATCTGGAGTCTCTGATTGACTGTTGTTTCTCGGAAGGTTCCCAGAAAGATCACAAAAGGTGATCACATGATCCCAAAATGCTGCAACAATTAGGTATCCAAGTGCCCGGTCCTTCATATGACCACAGGGATATTGTGACAGTCATAAGCCCAAGGACTGGTCATAAGTCTCTTTTTTCAGTGCCATTGTAACTTTGAACAGTCACCAAATGAATTGTAAGTCAATGATTACCTGTACCTAAATCAGACAGACAGATTTTGAGATCTAGGGGAAGTTATTAGTGATGTTCATAATTTTATAGTTCTATATTGCACTCTTGCTATCCTATCAAAGATATTGGTGAAGGACAAGAAATGGGCAATATATTTATTACATAGTCCAGGCTTTTATCGGTAAGATTTTAATACAATAAGACCACGACATCCTATTCTATCTCCAAAGCGTATCTGTGCCATTTTACTCCCATAAAGCAGTGATCTCCAACCTTTCTGGCTCAGTGGACTGGCAGAAACACCAGCAGTGGCAGCAGGGAAGAGGGATGTTTTTGTGCGTGCATGCACCACTTTCACAAATGCAGCTCCACTTCCGCACCCTGATTTTGAATGGGCTGCAGCCCGACACCAGCTGCAGCCCATGGGTTGGGGACCCCGGCCCTAAAGCAATCAAAGTCATCTTCATTGCGTGCGCCACAAAGAGTTTCTACGCAGAACTTTAAAAGATGCATAAACTCTAAAGTTTCTTATACTAAGCTCTAAAGAACTTTTCCCCAATGTTTTGATTTCCAAATTCTGTAAAAGCTGATTTACTTGATATCAGTGCTGCTTTTCTGTTCAAATTGATAACATTTGGCCGGATCTTAATCTGCATACTTCCAGAGCAGTTTTGTTAGGCTTTCCTTTCCTATAACCTTTGGGCACCCTTTCTGGTTTTAGAAGTGTCAAACAATCAATAAAAGTGGTGAGTGTGCACTTACAGCCCTCTGATGGGTGGAAGCAGGAAGTCCTGATAATGTTATCAGGGAATGGCTCTGTCCTTGGAAAATCTCTAATATATTGGTGCGGACAAAAGGACTTTGGCTACTTCAGAATCAAACTCTAGGCGATCAATAATCTTGATTCTGCCTTTTCAATAGCTCGGTAGTGGCTGCATCATTTTAAAGCGGGACTTGCCATTATGTACCATGAAGCCTGCTTAATTAACTTACCTGCCTACAATACTTGTAGTGGGGCCAATATACTACAAAAGACTCTTGCATCAAGAGTCATGCCTAGTGTCAACAAAGCAATATAAAAGCAGACTCAATACTGGTAATCTCAGTGAGACAAACAATTTTGTTCTCTGCTATATCAAAAGACAAAGCAAACATCTTAGCACTTAGGAGTTCTATTGCTTATGGATTAAATAGATACAAAAAGTTCTTATCACAGTTTTACTGTGAATCACTTCTGCCCTGCATGAATGCCGATGTCATGTTTCAGTTTTATGAGAAATTCAATGCCTAGTTTTGATCTAATTTATTAATGCATGTCCATACTAGCAATTACTAATTTATACCCACAAGGTACTGAATATACCTAATACAAGTAGCCCTCGATTTACAACAGTTCATTTAGTGACCGTTCAAAATTACAACAGCATTGGAAAAAACTGATTTATAGCTGTTTTTCACACTTACGATCACTATTGCATCCCCACGGTCAGGTGATCAAAATTCAGACGGTTGGCAACTGACTCATATTTATGACGGTTGCAGATGTCCTGGGGTCATGTGATCAACTTTTGCGACCTTCTGACAAGCAAAGTCAATGGAGAAACAGATTCACTTAACAACTGGGTTACTAACTTCACAATTGCAGTGATTCACTTAACAACTGTGGCAAGAAAGGCTGAAAAATGGGGTAAAACTCACTGGACAAATGTCTCACTTAGGAACATAAATGTTGGGCTCAATTGTGGTTGTAAGTCAAGGACTACCTGTATGATGCACCCAATACCATGGCTGCACGGCTCGTTTTCACAGGATTCCAAATTAGACATCATCTTTGCAAGCCTCAATGTGTATTTACCATTCTGGCCATATTATTCTTGAATGTGAAGTAAACCGGCTGTGACCATCAGCAATTGCTAATAATCAATCAAACATAACAGTAGCTATTACTATTATTGTATTAACTATTAACTGTTCTGTGGAGGTCCAATAACATCAATTTTAAATCACCCAAGTCTAAATCAGACATTCATAAAGGAAAAGTCTGAGTTTATACATGTACCTATGTTTCAAAGTACTCTCTAAAATCTCCGTGGTAACTTATTTTAATAATATAATGCCTGATACTGGATGGTACCTAAGTTTATAGGTGCTCATGAAGCAATGTTTGTGTATTAAATTTCTATATTGCTTTAATCCTACAGATTCTAATGATGACAGTTTATAGTTTTTAGTTACAGGTAATATAATAAAACATTATGCAAAAATACCTAGAACAAAAATAAATAAGTAATTAATGCATTATGGTGATAGCTCTACTCAAACTAAACATCAAAGAGCTTTCAAAATAGCCATATTTCTAATTCTAGAAGGATAGCCTGCTACATTGTGACAGCAAAAAATATTTGTAAATTGCTAGCATATTTATTAGGAAACAATGTTCAGGCTGGTGTTTTCATGATTTTTTTTAAACTAAACTTCAATCAGTCCGCATACATGCTGTGTAATTCAAAAACTCACGTCTCCCTTTTTTGGTTTTTAAACTACTGGACTTACAAAACTCTTAATTTTAATTAGTTACTTAGTCAGTTTTACATCCTCTGTTTACACCACAATTGCAAGTCTGCATATTTAATTCTCATTCCTGTAATCTTTTCCACAGTAACAACCATGTGAAATAGTTTTAAGAAAATAAAGGTGGAGTTGGCCTCCTGGGCCTAACCAAATCACTTTCATTGCATACTTTACTGATTATATTAGTTTATTTATTAACATGCAAGGTTTCTTTGTATTCCATTAGGAATTCTCTTTGGGAATTCTCTCCCACACCATTTCAAAAGCTAAATATTTCCAGTCTGAAATGCCTTTGGATTTTTAGTCTTGGTGTGAAACCTTTAAAACCATCTGCATGCATGCATCAAAAAACAAAGAAGATGTCTAGTTCCAAAGTGTTTTATTTTAGCTAGTCTAGAATTTGAAAAAATCCATTTAAAAAGAGTTACGGCCTCAAAAACACCTAATGGAAATACTGGGATGTTTTTCTTGGATAGTGTTGGCCCCAGTATTACTATATAGAAATTGTTTTGGAGTCCTGCAAAGAAGTGTTTCTTTTCTCTTAGTATAACCTCTCTCCACCCACCCACCCCTCCTCTCTCTCTCTCTCTCTCTCTCTCACACACACACACACAAAGGCCCAGCATACATGCAAAATAAATCACATGGTTCACTACACTTTCAGTGTCAGCTACTCCTTTTTCCACTTCTGTGACAACATTCGCTTGGGAAAATTACCAGGTTGAAGCATCATTTCAATATATTAATGCTAATTTGCTCTTCAATTCTACTTCTTATGTTGCTTTATACAGGAGTAGGCAGTTATATTTTGGCTCTGTAATTCTCTATGATTGCCACTGAAAATGAGGAGAAAACCAAAAATTTTAAAAACCAATATTATTCATTATACCACTTTAATTTTACATTTTTTTCTGTATGTCTCGCTATCATTTTAAATAATTATTTATGCATATTTCAAAAATGATCTTTGTTGTCTCCATACATTGCACTGCTAATGGGGATGGGGAGTTCAGGCCATGAAAAGTTGCCTGTCTCTGCTTTACAAATATATCATCATAAAGCAAATTGCTCAATCTGTTATTTTTTAAAAACTGAATTAAGGAATGTCTGTACATCTGACAGCTTAACAATATCATATAAGAAGTTTCAAATAAATGTCCACATTATATTTCAGTCTGAGATGGAAAAAGGTATGTGGGATATTTGAGAAAAACATTTAGCAAAATACAGCTTAAAGGAAATCAGGAAAAGATGACTGACCCAACTATCTAAATTATTACAAATTTCTTTTTCTATATTGAAAATAATTGCAATTATTTTTTCTATATTGTCTTTTATTACCTGTAGCATGCCAAGCAGCCATATTTTCAAATCACCTGACAACTAATTGAATATTATCTGTACATAAAAATCATTAACAAATATAAGCACCTGATCTGGTTTTATTAGTGGAGTAGTATTGTAATAAAAGATATAGATGTGTTCAGAGGTTTCAGTTAAGATGTGAGAAGGCTGCCCATTTAAATATGTTCTACTTTGTAGTGCTTATTGTTGTTGGAAACAACATTTTTACAGTATTCAATCCCAAACAATAATTTCTTTCATTATTCATCTTGAAAAATACTAACTACATTATAATTCTTCCACACTGTTTGCTGCAAAGCAGAAAGAATAATTTCTATTGGTGGAAGGAAACTCCTAAATAGTCTCATGAGCTACTTTCTTCCATAAGACCCTTGAGACTGATTTCAGACTGAAACCTAGCTCTTTGTTTCATCAGTGATAGGTACAACAATGAAGTTCAACAATTCTGACCCAGAACATTTAAAATGCTGATCAGGGAGATATCGGCAAATTCCCTATTTTTCCATACTTTGATATTGGAGACTTACAAGTAAGGTCACAATACATAACCCACTGTTTCCACAAAGACAGAAATTAAAAATTACATTACAATTAAAGTACAAACTTTTTAAAAAAAATCACTAAAAAAAATGAGGTGCATCTTCAAAACCTCAGGACAGTGTTGTGGAGATGGACACCAGTCTTTTAAACATAATATTACATTCTACAGTCATATAATGGGCATACAAGGCTTATTTATTTATTTGATTTATATTGCTGCCTATTCGCCCATGGCGACTCGAGGCAGCTTACACAATGTAAAATCATATTTAAAACAAAAAAATAAAAATATGCAAGCATACAGAGAAAATTCAAGCTGTTGTGAATGAATCACAGCTGTGATGCTTTTTAAAATTTGTTAATTACTGTAACAGATTCTTGCCAAATGTAATCAGAGTGCCACAACCCTGGAGCTCTCTACTACAAGTGGAGAGGGCACAGCAATGGGCAGAACAACTTAAACAAGCTTTCACAAAAGGAAAGAAATAATGACATACTGCTTATACATTATAACTCACACCAGTGAAAGTGACTTGTGATGTTTTACAATACGGCACCGTTACATCACATGAAAGATGTAAACATCTGATAGTTTTGCTTATACCTACTGACAAATACAGACAAAAAGAATGCACAAATAGATAATTTATCCCCATGATTATTCACTATTGTCAATATTGAATCCAAAAAAGGGATCTCATTCACACCAGCTGCACTGGGGTTTGTTCTTCAAAAGACAGAGATTCAAAATAGAATTTTAAAACATACCCCAAATTATGCAAATATAGATACTGTATATTATCTAGCTTACTTCTAAAAAGTAAACAATGTACAAAATCCCTATTGGATGGGGATTCTTTACATGTCTTTTCTGTCACAGAGAATTAACATTTTTCATCATCATTGAGATGATGCAGGTGAGACCCAGTACTGTCTTAGAAACTCCAATAACCCAGAATGGCTGGATTCCCACAACAAACTTGAGTTCCTGGAATTTTATCAGCACTGTGAAAGAATCCTGAAACAGTAGGTTTCCCAGAACTATCAGGAAGCGACAATCACCACAAACTGGAGCTGAGCAGTTTTTATATTTCTGAAAAATAATAATGAAATCAGACATAGAACTTCAGCTGTATATGATATACCGTATTTATCGGCGTATAACACGCACTTTTTTCCCCCTGAAAATGATGTATGCGTGTTATACGCCGATATAATGTTAAGAAGCCTTCGGTGAATGCTGCTGGGATCGGGGATCAAGGACACAAATGAAAGAAGGGGAGGGAGGAAGCAACCGAAGCCTGTCCTTCTCTCTGGGTCAGCTCTGTCAGTCGCTCTCTCGCTCCTCCACCAGCACAGGAAGAAACTGCTTCAAAGAAGCGGGGGCGGGGCCTTTTCCTGTCGCCGCAGCTTCCCTGAAGCGCCCGTTTCTCCCCCACCCCCACCCCGCCCGCCCGCCCGCCCGCAGTGCTCCGTTCTGCCTGCCTGCCTGCCTTCGTTAATGGTTGAATCGGAACAGCTTCGGCTGAGTAAAAGAGGCGAATAGTTATTATTCTCAGCCGAAGCTGCTCCCAAACAACCAGAAACTAAGGCAGGCAGGCAGGCAGGCAGAATGGGACACTGTGGATTGAAGCGCGCGCGGGGGGTGGGAGTGGGGGTGAAACGGGCGCTTTCCTGAAATTTCCCTCTTAAAATGAAGATGCGTGTTATACGCCTGTGCGTGTTATACGCCGATAAATACGGTAAGCGCAAATAGACTGCTTGTTCAAAGCTTCAAGAATGCTTTACAGGCAATGTCCAGAGATTCCGTTTCATATTGAATCAAAAAAACATCTTCAAAAGAAAAAAAGCAAGTCCAGTTGCCTCCTGAAAAAGCACCTTTGGGACAACCATGACCTGGATGTCTGAGAATCTCTACAGACTATTGAATCAAGTTTGCAAATTTCTGCTTATATAACACAAGGTTGTATATGCAACAAGAAATCAAACAACAGTGATATTGTTCTTATATTGTATCTCACATTCAAAGTTGGACTTTCTCAACCCTAACCTGAGAACAGTTCAGAGCATTGAGTTGAAAATGGCAGGAAGTTCTCTGAGGGTGAAGCACAATGTATTGACTGGCTGAAGAGATAAGAAATCTGGGGGGAAAAGTGGATGTGTGTGACATGGTTGGAAACTCAACTCGACCCAATAGATCAGGGCTGTCAAACTCCCGGCCTATGGGCCGGATGCGTCACGTGCTGGCCACGCTCATGCCCGGTTTAGCGAAGGGGGGGGAAAGTCCCGATACATCACATGATGCCGCTGTGACATGAGTTTGACACCCCTGCAATAGATAAACAAATGGTAGTTACTTCATAGTCATTAGGGCTATTGGGCATCCAAAGGTTTCTGATTGTGATAGACCTGATCTCATTTTCATGCAGAAGCTACCACAGTGCTGGATATGTAATTATAACAGGTTTCTTGGTCAGAAGAAATATGGAGTATTTGGTTACTTCTGATTTTGTTTATGTTTGTGATTAGTGTTATTGCTTGGTTATATGTGTCAAAGTAGTAAAAGGTAATTCTTGCAGACTCATAGTAATTCTGTAAATTTCAGGAAGGCAAACAGCATGAAAGCCTACCCTTCACTCAAGTGTCTTTTGTCTCCTTAGGAGAGACAGAGAGGATGATTTAATATGCAGTTCAATTCATCACGGAGTGAAGGACACTGGATAAGGCAAATTCTATATGATTGTGAAGAAAAAATATTATGAGAAAGAGCATTACAACAATGAAACCAGACTAAGAGGATGAGAACCTCTTTGCTGGATATGCTTATGTAGAAGATGGACAGTAGGGTGTGCTAAATATTTGAAAAATGTGCTTTGCACAGCTTGTTAACTCTTACAAAGCATTTCTCCTTGAAAACACTGAAGAAACCAGTTCCTTTGGAAGGCCTGTATGGCTGCTTCAAAAATGTTATTTCCAACTGTGCACACTTAGAAACATTGCTGGTAGGGCCAGCAGCAAAGTGGGGTACAGTAGCTGTGTACATGCTCATGTATTCACAGGTTGTGGCTGCTTCAATACTTAAAAGAGAGGTGCTTCAGACCAGCTAGCATTTTTGCGGAAAACTTCTTTGGAATGATTTGCACAGTTCTCTGTCAATCATGTTCGACTTTACAGCGTAAGAGTTATCTTATGGTAAGTTGGGAAATAAATAAATAAATAACTCATTTTAACTATGATTTAATTCTGCACATATTTCTTATTCCTTAGTCTTGTTCCTGGGTAAGATGGTTACATATTCAGTTTTAGCTAATTAAAATATCTTATTCACACCTCTTAGCTAACTAACACTATCCACCAATAACAAAGGGGAAAAGTGGTAAGGTAGACTCAAAAAGCAATAGAAACAAGAAATTTGGATTCTCTTAAAGGCTAGCAAGGAATACAATTTCTTGGCAAACCGTTGCCCCAAAATAGTAAGTGGGTAATTAAGTATATTGAAATGAAAGGCCAGACCAAGCATTAAATGCCCCAGCTGAAAAGATACCTATTTTAAAACTATTTTGGAAGGTAAAGGTATAGTAAACTAGACCTCTAAAGAAGTTAATGGTTGAATGCATTCCTATCTTACCACACAAACATTCAGGTCTCTGTAGCACAGGGGTCCCCAAATTTGGCAACTTTAAGACTTGTGGACTTCAACTTGTAGAGACATCTGCTGTAGCACAAATCATTTAGAGCTTAAGAACAGTCTTTGAAATTGAGTTCAAATAGAAAGTAGCAGAAAACTTAGTACTTTGACAATTGCCAGGTTGTGCTGTCTATAACCAATATTCAGACAAACTGTTGTGTGTCTGTTTAGTCTGTAATATTAATATAAACAGACTAGGCCAGGAGCAACAAGGCTCTTGTACCTCATGATATTCTAGCAAAATGAGGGAGAGTTCAACAGCATGGTTATTTCATATACAACCCTGCTTGCAGACATATTCTCATTTATATGTAAATGTTATATGCAGATGCAGTTGTACACACAAAACCCAGTTCTTTCCTCAATATCCATTTGTCTTTTTAAGAGTCTGTTTTAGAAGCTTACATTAATGGCTTCAGCTTTCTTCAGAGACCCAGAGTTTGGTTGCTCTCTCTCATAGGGTGATCTGTTGAAGAAGACCCATCTGGGCCCACAGATCGTTCATTTAGCTTGCTATCTTAATATTTTTCTTTGCCATAAGTAGAAAATGTATAAAATGGATTCTACATTGACACCACCTTTAAAACGAAAGCTACTGAAATCAGTCATCTTAGCAATAGCAACATAGTGGAGGACATTTTTATTCCTCCATTTGACATAAAAAGCAGGAAATCCTCCAAACCTTTTTCAAATTGTTAGATGGTCAACATGAACATATTTTCTTGTTAAACTCTGCAGTGTTATATTACAAATATATCTGCTGATATACAGTGCCCTTTAAAAAAATTATGTATAATTTCGTAATATAATTCCTTCGTAAAATTAAACCAAATCCCAAATGGTTTGAGTAATCATCAGTGGATATTGGAAAATAGTTGTTAGAAAATATATTTTAATACAGAAAATCTAAAAAGACAAGCTTCCATGTTGCATTTCAGAAACATCCACTGGTTTACTATGGAAATATTTTCTGTAAACATTCCAAATGTATTAACAGACAAAGGTAGGACAATACATGAATACTAAATCTGATCAGATTTTATCATTCTTCAAATATTTAAGCAGAGCTCCTAAAACTATGCCTTGGGAAAGAATCCTGAGCTGCATCTCACTGCAAGCTGCCAGCTGAAGAGAAAAAAAATATAACATTTAAAAGCCTGGTTAAAGATTAACACAAACTGATATAAGGAGATTTCTAGGAAAGAATCAGGATGGCTGCAGCTGTATCTCTGCTACCTGCTGAGGGTTGCTAGGCAACTGAAGCCTACCACTGCCCCAAGGGCCCTTTATTTTACAATGAGGATATTTCAATGTGTTTTTCCTTAAGGATTTTCACTCAGCCTATTGAGGTGCAAATATGTTTGTGCAGCTACACACCTCAATAACATATATCCTTTTAAAATCAAGTAAAATGGTATCAGCTAGGAATTTGTAATATCAATCATTTGTGTGTGGGTAGAAGGGGGGGATTTCTTGTGGAATTGACCCACTGTGGAAACAATATATACTTTTAAACTGTGACATTTTGTCTCCATGGTAAGAATTATTTACTATGTGTTTTAAGGAGAACCTTAGTTCATGTCAGATATGAACCTCCAAACAATCATTAGTTTAAACTGCCTGCTACGTGTTCAAAAATTTCAGTCAATTTAAAACTGATCTGAATTGCAAATGTGATGGTAATAAGCCATTCGGGAAGCCATGTATTCTCTCTCTCTCTCTCTCTTTCTCTCTCCCTCCCTCTCTCTCTCTCTCTTTCCCTCCCTCTCTCTCTTCTTCTTCTTCTTTAAGGGGCCTCTTGTGCACTGAAATATGAAAATGCCAGTTCGACTGTGCACATTGTCAACAAATGTGGAAATGAAATGGAAAGAAGGAGGGTTAGCAGTGAATAAACTGATCTGATTAACTGGCGAATGCCACAAGATCAGAAGCAGTACACACACGCGCGCATACACACACACACATCAGATTTTTGTAATAAAATTCATCTGTTTATGGAGTCTGGTTGTAATTACATTCTTTTTCATTTTGAGTGAAGGAAGGGATGAACTGAAGTATTTGCACTTCGGAGAGTTCCATATTTGAAAACCCACTTTATTTTCTTAGTTGAATTATTGAAAAAAGAAGAGGGAAAATCAGTTTTCAATACCATTATTGAAACAAATCCACTTTTGCTTGGTAAAACGTGATAGTTGCAAAATACCATTTCTCTTGAAAATTTTCTATAAGAAACACTCCTGGTGTCGATATGTTTCATTTAATTGACAAAGCTTTCTTCATTCAGAAAAGGCAACTGCACTGGATTGCACCTCAGATTTGGGGCAATTCTTTCTTTTTATGTTAAGGGCTAAGTGGAAAGAGGAAAGCAGCAGCCTAATTCAGTGTAGAAGCAACAACATGTGAAAACACAGTCAGTTCCCCAGCCATGATAAAATTCTTCCAATTATATGTACATTTCATGTCTAGGAAGAGAATGAGACAATGTGCCCTGGACCCTACGCATTATCTTGCTTTCTCTGCCAGCCCTCTCCATAGTGCGTTCAACAGATCAAATGTCCTCTCTGAAAGGTTTCCTATCAAGCCTACATTCATATAGCTTGAGGATTATAAATTCAGTCTTCAGAGTGTTAACTCAGTAGGTGAATACAGGAACTGGGTCAAATATCCCTTTTTCTGTGTGTGACTCCTAAAAAAGAAGTTGACTGCATTTTATAGAACTATATTTTCAGAATAGTTATTCTTTCTGAATACATATGTATTAGAGGGATCAGAGTTTCAGGAATTTCAGAAATAATTAATTCACTACAGATTACGACCTGAATCTCAATCTGACACCCACAGTTATCTGCTCTATCATCTTTATCTACACCAGGGGTATCAAACTTGCATCATCAAGTCGTCGTCACATGACGTATCATGACTTTTCCCCCCTTTGCTAAACCAGGCATAGGCATGGTCCGCAGGCTATGAGTATTGTGGCCCGCCAATGGCCAGCAGAGCTAGCAGCAGATTCGAACAGTGAAGTGGTTGGGGAGGAACATGGGCCAGTCCTGGAAACGGGAAGGCTCTGATGAGTGCTCTGTGTCAGAGACAGAGATGGGGCCAGGGCTGTCCAACAGTTATCAGCTGCCTTCAGAATTGGAGATCAGTGGGGCAGAAGAACAGCTGGAGCCTGTTTCCGATGTGTGCATGCACAGAGCTGCCAGGAGAACAGTTAAGGAACAAGGGTCGGCTCAGGAGTAAAGGCACAGGTGGATGGTGAATGGCCTCTCCCATAGGAAATAAAGAGGAGTGAAAGGGGAGTTGTGTTTGCAGGATACAATTAGTTAGTGTGAAGATTTGTTTGTGACTCTCAGAGACTCCTTGCCAAGCATTTTCTTGTACAGCATTGTGTTTGGAAGCTATTGGCCTGGTAACTTTCCAAGCCTGATAAGTCTGTGGTTGTAATTCACCCTTGAAAGACTGTTTGCCAGGACTTTGCTGGATGTCAATGATAGGAATTCACATTAGCCTAATAAAAAGGGGCTTTTTTGGGACAAGGAGTCTGTTTCATGATTTTGTGAAGCCTAGGTCACAACAGTGAGTTTGACAGCCCTAATCAGCACCATTCCTATTTATGTATTTATTGTTCTCCATATTGTAGAGAATTGTAACATGCACATTGGTTGAAAAAGAAAAATAATAACAATCATGGAATCCATTTTGCACTAGCCTCTTGGCTAAAAAAAGAAGCAAGAAAATGTTATTGAAATCTGTATTTATAAACCCTGATATTCAAAATGCTATTGTGACTTTGGAAGTATCCTGCCCAGGCAAAAGAAAGTGGAGGACACACTGTATGTGCATAGGAGTGCACACAAAAACACACAGAAAATAATAAGACCTACAGACCCACTCTATTTCTTATTCAAAATACTTGTGAATGGTTATAAGTTAATGAGCTACCTCAGTAAACTAGTGAAGTTCAAATGGCCATACAGATTATACCAAACTTATTCCCCATACTGTAGAGTTAATGCTTATCACTGTCAACTGAAAAGTACAACTTGATATTAGGAGGAAAGATCTGACATCTATTACAAAACTGAATGACTCCTTAGACCCAACTTTGCTTGTTAATTATGCTTTTCTTCTTCTTGATGTCTGCTGCTTTGTTAAGATTAGAAAAAAGATAGATAAAATGTAAACTAAATTGTATGACAGACAGATTATATTTCTCTATATTTTAGAATGAGCCAACTTTTCTAATTTTTAGGGGGGAAACCCACAATTCTCAGGTATACTTTTCTTTCCTCATTGTTAGTGCCTCTTATGTAGATTTCCCAAATCACTACAAATGGAAGCAGATGTGTCTGTTAGGATATGATCATATGCAAAGGAGGTCAGCGTTCTTAAATTTTTAATGAGTGCAAAACAAGGAATTTGCAGCATTGCAAGTCATTACAAAAAATAAATTTATACTTAGCTGAAATTATTCTTATATAAAACTTTAAAATTATGAAATGTGATTTTGTATGTAATATTTCTTTCTAGATGCATAATCTAGAGCAGGGGTGTCAAACTCAAGGCCCAGGGGCCAGATCCGGCCCGCGGGGTGATTAGATCTAGCCCGCAGGGCCACCCTGGAAATGGCAAAAGACTGGCCTGTGGTGCCTCTGCCAGCAAAAACAGAACTCGGGTGGGCTGCACACAGCCCTCTTCAGCTCTGTTTTCATTGGCAGAGGGTTACTTACAGGAGGCCGTTGCAGCCGAAAACAGAGCTCAGGAGCCTGTTTTCTCTGGCAGAGGGCTTGGGCCACCACAGGCACCCCTGACAAGAGTGATGTCAAGCTGACCACACCCACTCTGGGCACGCCCACTCTGGCCCTCCGAGGTAAAATATAATCCTGATGCAGCCTTCAATGAAATCGAGTTTGATACCCCTGATCTAGAGCAAGGGAGTCAAACTCGCGGCGTCATGGCGGCATCATGTGACGTATCGAAACTTTTTTCCCCTTTGCTAAACCAGACATGAGCGTGGCCAATGTCTAACACATCCAGCCCGCGGGCTGCGAGTTTGACAGCCATGACCTAGAGGATATCAGTGAAAATTAAAAATAAGGTGAATGCATTTCAGAAAACAAAGTATAATTAGATTTATCATTAAAATTTGTCTAAGTAATCAATTCTATTTATTGGCCACAATTGTACTATAATAATGCATTATGCCACAATTCTTTTGCTACCAAATATTCATGATGATTAAATTGTCCAGATATCTGATGTTAGATTATCATATAACAAGTATGTTTCACTCCTTTTTATTCATACAGCAGTTTTTATTATTACAATTATATTTTTCATCAATGACACAACTCAATTTAAGTTCATGATTTACCCCTTAATCAAATTTCTATTAAAATTAGTTTAACACAACAACCTGTTCCAACTCTAATCTTTCCTTAAGGGGTAAATAACACCATAAGATTAGCTCAAATGACAATTTGCTTTCTATCTGCAATGTTCATGTGTTAGAAAAACACAACAAAAACTATCCAGCCTAGAGTTTAAAAACAAGGCTGAAAAATATGACAATCAAAATAGTTAATTAGCTGACTTGATTATGTAAATCTCTTTTTAGCTGTATAACTTTTTTTCAACAGAGGCAAGTGCTGACAGAAATTTCAGATAAATTTTAAATTTTCACAAATCTTGTCAAATGTATAATTGCCCTTTGGGGAAACTAGTTGGGCTTTAAGTAATAAATATAAATTTACCTATGTTATAAAAAAGCATACATTGCATTTTTGAAAGGGGTAATGTAAATAATAGTGTATGTGACCTTTGTCAAAAAATGATTTCATTTAGCATAACAAGTAATTAAGAAAGGAGATACCAACTATAAAATGCAATTATTTGAAAAGAAATCTAGAAGAATGTCAGACTTACATAGTACCTTCTCTCCTGTTCTTTCTTACCTGCCATAATTCAGTCAGCATAAAACCATAAGCTGGCCTAAATGTTTAAACAACCCAATTATAGCTTGCCTCCAAGCCAACATTACAAAAACAGTTTGACTCTGTATTGCTGTAAGCATAAACTAATGTGAGCGAGGAAATGTCTTGCTACTAAACTAGAAACAGAAGTTCTTGACTTCATTAGGCTATTTAAGAATGTTGTCACTGTAAAGGCCAAATCCTATTGATGTGCAACTGCCACCAGAAAACATTTAGACCAAGCAGAACTCCATCCATTTTTTTAGCAAAGCATTTTAAAATGTTTGTGGGGCTGCTGCTTTGCCCCTTATATTAGTATTGCAGCTAGAAATCGGGATGCCAACATGTTAAAAGGCAAAGCACAGCACTGCAAGCAATAAATGATAAATACATGATTAGCATGCTAAATACTGAATAGTATGCTTCATTATTTGGAATAAAATATGGGTGAAAGTCCCTATAATTTTGAATTATAGAAGTTTCAAACCAAGTATGTATATAAGGAAAATACCAGACCGAAAATGCTGGTCTCAAGGTTTTGTCACAGACTCATTCCACTAGTCACTAGTGCTAATGAAATGTATATATACTGAAGTACAGGGAAAGAAAATAATGTCAGGGCTTTTCAGTAACAAGCAAAGAGAAATTTCACAGCTATGTCTTACTTATTTGAGATAGGTTTTTTTTACCCTTCAAGTCCAAGACACTAGTGAAACATCAGCTAAAGTAGCACACACAACATCAAAATCTCAATATATTTGGCTATTTACATACTGTTAGCATCACTTTATCAGAAGCCATGTTTGTTATTACAGGGCATCTTTTAGATTACAATTAACTAATCCATTCAGCAATCAGAAATTAGATTCTGGTCTTTTAAAGTATATTTTAGTATACTGTGTTTTTGAAACAGGGGGAGTCTTACTTCTCCAACTACAGTGAAAAACTTGCATTTCAGGAAACTGTGCCAATTCAGCTTGTCAGCATTTCACAATGCAATCATTGGGAACTATTTTTCTGCTGTAGCAAAAATAAGCAACTCTGACAGACTGGGGGCTTGACAAAAGTGAAGAAAACACACAGATAACAGATAATCAGAGTTGGAAGGGACCTTATAGGTCATCTAGTCCAACCCCCCCCCCCCCCAAGCAAGAGACCCTATACCATTTCTGACAAATGGCAGTCCAATCTCTTCTTGAAGGTCTCAAGTGATGGCGCTCCCACAACTTCTGAAGGCAACTGCTGTTCCATTGGTTGATTGTTCTCACTGTCAGAAAGTTTCTCCTTATTTCCAGGTTAAATCTCTCCTTGTTCAGATTCCATCCATTATTCCTTGTCTGGCCTACAGGCGCTTTAGAAAATAGATTGACCCCTTCCTCTCTATGGCAGCCCCTCAAATATTGGAAGACTGCTATCATGTCTCCTCTGGTCCTTCTCTTCACTAGACTAGCCATGCACAGTTCCTGTAACTGTTCTCCATGTTTTACGCAATTCAAGTAGTAAATTGTTAATTTAAAAGATTCAAATTCTGTAACATATAAACTGTATTTTCAAATATACAGAGGAAATGTCACCTTAAATTATCATTTTTAAAAAATGATAAAAAGCATTATTAAGGGTCATTTACCTGAAGCTAAAGGAAACCTCTATATCAGAAGCCACACATTACTTAGAACTTATTTATTTCTATTTATTTATTAAATTTATTGGCTGCCCATTTTACCACAGGGTAACTCTAGGTGGAGTTCAAGCAGCCCATTAAGTTTTACTTGCTTTTCTCCTAGAAGAAGGAAAAAAACCTGAGCATTTCCCAATTGTTAAAAATGCTGCAATTACATGAATAGTTATACAAAGTTATACAAAGGCAAAAACAAAAATGTCACGGCACACAGTCTAGAAAAGTCAAAATGCCAAAGGGAGGAGGAAGGTAAAACATCCAGGGCACATTTTTTCTGACCAAAATCTGAATCACTAATCTTGACAAAACACATAGTAAAAAAAAATGTGTTATTTTTCTCATATCTTTCTTTCTGAATTCTGACAGAACTCTCAGAACTTTCCAAAGTAGTAAGGGTAAAATTATCTTTTGTGCCTATGGATTCACACTGTTTTTCTTTAACAGATGTAAGAGAAAAAGTCCCTATTTAGTTAAGCAACGTGATTTCATCTTTCAATACTAGTAGACTTTTCCCACTCAGCCTATATAAATGCATGTTTACTGTTGTGAAATAAGCAACATTAAGAGCAAAAAAGCAGCTTCCTTTTACAGGAAATCCCTCTCTACACAACACTAATAGCAGCTGCTTTGGGATTTATGCAGATCCTGTTGAGAGCTCACCTCTAACTTCCCCTTGTCTGGATGACTATACTTTCTCTTTCTGTAATTAGCTAATAGATCCCTGTTGTCTTAGCTTGTTCAAAACCACATCATCAAGCTATTATAGTGTGCAGCTCGTACACTTTTCCAGCCCCATCAGGAGGCCAAAAAATAAAAGCCAGATAAGGATCAGAAGATGTGAATGAATTTTATATTACAAGT
This sequence comes from Notechis scutatus, assembly GCF_049901735.1. Classification (NCBI taxonomy): domain Eukaryota; kingdom Metazoa; phylum Chordata; class Lepidosauria; order Squamata; family Elapidae; genus Notechis; species Notechis scutatus. Next base: position 147,142,984 of record NC_142011.1, on the reverse strand, counting down.
GCTATATGGGTCTGAAATGAGGAGAGATGACTGCATGCATATGTGAAGCAGACATATGTATTTGAAGCACACACATAATTTCATGCATGTGAAGCATTGTATATGTTCTTCCCATATGAAAGGGAAGAGAACACATCTGTTCTCTAAGTTTTTAAATAGCACCTTGGTCAATATTTAAGCTCATATGAACCATGGAGATCAGAAACTGAAAAAGCTAAGAAGACAGAAAATTTATCCCCCTTGCATTTTAAATATATCAAGAGAAGGTTCATTGTCCATGCACATAACAATCCATGGGCTGCAAGTGACGAAATGAGCATCATGATGTAAACTACGTTCATTGTGCTTATGTACTGTATGTGATGTCATTACATAACATAATGGAATGCCTAAGAGACTTTGGGAATATGGAGGAAGTAGCAAGATAGTTATGGGACGAAGAGCCATTACAGAAGAGAGCCCTGAATCCAGGATATGGGCTGTGTGTGAAAAAGAGACTCAGAGTCATTCCACATCAATTAGACCAACTATAAATTGTGTAGAAAAATTATTTCACTAGGTTTTCACAACTTTCTTTCTACCAATAAAGATTTCTTTCAGAAATTCAGGAGATTCTTAGTTCTTCCGCTTGCCAGTCATGCAGAGCTTGACCCACAAGGACAAAAGAGTGGAGTTTGCATCATGATGTTACATCATTTTGGAACCATCATTGTTAGACACAGATAATCCATGTGCAGCCTCATTAATATTAATTGAACTGTACAATCAAGCTATGAATTGGGATGCAAGTAAAAATAAAAGCACAATTATTTTTGCAGAGTTTCATATATTTTTTTAAAGAACAGATATATGGTATTTGTGGTTTTAGCCTCATTTATCCTTTGGCAATCATATTCGCTTTCACATACTAGGTCTAGACATCACTGTCTGCACATGCCTATGGGTGTGTGTGTGACTCAAAATATAAAACACATTGCACAGGAACATAGATATCAAATCTATCTATCTCTGTTGGAGCTGAAATGACAAAGGCATTTTATCACCAGCTCCAAGAAAATATATAAACATTGCAAACAAAGTAATATATCCTCCTTAATGTTATATATAATGGCCTTCACACACTAGAAGATAATAAGTTAATGTATAAATAAAGATTTTTGGATTGCTAAAGGCTAAGCATTAAGCTTAGCCACAGAAAGTATGGCTGCAATGGCAACTTCACTATGAGTTTAGAAGCAGCAAGAGGTGCAGGATTTGACAAATAAGTGTGTCAGATGTAACTGTGCAGGTATTTGTCTTGAGTAAGACAGCTGACCCTGGCCAATTAATGTGCTGTGTGAACACATACATTTGCTCCAGAGGAATCCATCACTCATGCCTAATCCTTTTTTTTAATCTCTAGCATAATATGTTGTGCTTCTATGTCTGTGTATGTGAGCTACGTACAGTGATTGTTTAGTAAAAAAAAATTAGAATCCGCATATTTGCTGTAATAAAATGTTTCTTTATTTCAACTAAATTTCAACTAAACATTAGCTATAATTCATTAAGAAATTATTTTTCTTAAATAATAAAGTCTAGAAGTAGCTGGGCAACTATAGATGGTGTAAAATATTCATCTGGTCAAGTTTTGCTTAGGATTGAAAAAATTAGTGGAATTTCCTTGGGAATGGAAATGACCGCATGTACATAAACATGCACACAAATTTGAATGTATCTGGATATTGCTAACAGAATATAAAAGGTATGAGCTAAGAAGCTTGTTTTACAGAATAAATTAGAAAAACTATACAACTATTTGGTCATAAAAAGTGCTAGATTGATCACACTGATCTACAATTTTTGGGGAAATTATCGACCTCTGAGATAGAATATGTTAATTTTACACATTTTGATTAGATGAATTATAAAACAGGTGATAAAAGTGCTGGTTGGCTAAAGTTTTCAAGATATTTCACAATAAAGAGTTATACACAGGCAAGTACATTTGTCTACAAAGAGAAGGGAGGTGTCTAATGATCATGACGACTCTTAACTTCTCGACAAAGTATGGTAGAACGATGAAAATGGTACAACATGGAAGTGTATAAATTTATCGTCACTGAAAACAACAAGGCAGATGACTATGAAAAATACATGGAAAATTTGCTTAGGTCCTATAAAGCTCTTGGTGCAGACATGTCACTGAAAATTCACTTCTTACACTCGCATTTAGGCTATTTCCCATCTCCCCCAGGGATGATCCTACTGCAATTCACAAGAGAAAAGCCAAAAAGTGCAGTTTAGATACTGAATAAAGATGGAACCTTGTCATTTAATCTGATGTTAAAGCTTGTCAGTTTTTCATGCAAAAGGCATGAAAATGTTACATGAAAAACCAATAAATAATTGAAAAATTATTGGTATCAATAACAAATAAATTTATAATGATTGGTGTGGCACTATTCTCATTGCTATATCACATTTTGCAGTTATGGAGCATAATCCCACATCCCCCTGGTAATTCTGAATTATTTTGAAGCAAATTTGACCTGAAGCTGTATCTTGGAAACTGAAGCCAATTAATACTCAGAACTTAATTTTCCTTTATTAATGACCCACTTCTGGTAAAATTAAGCTACTTTCATTTCCGAGGCTTTCTCCTTGTAGACCAGTGTCATTGAATATGGTTACCGAGCTTGCATATTGTTAAAGTATGATTCTACATCTTATTTCCACTACACTTCTGCTTTATTGTATAATAGAGAAAGTAGAAGTATGCTTGGAAATACAAAGGTGGAAGAACGAACATTTCTAAAAGCATACAATGTTATTTAGATTGAAGACAGCTTGATCTGGAGAACTACCAGGAATAACAACAACAACAACAATAATAATAAATTCCCTCAACACTGTTCAACTATTCACAAAGTGTACACTACTATTACTGTTAATCTTCTCACCACTCCTAATCACCCATCCCCTCCCACTTGACTATTTCCTAGTATGATTTGATTGTTGATTGTACCCTATGACTATCATTAAGTGTTGTACGTTATGATTCTTGATTCTTAACTAATGTACCTTTTCTTTATGAATACTGAGAGTATTTACACCAAGACAAATTCCTTGTATGTCCAATCACACTTGGCCAATAAAGTATTCTATTCTATTCTATTCTATTCTATTCTATTCTATTCTATTCTATTCTATTCTATTCTATTCTATTCTATTCTATTCTATTCAATTCAATACAACCAAGGTTAACAACAGTGAATATATCAGTGTATTCAGACCTTCAGTGATTCAATAATTGGCTCCTGTCCACAAAAATGGATCCTCCTGATTTATGACAGTTTAAGTGTATTTGAAACCTATACCATTTATTTCAGCTTTCTACAAGCTGAAACTCTGCTGTGTAGCATAAAATAATTTATTCAAGCAAGGGGTTCTGATTTTTAATCACTTTGAAACCAAGCTTCAGGACAGTCCTTTGAATTAGCCTTGGAAATTCTTAAGGATTGACAGTCAGCTTAATCTGAAACAGTTTTGCCTCAACACATCCCACATTGTTCAAAATTTTGCAGGGAGCAGAGGGAGAGGGAGCTGATAAACTGCCTTCAATGGTCCTTCAAACTCAAAAACATGATTTTCTAAATATTAAAATTGGACCACACTTAAATACAGAAGGGACTTTTTCCCCACTAGAAATAATGTAAAATGAAAAATGTATTGTTTTTCTGATTTTTAAGGAGAAGAAAAAGATTGTAAAGAAAAGTACATTGCACATAACTGAAGACTGAGCTTTGTCTGTCCTCCATTCCAAGTGGGGGGCGGGGTAGGTGTATTGATAGTAAAACCCCTCTGGAATTTCACATTTGATATGAGAAATAAGTGTCTTTAGTGTCCTTCATCCCGCTTTTAAAAAAAAACCTATCTCCTCTTTACCTTCTATTAACAAGGTTTTATTCTTTCCTTTCCCCTTATTGGAAAAACATGTAGTAGTATTACTGCCATATTATTTTTCCTCTTAGTGCAAAAGAATATTGGAAATGAATTGGCTCTACATGCCTAAATACACATTTGGTTTATTCATGTATCAGCTGCCCGAATACAAAGAAGGATTCAAGGAACTCTTAAGTTATTTCCCTTATGTTCCTCCATTAGAGGAAAAAAACAACTCTGGCAAATGCTGAGGCAGCACATGGTTACAGCAGCTGAAAAAAAGCTGCATACGTGCATGTGTGTATACATGTGTGCTTTTTAATGGTGGTTTTTTGGATTTAAGTTGCTTTTGCTTCAAGCTGTGACTTAACTCAGTTGTAATAAAGCATTTTTTGCACATGTTCACAGACAAAGATCTAAGTGGAAACCCTTTTGAACGGAATTCCTTTTATGTAAAGCTTGGCTTATCTTATAATAATTCAATTATTTGTACGTTGCGGCTATGTTCAGCAACCTTTCCAAAGCCTCATCTCATGAAATAACCTTTATCATCAATGGCTATTTGTCATTCACATATATATCTCATCACAAAAATGTAGTGGTGGATTCCAATCTAACTTTTTCTAACCAAAACTGTCACTATACTCTTTTATCCCTGCAAGCCTCATAGTCATTCCTGGATCATCAGTTTAGCTTGAAGTTGGATAGGAACCTAGCAGTTCTTGAAGGATAATTTTCATCAGTAAAACTGTATTGTTGATCTAACTAAGTTTAATTACATGTATTTCATTGACTCAGTCTGAAATAAAATTGCAAAAAAAAAAAAAAAATTGCCAGCAGCACCATTATTTTCATTTTTAGTGTACAGTGGAATTTTACAGCATGAATGAAATGGGAATTTTAGAAACAATGCATATGCATGTTTCTGAGCCTTTGGAATAAACTGGAGCACAAAAAATGAGCATAATCCAACAGTGCAACAGTAACCTTGCTTTGAGCCAATCATATAGGGATGGGATTCTACCAGTTCACACCTATTCTCTAGAACCGGTTGTTAACATTCTAAGCAGTTCGGAGAACCGGTTGTTAGAAGAAATTACAGGCCTAATCCTGTAAGGAAGGCAAGAAGGAAACATTCTGGTGTTGCTTACAGAAACTGCCTCTCCGTTAACTCTTATTACATTCTTGGCAGGACTAGACTTCCTGTCTCAGGAACTTCTCTGGAGTTTTTTTCCCCTCCTTTGCTGGTACTTTGCTTGTGTGGAGTGACGATTCAAAGTTACAATGGCACTGAAAAAAGTGTCCTATGACCATTTTTCACATTTACAACTGTTGCAGCATCCCCACAGTCATGAGACGCCAGGTGAGGAGATGCGTGCCTCGATGTGAGTGATATTGAGTTGGCCACGCCCAGCCAATAACATGATCACCAAGCCACGTCCACCCAGTCACGTGACCACCAAGCCACACCCACCAACTAAGCCATGCCCACAGAACCGGTTGCTAAAAAATTTGAATCCCACCCCTGCAATCATATGGTGTTGTTGTGAAGTAACTTGAGAGCACAGCCAGATGTTTGAATTTTAGGAAAGAAAAGTTCTTTTAATTGAATTGAGAGTAAAATTCTCAATACCCAGAAAATGTCTAATAAATCAGTAATAACTGACCAGAATCCACTGCCTACATTCCTCTTTCCCCCCATGATTAAATATTAAATGGGTTCACACATCACAGTAACTTATTGTGGGACTTGTTTGGCTTTGCAAGATGTGTGAATCTGCCAACCACAGTTTATTCAGCAGAACATGATTAAAACAAATTAATTAAAGTAAATCTGGCTTAGTGCAATGTGTAAATAATTGAAAATGATTTACAGCAGCTGCTAGTTCAAGACCAATGCAAAGCTGTATTGGTGCCACTTCATATGGCCCTGTGCCCTCACAGTGCTTCCAAGCAGGCTAATAACTGGCTTTCATTTACTGCTTTGAAAGCTTGCCTAGTTATTCTGTCTTGAAAAGAAAAGAATACAAAACTTAACAATAATACATTTCAGAGCCTTAAATTAAAAGCTTTACAACATTGAAGTAATTTCTATAACAACTGACAATAGGAGCATGGTTATGTATTTAGAACTCCTGTTCACGAGTTCCACTTTAATGCATAATTTTTGTGCAGCCTGAACTCATGGATACAGTTAATGCTTTTCTGAACTCCAAAGATCATGTCGATCTTTTAGCCATTCTACCTGTTCTAAAATGTAGATGTGCTAAAGTTTGTAGATCCCAACTGACTTACGACCACAATTGAGCACAAAATTTCCATTGCCAGTGGTTTCCCATTGCCTTCTTCCTAGAGCTGAGAGTGAGTGACTGGCCCAAGGAAATCATACTTCTGAATGGAACTAAGATTAGAGACTTTGCCATAACAATTTGGCATTTTGGTATCGAAGGGTGTGTTTTCTCTCGAGAGAGCTAATTTTGTGTGGTAATTAAGTCACCAGGCTAGGAACTGGGAGACCATGAGCTTTAGCTGGCTTGGGCCCAGATCCAGCTTGGTGACCTTGGCCCAACACTCTCTCTCTGTCCTAGGAAACAGGCAATTACAACCACTCCAAAAAATCTTGCCAAGAAAGGTGGAGGGACTAATCCAGGCAGTCACTAGGAACCAAGACAGACTCAAAGACATCCCAATTACTACAGACAAAAACATCCTCCTTTACTAAGTCAGTTTGGTATAGTGGGTTAAAAACCACAATCTCACCTTAAGCCCAAAACCAGCTGAGTGAACTTGCGCCACTCACTCATTGTCAGCCCTAGGAAGTAGCTATGGCAAACCACTTCTGAAAAATGTTGCCAGAAAACCCACACAGACATCACTGTTTAGTTAAGACTGACTTGAAGGTACAAACAATTCCACACCTTTTAATAAGGCCTGAACCCCTTCATCAAAATCTGTCCATTAAAAGTGAGAAGAGGTCTCTTTGACTATATTACCCATCTCTACATTATCTTTTCTCCAGAAATATATTTATTACAAACAATATGTTTTTATTTCATTGTCTAATTATAAACTAGTTATTTATATAATAAGCTATAGGGTCTTTTTGAGCAAAGCATAGATATTTTACTTGCATATTATTTTAGAGCAGGGGTGTCAAACTAAAGGCCCAGGGGCTAGACCTGGCCCACGGGGTGTGTAGATCTGGCCCACCAGGCTGCCCTGAAGGACCAGCCTGCGGTGCGTCTGCCAGCGAAAACAGAGTTCAGGAGGGCCTCCTGAGCTCTGTTTTCACAGGCAGGGCATTGCAGGAGGCTGTCACAGCTGAAAATGGAGCTCGGGAGCCTGTTTTTGCTGGCAGAGTGCTCGGGCCATCACAGGTGCTCCTGACATGACATCGAGCTGGCCATGCCCACCCTGCCCCCGAGGTCAAACACAACCCTAATGCAGCCCTCAATGAAATTGAGTGTGATACCCCTGTTTTAAAGGGTTTTATAGAAATGATTGTCAAACTGTCTTGTGGGTTTTTCTTGTTTATGGCTGTTTGCCCTTTTGATTTTCTGATTATACTCTGCCATGCATTCTATCGCTAAAGAAATATATCTTCATTTGTTATACATTAATGTGAAATTTCAGACCTAAAGATGATTACCTTAGTTGTGTCCTGATCCATTTTAATTTTTCCTACTAAGAATGAGGTTGTTCAAATAACAACACTGAAAGGCGCATGCAGAATACCCTTTGGTACATATTTAGCTGAAATGAGTAAAAAGATCTTAGCACAGAAAAATAATAATCTTAATACTGCTATTTCAAAATGATAAAAATCTGTAGTCTGATAACTTCTGATTAATTTTATTAAAAGCTTATTACTGTTATCAAAACTGGTTAGTTAGAAAAAGTGTTATCAGACTTGGCCTGATTTTTGCCACCACAGACTAACACCGCTATCTTCACACGATGTCCTCAGCACTTTATTATGAGTGTGTTTACCCCTAAAGTTTAGAGTCCAATCCAAGCTCATCCTTATAGATTTCTACAGATTTATAGAAATCTACAGCAAGATTTCTACAGTGAAAATGGACAAAGGAGAATGGTAGGAATAAATAATAAAATCTTTTTTTTAATTTCATATGAAAGCATCACAAATCTAAGATGCTTAGGACTAGAAGAAATACCTTTCAATCTTTAAAGTCAAGACAGAGTTTAAAAATCGGAAGACATAGTGAATTATCTTAGAAATCAAACTGATTTAGTTTGAGTGTCAAAGGACAAATCATGTTATAAATAAGAAGCCATATAGTTATGAAAAATGAGATCAGTGTTTTTTTACTGAACACTTAACTTTACATTTTCCTTGAATATTCTTAATTGCATATGCCGTATGTTTAAAGGATTTACCTTTTAGCTTACAATTTGTTTCAGTGTATACATTTTCAGTAAGTGAACCAGCTTGCTCCTCTTTGAAAATGTTCTTTGATCAACCAGTCTATACAGCAGCAGATTCATTTCCCACCTGTAAAACTGAGATTGTCCAATCAATTCTATTTATTTGAAATTGCTTAAATAAAGGGAAGAAGAAAACTACACATACTACTTCATACTGCTTCCATCATTTTTTTAAAAAAACATTACTGTTGTATGTTTCAGCCAGATCATTAAGAACAAATATAATCCACTAAAAATTACATTTCCATAACTGTGTGGCCTTTTGCTAAAACATGTAACAGACAGTGAGAGACACATTCATAATCACTACTTCTTATCCTCCCATTCTTATCTGACATGATTTTTATGTTGGTGTAACTAAGTTCATTGCCCATTATTATTACATGCACTGGAGTATATTAAGGGTTTTATTGTAGCTTCTAGCTCATTTCTCCATTTATTTTTAATGATTAGCTATTATCTTAAAGATATGAGGAAAAAAACCCAATGGAATATGTTCCAAATACAGGTATTGCTCCCATTTTGATAAACCTTATCAGCAACCTCATGACCTTTCTCCATTTTCACTATACAGGTTTAAAACTATCTCCACTGACTGAATACCACTGTATGTTTTATCACTTAAACCAAATATGAGACTAGGTCGATACCCATGCTTCGCTACAAAACTATGTGGACGGGCTTAGTTTTTGGGGAGGAAAATAAGGGGGGGGGAAATTCTGCCTCTGCCTACCAGCATCCATCGGTATTCATCTGGCTCGCGTGTGTGAGAGAGTTGAGGGCTGTTGGGAAAGTGAAACAGTATTTGCTGTGTGATCAAGAAGGAAACAGCAAGGAGCATGTTTTAGCGTACGCGGTTTAGCTCAACAGTTCTGTATTAAAGCTGTTTGGTGCTGTGAAAGTAAAACTGAAACTAAAACTCCTCTCCTCTGCTTGTGTTTTGCATTTGGCACAGATTTCTTTTCAGGTGGGGAGGGGGAATAGAACTTCCTAGCACCAGAGCATGTTAATAATTATACAAAATACTAATGTTCTGATGGTCATTTTGAAAAATTCTTTCTTAGTGAGCACCTACAAGCCAAAAGGAACATACATGCCAAATTTCAAGTTTCTAGGCTTTACAGATTTTGTAATGATGCGTAAGTGGTATTTTGCTTTTATATAGAGAGAGATTCAGAAGCAATAATTAGCAAGTTCTCAATAAATAAAGGGAAGGCGTTCTGATCCTTTGGCTTGTTTGCAAGATCATACATTTGGTCAAATGAGAAAAGAGAAATATGGGATCCTTTGTCACATGAACTGTTTAATGAGAATATTTCAGCCAAGGATCCAATGATATTTCATTTCTAGAGGTTATTCATGGTTTGCAAATAATACGGAGCATTTGAACAGAGAAGATACTGTATATTTAAAATCTGATTTTAGTAAATTGTCAGCTGGTGCTCCATTCAAAATCCAAGAAAGAAATACTTAAGACTCTTTTAATCAGAGAAAAGATATCTTTTACTGGAAATCAAGTGGTAGCAACAAAAGAATTCTGAATCTGAGAAAATGGGCGCGTAAATCACATATACAAAGTAATGGCAACGTTCCCACCCCCAATAGTTCAATTGGCTCATCCAGTTAAAAGTTGTGTATATCATCATGTGGGCATCTCCAGGTGGTGATGAGGCTTCTGTCTGTTGACCTTGACATAGTTTGATAAAGGGTTGCAGCTGCGCATAGCATAGGATAGAAACCTAAGCAAGAATGTACCCCCCCCCCCAGCTTATACAGTTCTGGTTTGTAACACCTCCAGCTCACTTCCCATAATCATTCCCCCCTCCTCCTCCCCCCCCTTACTTATGACAGCCGAAAGAAGCAAAGCAAAGGGAGAAAAATCTTGAAGGCTGACATAAATCATAAGAAATCTGAAGAAAACAGTTTGCATCATCTTATCCTTCCAACAATCATTTCTTCCACCTATGCAAACAGCAGACTATGAGTAGAGGATACTTGTAAAGAAATTTCAGGTTGCCTGGAGATTATACAAGCCTGTTGTGGGGCTTTCCATTCCTTAGTTTCTGGTGGATAGTAATGAGCTCCATTCAGAATGTGTTAGGTTTTTTTAAGGGCTTAGAATTGTTTTCATTCCTTTGGGGTGTTTTGATGTTCTCTTTCTAAATTCAGCTATTTCTATCTGTGCATGGCATTGAAAGATAATCAGAATGTGTTTTCATAAATAATAATTCCAATATTTTTTAGAGGAATGGAATATGGTTGTCAGATTTTTTGCCACAAATTTTAAGCAATTTTTAAATTAAAGTTAAGAGAATATATGACAAGATGGGAAAGAGGCAATGTTTTCTGAGTTCATTATAGTGTCCTTGCTTTAATGACAAGTAAACAACAACAATCATGATGTTTATGAGAACTGTATTTCCAATATAACCTGGACTATCAGATAGATATTACATGCATTCTTTTTTTTTATGGCACATAGAAGCTTTCTTTAGATTGACATTGTATCTCCTGTAAGTGTAAAACTGTAGACCAGGGGTGTCAAACACACAACCCACAGCCCGCAGGCCAGATGCATCACTCATGGCCACTTCCACCCCCATTTTAGTGAAGGGGAAAAGCCACAATAGGTCACGTCACAATAGGTCAGTTTGACACCCCCGCTGTAGACATAAAGGAAGGAGGACTCACTGTAATAGTGACATAGGTCTACTCCAAGACAAACTTATTTCAAAGAATTTTGAAAGAGATTCCAAAGCATATCAAGAAACAGTAGTCATTGATCAGATCATCATCAAAAACTAGAGCAAATTTTATAAAATGAAAATGTAATCAACATAATAGTTAATGATATATGGGAAAGGTATATTTTAACATTCCATTTACATCTAATCTGTAATTGATTTTGTGATATATCAAATATGTATTATGGTTAATGATAAAGGGTAAGAGCAGGAGTTTGTAAATGAGACAAGCAGTCAAGGCTTCGAATACACATGACTATTCATTACATACCCTGGTTCAAATTATCCAACTCCAGACACATGCAAAGATCCAGCTCTCTGGAAAAGGTTGTAATGCTGGGAATGAAGAAGGGAAAGAGAAGAAGAGGACAAACATGAGAAAAATAGATGGATGCAGTTATAGTAGCTATGGAGGCACCATTGGGAAACCTGAAATAATAGGTTAGGGTTAGATGATTGTGGAGGAAATCTACCTATGTGGCAGCCAGGAGTCAAATTATACATTTTGCTAACCAAAAAATTTAATTTTTGTTTTGCTCTGTTTCTCCAGATGGCAGCAGTTCCTGTTTAGAGAATTACAAATTCTTCCTAAATAATTTCAATTATCATGAAAACAAGCCTAGCAAAATTTTTAAAAAAATTGTAACCTTCTTTCACACCCCAAAGATGCTTTTTCACAACCAAAAGACAATTGGATTTTCTTGGTTTTATCTTTGAAAATGTTTTGCTTCTGATTCAAGAAGCTTCCTTTTGAATAAAGCACCTTTGGGACAACCATGAATTGGCTGATTAAGAATCTCCATAGACTCTTCTTTCACAACGAGTGAAAACTGGCAAGAAAATTAAAATCAATTATATTTAACTAACTTGGTTGACTTCATTATTTGTTGTTTCAGGAAGCTCAAAACTGCTAGCCCAAAGTCAGATCTGATTCACACAATAAAAGCAGCAATTGAAATACCTTCCCAGAGCATCTAAAGATATGTTTACATCTCGATGAGCTTGATATAAACAAACAAACAAACAAACAAACAAATAGTAGGCAGGTTGGTAGGTAACAGATTTTGGTCTCCACTATTGTGGTAGCACCAAAATCTGTCTTTGAGAAAGTCGATTGATAGCAGAAGTCCATCTATGCCTGCTTACCAGCAAACATGACCCTTAATGTCAGCCTGCAACAAAAAATAGAATAAAATTGCTTCCTTCCTAAGCTTGGTACGGTCCTCAACTTACAGATGTTAAATGCGTTTTGCCCCATTTTTATTACCTTTCTTGCCACGGTTGTTAAGGGAATCATTATATCTGTTGTTAGTTAATGTGGTTGTTAAGGGAACCTGGCTTCCACATTGACTTGGCTTGTCAGAAGATTGCAAAAGGTGATCCTGTGACCCCGGGACACTGCAACCGTCATAAATATCAGCCAAGCGTTTGAATTTTGATCACGTGACCAAGGGGATGCTTGCAGATGGTCATAAGTGTGAAAACGGTCATAAATCACTTTTTTGTGTGTGGTGGTGTAATTCGAATGGTTATTAAATGGTTATAAGTCGAGGACTACTTATATTCCACTTGCCTTCCTTTCTAAAAAACAGAATAAAGTTTGAATCTACCACCCTTATTACCTATTGAATGAAAAACTGCTGGTGACCTTCTACTGCTGCACCCTAGAGAGTATCTTAACTTACTGCACCTCTGTATGGTTTGCCAATTGCACAGTGGCAGATAGGAAAGCACTCCAGAGAATTAATGTCAATGCCCAGAAGATCATTGGTTACCCTCTCCCCTCTTTGGAAGAGCTTTAGAGCTCCCGCTGCCTTAAGAAAGTTCAAAACATTCTCAAAGATCCATCTCATCCTGGGAACCCTTTTTTTGAATTATTACCATCTGGCAGATGGTACAGAATAATAAAAACAAGGACAAATAGGCTGAAAAACAGCATCTATCCCAGGGCAGTAGCTCTTTTGAATTCTACTGTATAGTGCAGTTTTGTGCAGTGCAGTGTCGGGGGTTTTCGGTTCAATGTGTGAAGGGTGAAGGATGTGTGTTTGTGTTTATTTTCATGGTCATGGTCATGATGTGCACTGAAGATGATGTTTGATTTCCTTGTACAAGGTGCAATGACAATAAAGTAAACTAAACTAAACCAAACCTAACTACCCCTTTCCCCTGCTCTCCTCTAAAGCAAAGCAAAGCAAAGCAAAGGAAAGCAAAGCAAAGCAAAGCAAAGCAAAGCAAAGCAAAGCAAAGCAAAGCAAAGGGGAGCCAGGGGTTTCCATGCCGGTCTCAAAACAGACCAAACTGAAACACCATCAAAAAACCAGTTGTCCTTCAACAGCCTTGGGCTCTTTAAAGAGCGCTTTCCTTCTCTAACGATCATTTCATGAACTAGGCTCCTGTCTGGAAAAAAACAAAAACAAATGAAAGACCAAGCTAGGGTTCTTCTGCCTCCCCTCGCCCCTTCTGGGTCTCCAGAAAGAGAAAGATTAATCTACATAATGCTGAACTGAATCGCTTTAATTCCAGTCAGCTTTTATCATTCAATCACCGAGACCGACCGCATGTGGAAAAATTCATGCTAATTCCCCTTAGCAACAGGGGCAGCCAATCGGGAGGCTCCATGCACCATGCAGCTGGCAGCCAGGATCACTCAAAGTAGGTCAGGCCTGTATTTCTAAAAATGCCACGGTCTAGTAACCCCACTGTCCCGTCTGTCAGCCCTGCCCCATAATAACCTCAATTGCTTGGCGACACAATGACATACTGCCCTGTTAAAGAGCCATCAAATCAGGCTCCTGCTTTATTTTTATTTATTTTTTTACCACAAGCCTGGCTCTTGGATGGAACAGCCTTTTCAGGCTAGCATTAATCACGCAGCCCTTCGCCGTCCACTTCCATTTTGCTCAGGCAATGGATTCGACATTAATGACCAGCTGCTCGGTCTCCTCCCTCACACAAACCCAATGAAATCTTTCTCCCCAGTTGGGTGCATAAAAATAACAGCATCCCGGAGTCAGGCAGGCCCAAATCCAAAAGGGCAGGAGTGGAGAATGTGGGCTTTTGTGACTCTCCAAATAACGAAAGGATCAGGATGAGACAGTTGGAGCAATTGGTTGCATGCAATACACAGCCTTCTCCCCCAACACCAAATGTGAACGTTCCCAGCCTAAAATACACATTTTTGCACAGTGCAGTTTATTTTAAGCATATTATTAAGGAGAGCTAAATAAACAAAGAGCTGAACTGAGGCTGACTTTTTTTCCAAGGAATCTGGGAAACTAGAAAGAGGCTCGGAGCAATTTGGGCAGCCCAGAACAGGAGAGAAACACAAACCACACGTTGCAAAGGCTTGCAGAGGAAAATCAGGAAGGGCTGTGTGAAAAGTGTCTGGAAAGGGCCAGTTGCAAATCAAGCACCTCCTACATCCTCATCGCTCACTGCCTGCCTGCAGCAGGACTGCAAATGCAGGTCTAAAATAGTACTGTTAACATCCTTGTAAAGCTCCAGTCTTGCAATTGTTCCCAAGAAAGCTTTGCAGGATTTGCTTTAAAATGCTTAGCTGCAATTCACAGATCTGACTTTCTTCCCCTCTTTGGTGAAATAGAAAAGACTGATTGGAAGTCAAATCACATACCAAAGAGTATAGACAAACAGCAACCAAGTTCAAAACAGTAAACTTGTAAGGCAGTAAACTTGTAAGGTCTTTTTTAGTTTCTTTTCAGTTTAAACACCACCTTTTTGTATTTATTTTTTCAATTGTGATACATTCATGACATCCAACCACCTGGTAAGCTAGACCATCCAGGGTTATAAGGCAAAGGTATTAGCAGTGATCAGTCTGCACATTTCCACCCACATTTCTCCAGCCTCTGTGGATAACTTCACACTCAACTGCAGAATTCAGCAACCCTCATTCATGTAGCTTCTGTCCATTTTGAATTTTATGGACAAAACACATTCATTAATTCATTTGCCCTTGTTTAAGCCAAGCTTGATAACCAGGCTATGCCTATCTTCTTCAGTTTACAGAATACATCATAGTTATTCTTGGAAAGATACACGGTCACTGATGTAACCACCGGGACTGCTAATTACAAGCTGCTGACATTCTGCTGGTCTGTGCAGCTCCGTATGAATTACAAGTGTCCATCCTCCCTTCCGGCACATCTTCCTTTAAAATGCCCAAGGCTGAATTATTATTGAAAAAGAAGGATAGCAAGACTGCAGAGAAAAATACATTTTCCTAATTATCTTTCTTCCTCTAAGAGCAGAAAGCAGAAATTCAACCACTGGCTAAACTATAATGGAGCAGAAAGTGATTTCTGCAGTAACAAATCATGCAAAGGACAGGCAAGCTGATTCCAGAATGGCTTACATGGCTACAGAGAAATCTTGCTGGAGATGACACATTCAGAACAACTTCGGGCTGCTGGATTTAAAAACACAGCTGTGCATGCTTGCATGTGCCAAAGAGGCAGCTACTGACATTTCTGCCAAGCTTCCCCTATTTATCTGAGCTTCTATGAAGCTTCTAGCCTGAGTTTATTATATATATATATACACACACATACATATATATATATATACATATATATACATACATACATACACACACACACACACACACACACACACACACACATTGCTTAAAAAGAGACATAACTCCATTTCGCCACTACTATGCTACACCAGAAATAAAACTTAGCAGTATACATTGTAGAGGAATGGGATTCAGTGGGATTCTCCCCTCCCTTTAAAACAAATTACAGGCTGACTTTGAAATGCATTAAAAATGTAAATACATTACTGATTTCATCTCGGTTGAATACTAAGCCCAGTTGCCAGCTGGGCTACAAAAGTCATCTGGGATAATTTATTTTGATTAGACTGACCACATTCATATTTACAGTATGTTTTTCTTTTTACTAGACTAAGTACAGCTGTGTTTATAAAGAGTTTAAAGATGGGGGCTGGGGAGGGGGAGCCCAACATGCCTCCCTAAATCATACAGAAAATTCAAGACTTATAGGTGTAACACACGACACGCACGCACACACACAGCAAGAGAGAGAGAGAGAGACTTTACAGAATCTTGTGTGCAGAAATGTCTTGCAACTCCTCTTTCTTGAAAAACATGTATACCGGAGGCAATTGAACATAGATCCCTTATCCAAGCTTCTCCCAGCAGCCAGAATATCTCCCAAGCACTCCCAAATCAGAAAGCTCAATGCACAATGTACAAATACAGACATACATTGATACTGCACACTTCTCTTTTCCCCCACAAGGCGTTTGTGTCTTTGCAGCCACATACACCTTGCGTTAGGGAGTGTTCGGTCTACAATTTCAAGTCTCTGTCTCCAGGCACATTTCCGTAAATTATGCTATCACCATTGCTGGAATAAGCAGACACCAAAGAGGACACAATCAGACGGCATGCAGCTCTCCTTCTTCCTTGCCATTTGCTGGCTTCCACTCCTTTTCTCCCATGGCTGTGCTCTGACAGGCACACATACCAGGCAATTCATTTATCCATCTTCAGCACAGCTCTCCTCTGAGGTGAAACTGCATCACCATGGCTTTCCCCATAATAATCCGAATAGGTTGAATTCTTCCTCTGGACGCATACCGTTCCGTGCATGCTGCATTGCTGCCAGTGCCCTCCCTATATGTACCAGATTAGCTGGCATGGCATTTTTTTCAATGTTTGCTCCCCAAACCTTTAACTCGCATTTTCACCATTCAGGGAGGGGAAAAGTAAACCTTGCATTCCCCCATTTCTTCGCCTCCAGCAGCAATAACAGAATGCAGTGCCCAGATTTCATCGTGTGTCTTTCCCTTTGCGTGCTGATGAGTGATGCTCTCCTGAAAACAAGCAGGGCTGAAATGCAAGCAGGCAGGCAGGCAGGCAGGCAGGCAACAGCAACCCCAGCAGCAGCAGCAACAGCCACCCAGGTAAATGGGGGAAGCAGGATATGCCAAAAGTGGTGCAGCGTCATCACTCCGAGAGAAGACGAAATCGCTCCTTTCCAACAGCATGGCTCAAATCCTGCAGGAAGGAAAAAGCAGGAGTGCCCCCCCCTCACACACACACACCAATATCCCCTCTAAATCAGAGGGTTAAAGCAAAACCACTGCAAAATCAAGCCACTAATAAATAAAACTTTTTTTTTTATTTCTGTCGTTTGGGATTGCGATCGCCTATGTTGCTGAACGCAAACTGTCCAGAAATGCGGAATCACCCAATCTCTTGTTTCAAACTGCCAGAGAGAGCCAGTGTCACATGAGAACCGCATGATGCAGCACTGAAGTGGCCAAACTCACATCCAGGGAAAGCACAGCGGCATCCACAGATAATGAGAGACCACAACTGCTCCTCTGCAGCAGCCCTAGAGAAACGGTCCTCTTAAAAGGGCTCGACAGGGACCTACACCTCTGCACACACTACCATGCCTGTGTGCCTATGGTTCTCTGCATGCGACTGCTGAAGGGAAGGCAGCTGGGGATGCGGTTCCACAGGCACAAGCTGGATGGCAGAATATTACTTCTTGGCTGCGGTGCTCAAAGCCGATTCCACTTCAATGAATTCCTGAAAAGCCTGCTCCGAACTGGAGAGGATGAGATGAAATCCTCCATATACCATTAGTTCTCCGGCAATCTCCATTTGGGCTGCCTTCTGAATAATTTACCTTTAACAAATAAGAAGCTCACTTAGCCTTTTCCTGTCCCCTGTTACCACTGCATGATGAAGCCATTACAGAAACAGGACTTCTCTTGCTGCAATCACAAAAAGAGAGAGAGAGAAAGAGAAAGCATTAATCATGTTATCCAAGTGCTGGGTTTAATAGGAGCTATGCACATGGCTCAAATCTTTAATGCAAAGCACTTCTCTGTTATTGGGCACAAAGGCAGTGCTTTGTCCTATGTGTTTGTACACAGACAGGTGGGAAATTCTCTTTCTCCCACTATCATACCTATGTATGTGGAAATGTGTGTATGAGATTATGATTTCTTTCTTCAAGTCAAGAGGGGAAGAAAAATACTCTTATCACGCCTCTGTTCCTGAGAAGATATTATCTATTAAGCATTCCATAAACTGCCACCTGAAATCCCAGGAATTTTCTGCAAATTCATATAGGCAATGAGTACTTAGCTAGCAAAACAAAAAACAAAAAAAACCACCCACCATGCTAGCATAACTCTATTACAGATAAACTTTGACTTATGTCTGTAATTAAGCCTGGAATTATAGTCATAAGGCATTGTTGTTGTAATTTTAGGTATTACGTGGCTGGACTTGATCTTTCATCATTTTCTATCAATAAGTGAATACTGGGTTTGTTAAGAGAATGACATAGTTGTTAAGCAAATCAATTTTCCCCAATTGACTTTTTTTTTGCCAGAAACCAGAAGTAAACCCTGGAAAAGGGCTAAAAAAAGGCACAAGTTGCAGTCAGGTGATTGTGGGACACTGTATATGGCTGTAAAGGTGAGTCAGTTGCCAAATGCCCAAAATGCCATCAGTTGACTGTGGAGATGGAGGGAGGATGTTGTAACTTCAAAGTGAGATTGTAAATCGCTTTTGGGGAGTTTGTTGTAATTTCAAATGATCCTTAAAGTGAGCAATTATAAGTTGAGGAGTATACGTACTGTATTACAGTATATAAAATATTTTATGTAATCTTTAGGTTATGTTTGCTAACCTGAGATGCTGAATCTACCATGCCATTTTCCATTTCTCCAAGAAATGTAACTGGATGTTATGCTTTTGGCAGTACTATGCATTTTATTTGTGCCAGCATTCAGTAACTTGTAACAAAGAAGGAGAAGAGGAAAGCACCCAATGCAGAAAATGATTTTTTTTCATTGCTTCTTAAAGCAATGTGAATTGGTCTTTGAGGACTAAACAACCTCTTCACAAATATAAGAATAGCCTCCAACACAGGCAAAAAAGAACAATGAGGAAAAGTTTAAATTTTAAGAGTATAAGTTAATATAAGTTATACTGGCTTCTATTGTTGAGGTGGTATGTGGTATGTGGCATCCATATTTATTAAGGTGTGTGTATTGGGGTCAGAGAGGAGCAATCAAATGATACTAATTTAGGAGTATCAGATTTGGTCTGCAGATCTGGTACCTAAATCACTACTATGTGAATACCCAGGAATGCTTCATAAAGCCCCTGAGAAAGTAAGCCCAATAAAGTATCTTCCATACATGAACCTACGCGCTGTAATGTTCCCAGTGTCTGCTCTTCCCAAAGAGTTATAGCTATTGCTATTTTTCCTCTAGATGCTGAATTAAGCCAAACTATTATTCATTGGATTCTTTTCCATAGTTACACTCTTTTGAAATGCTTGTAACATTCTCATCTATGAAATTCCTTACATACTTTACAGTACAAATAATTCTATATTGCATACATTTTCAGGGGCAAAAGTACAGCTTTTATCATACTAGCCTTGCTGTAAACCAGCCAGACATTTTTTTTGTGGTGGTCTGAATATTTAATTCCCATTCTTTTTCTGAATTGAGGTCTTGTTTATTACAATTCAGGCCATTCCCCCTTGTAACACTTGGATGCCTGCCATGCACTATTTATTTACAGTCACAAGCATGGAAAAATGGACTTCCCGACTGCACTCCCAAAGTCGAAGGTGAAGTGTCTGGCAGGTGTGAAAAAAATGCAGCTCCTTTGGTTGAAACTATGCAATGTGTTCCATATAAGGCCCCTGTCCTAAACTAACAAAGGAAAATTGGGTTGTTGCCCAAGGTAAAATATTAACACTTCGTTGGGTTGTTGCTTATGGTGTTAAATCAGTGCTCCTAAAGAAATGTACTTGGTTATCTTAGTTTTTGCTTTACATTTTTTCTGCAGGAGCAAGTAAAATTCAGCAAGGGACTAAAGCAATGGTCTTCAAACTTGGCAAGTTTAAGATTTGTGGACTTCAACTCCCAGAATTCCTGAGCTAACATGACTGGAGAAGGAATTCTGGGAGTTGAAGCCCACAAGTCTTAAAGCTGTCAAGTTTAAAGACCCCAGGACTAAAGTCTGCAAACGCCACATTTAAATCCCTGTGAAGCCTTTTCTTCAACATTTTCTTTTTAGACTTTAAAACAACAATTTAATATACTTGAGGGCTGATGGCTAAAATACTTATCAGTCAGAGCTTCAAATCATGAGAAATGGTAGAGACAGAACAATTAACCTGTTGCAGCAGTCTATGGGCCCTCATCCACCTGTGCTATCAGTTGCCCTTGGTGTGACAGTGTGATCTCCATTTCAGTTAACTTTTTTTTTTCATCTTTTTAATATTGCTAATCTTTAATACTTTAAACCAGGCGGGTCCCCAACCCTCGGGCCACAATCTAGTACCAGACTGCAACCCATTCAGAACTGAGCTGCTCAAGTGGCAGGTGTGCACACACAACTTCACTTGCACAAGTGACACACACATGCGCCATTTGCACTGAACCATTTCCACCATGACCACCCGCCCCAGGGCCACAAAGCCGAAAAGACCGCTGCTTTGAATCACAGTACTTGAGAAATTTAAATTGTTGAGCGTGTAAAAATTTATAAAATTGGGAATGGTTATAGCTGAGGCATTTGTGTGTGCATGTAGATGTATCTCCATTATAATCATTTCTACTTTTGCATAAATGAAAATATGGAAATCGTCCAGAATGGAGTGGTACAGGTAGTGATGGAGACATGTTACAGGCATATGACCTCACTATTTGGTGAGTTGCACTGATGCCAATTCAACTCTGGGTACAATTAAAGAAGCTGATATGTACCTATAGAGCTTTTCATGGCAAAGGGCTTGGCTGTCTGAGGAAAGACTTATCTCCAGTTGCCTTTGGCCCATGTGGAAAATTTGAGCCAAGTGGGTCCATTCTGAATCCTGTCTAAAGAATGTCAATTCCTGTCTCCTGGAATAATCTTTGCTCCTCCTCTTCCCAAAATTTGTGTATCTCTCAATCTTATGTTAATTAGGAGATTGCTGAAGACATTCTTCCAAATTTTGGAGACAGTGTGATTGTGGAGTCTCTCTTTTGTTGTGTTGTGTTTTGTTTCTGGTTTGTTATATTTTTAATTGCAATTGCCCAGAGTTGTTTGTGAGTCTGGAGGCCTATAAACTAAATCTAAAACCTAAACCTAAACCTAAACTAATACTAACATGAATCTAAATTAAATATTGTTTGGGGAACATTGACTGGCCCAAAAATACCTCATCAACTTTCATGAATGAATGAACAAACAAACAACAGTGTATTCAAAATGTCCTCATTGTTCGTTTCCCTTTCACTGCTAGATTCTTC
The DNA here is from genome assembly GCF_049901735.1 of Notechis scutatus. Classification (NCBI taxonomy): domain Eukaryota; kingdom Metazoa; phylum Chordata; class Lepidosauria; order Squamata; family Elapidae; genus Notechis; species Notechis scutatus. The sequence goes on along the minus strand of NC_142011.1, from coordinate 147,121,547 downwards.
CTTGTGGGAATGGAGAGAATGGAAATAGTCTAGATCAGGGGTGTCAAACTCAAGACCCATGGGCCAGATCCAGCCCAGGATGTGGTCAAATCCGGCCGCGGGGCCATCCTGGTCGACCCAATGCGAAGAGGAAAGATCAGGCCAGCGTGGCTTTGGCCCTGTCTACCCAATGCGAAGAGGTAAAATGCCAACAGTTTGGGGGAGTGGCATCAAGCTGGCCACACCCACCCAGTTGGCCACACCCACCCCTGAGGTCAGCCACAGCCCTGCTGCGTCCCTGCTCAATGAACTTGAGTTTGATACCCCTGGTCTAGATGAATAGGGGAGTCAGAAAAAAAGGAAGTTCCCACATTAAACAAATCACAATTCTGTTATAGCTTGTTCTAAGAACCACTCTTTTCACTGAAATATATTTTTTCTATTGTTTTCCTTTGCAAAAACCATATTTTAATAAATCTACTTTTTAGAAGATCAATATAATGGCAGCTATTGATGTGCCTAAAAAAAGGCCAAATTATTATTTACAGTATAAGCAAATGTTATAACCCACATTTGTAGGATAAATGACCCCTTAATGTTGCATATAGAAGAATAATGCTGCATCATACCAAGCAGGGGTGGGATTCAAATTTTTTAACAACTGGTTCTGTGGGCATGGCTAAGTTGGTGGGCGTGGCTTGGTGGTCATGTTATTGGCTGGGCGTGACCAATTCAATATCACTCACATCGAGGCACGCATCTCCTCGCCTGGCCTCTCAAGACTGTGGGGATGCTGCAACAGTTGTAAATGTGAAAAATGGTCATAAGTCACTTTTTTCAGTGCCATTGTAACTTTGCATAGTCACTCCACACAAGCAAAGTACCAGCAAAGGAGGAAAAAAAAACTCCAGAGAAGTTCCTGAGACAGGAAGTCTAGTCCTGCCACGAATGTAATAAGGGTTAATGGAAAGGCAGTTTCTGTAAGCAACACCAGAATGTTTCCTTCCTGCCTTCCTTACAGGATTAGGCCTGTAATTTCTTCTAACAACCGGTTCTCTGAACTGCTTAGAATGTTAACAACCGGTTCTAGAGAATAGGTGTGAACTGGTAAAATCCCACCCCTGATACCAAGCACCTACACATCCCAGTAAGTCAGGAAGTCCACAAGCAAAATATGACAATAAAGTCCTTCCTCTCAAGTATGCTAGGAACTGATCCTGTATATTCCACATGAGATGGGAGGTACAGGTAGTCCTCAACTTACAACCATTTATTTAGTGGCCATTCAAAGTTACAACGGCAGTGTAAAAAGTGACTTATGATCATTTTTCACACATATGACCATTGCACCATCCCCATGATCATATGATCGAAATTCAGATGCTTGGAAACTGGCTTGTATTTATGATGGTTGCAGTGTCCCACGGTCATGTGATCATTTTTGGAGACCTCTTGATAAGCAAAGTCAATGGGGAAGCCAAATTCACTTAACAACTGTGTTACTAACTTAACAACTGCAGTGATTCACTTAACAACTCTGGCAAGAAAGGTCATAAAATGTGGCAAAACTCACTTAACAACTGTTAAGTTGTTTAGCAACAGAAATTTTAGGCTCAGCTGTGATTGTAAGTTGAAGACTATCTCTATAACATATAGCTATCGTTATTTTAGTCATCCTTTGCATTCTATATTTCTAATTTATATTATTAAATATGCTATGTTTTACATATCTGGCATAACAAAATAAAACATTATAACAAAATAAGGATCTAAAAAAGAACCTTGTAAGCCAGTGGTTCTCAACCTTTTCTTCAACATGGACCCCCTCTAAATTCCCTTTGTGGCCACGGACTAGGGCCATGGATCACCAAGATTTAACTCTAGATTTAAATCATAATATTTCTTCAAGCCTTTGAACACGACATTGCGGTTCCCTAGGGTCCACAGACCACAGGTTGAGAACTACTGTTGTAAGCCATCAACACCCACACACATGCATACACAACACACACATACCTATATTACGAACAGTCCAGAGGTGGCATTCAGCAGGTTCTGACCAGTTCTGGAGAACCAGTAGTGGAAATTTTGAGTAGTTCGGAGAACTGGCAAATACCACCTCTGACTGGAGATTTTACAGTATCCTTCCCCTGCCATGCCCACTAAGCCACGTTCACAGAACCAGTAGTAAAAAAAAAATTGAATCCCACCACTGGAACAGTCGCTAAGTAAGTCAAAATTTAGCACATTCTTTTTTTTTTTTTTTTTTTTTTTTTAAAACAAGTTTTATTAAAAGTTTCAACAACAAACAAATCATTACATATTGAATCTTTCCCTGTCTTTCTACAATAATTTCCCCAATATTCTCATAAAACACAAACAAACACAAACAAACATAAAAAAATCTTTTAGTAAAGTACCTTGGCCCCAGTTACCTCTCTTTGCATGGGCTAAAATAATAGCACATATCACTCTTCACATTTCTATCTTATTTAATCCATCTTAATTAAATCATTAAATTTGTATCTTTTGCCCATTCATTTATCCCTCTATCTCTTCTTATAATAAAAGAAAAATTTCTCCTGAAATCACTAATCAGAGTATGATGCCTTTCTATCCTCCCCTAAGTTAGTAAAATTAACATTCAACATAACAAATACCCAATTTGGTTCTGCTTGGTACATTCTATCCACCAAAAATGTTTAAATACATTGTATCCTCCTTTCCTTCGATATTTTATTACATTTTAAAAATCAATCATTAATAAAAACTTCAACATTTTAATTTCTTATTAAATCTTAAACCATTCTAATTTACTATTTCAAATATAAATGTTACAATACCATCTTCTGTACCTTAGCAGAATCTTTCTTACAGAAAATTATATTTCATCCTTTGTCTCTAAAAAAATCCTCTTCTCCCATCCAATTTTAAAGCTTTGAGGCTTTTCTCCGCTTTCCCCTTTCTTTCTTCCCCCACCAAATCTTCCTACCCCCCCTTCTTCTTCTAACCTCTGCCTTGCTGGGATCCCTTCTCTGTTGCGTTCCTTTTTCTCTTGTTTGTTATCATTATATTTACTTTGCATCATATTTTTCTCTTTCTCAAATGTTTTTTAGATCTTAAGTCCTTCATTTTCCTTGCTCTCTTCCTTCCTTCTTCCTTAGATAAGTTTTGGGATTCAATGAAGATGGCGTCTTCGTCTCTTCCTTGTTGTTCTTCTTCCGTTTCCATCTGTTCCATTGTCTGTTGGTAATTGACCAGCGCCATTTCTAGAAATAGAAAAGCTTTTTCCATGCCATCTTTGCAGATTGCTTTTGTTTGCTCATATTCATCCCTCAGGTCTTCAAAAAGGAAAGCCATTATAAATAAATCTTTTCTTTTCTTTATTCCTCTTTCTTCTTACACCAACCAAATAATCCGAGAGAAAGGCAAAACAATCCCAAAATCCACAATTCTCAATAAATCCAAGCAAGCCAAAATTCCCCCTTCCTCTTCCAGGGGTGGTATCAAACAAATAGAAATAAAGAATCCAAGTCTATATTTTAAAGCCTTATTAAGATTGTATTTCTGTCCTCAAGTCTTCAAGGCATCTCCTCCAACAAGATCCAAATTTATATATTTTCTTTATCCTCTCCCTTCCGGCTTAATTCCGTCGGGAGGGAGAGTAAACTTTCCCTTCAGCACCTCAAAATAGCCGCTTTTTTTTTCTCTTGTGGAAGAAATCATCAGAAAACCATCTTTTCCAGGAATTAAATTAGATAAATCTCAAAGCCCTGGGTCGACCAAGAAGAACTTTTACTTTCAATAACTTTCTCTTCTTCCTCCTGCGCATACTTGCCCGGCTGTCAACTTCTTTGTGGCGGCCATTACGGACCGCCGCTGCACCGTCCTGGTAACAGGGGGTTCTGCCGGCCAGGGAGGGGTCTGCAACACCCCCAAACCCTTCCTCCGGATCCCCTTACCTTCAGCTACCCCTGCAGGGCAGCCTTGCTCCGCACCCGTCCGGGTCGGAGCCCCAAAACGGCTAGCGCGGCAGGGATCGCGCAGCTTCGCGAATCCCTACCGCTCGCGAAGCCGACAAACCGGAAACCCCAAAAATTTAGCACATTCTTAAATGTGGCCAACAAAGAGACCAGTTTAACCTTGCTTCCCAAGTATTCCTAGATGATTTAGAACGCTGGTCAGAAGCAGAGAGCAAGTGTAGGAGATGCTTAGGATAAATAGGATTTAGAGGCAGCCTACAGGGGTGGAGTGGGAAAAAAAAAGATAGGAGTCAGCATCAGCAAGCAAGGACCATATTGCTTAACAAAGTTCAGCTGAAACCTCCAAAAAGATTTAATCATGATGGATTAAAAAAAAAGCCACCCTCTTACTAGAGAGAAATTGTTTAAAGGAGGAGAGAATGTCAAAGGTGGAATATGGTCCTTTTGCATAAATTTTGTTAAAACACAGTGGAAGAGTTCTGAGTAGATTCATTCTCATATATTGTATACTACGGTAATCTCTCAGTGGTCTGTAGCCTCCCTGGCTTCCCATATTTCCATTAAATCAGCACTGAACTGAAACGTGGATAAAATGAAATCTTACCGTACTTAGCAAAACCTCTAATTGATTTCCTGGAATTACTTAAAATAATAGCCTTATCTAATTAGTAGCATTCTGAAAGAATACTTTAGAAAAACCTTGGGAAATTACCCTTTAATTTCTTTAGATTTTAAAAAAGGTTGGTCGTTAACATGGGGGGGGGGGAGAAACCTCTCCTGCATTACACATGAGCTTGTCCAAAACAATAAAGCAAAATAATCAAATTTCAAAGAATGAACACCTTTAGTTGAACAATGCATTGATTCTGCTGCTAAATACAAATAAGAATGGTTGGGTGGGGGAACTGAAAAAGGAAACAAGATATGCATATTTATAGGTGTGCCTCCCCATCTGGGGCACAGAGCTTGAGAAAAAGCACAGAAGCAATTCTCATTAAAGATATGGATAAAAAAAGAAAGTGCCAGAGGTCAGGTGCAAAATCTGAGCACCCTATGAGGTCAGACAGGAAAGGTCAAGAAAGTTCATGTTACATAAGCGAAATCTTAGCAGTGGGTTTAAAACTCCTTCCCAACCTTTTGACAGCGTAACTCAAACGACACCAGTTCTGGTTAGTGCAGGCAGAGATTTCTCTCATATTCAAACCATGAAACTGTGGTTTCCGATTCTTATTTAAAGACCCATTTTAAATCATACCTCTTTGGTTTCAGTTGCATGTGCAAGAAGAAAAGCAGCAAATTACTTGATTGCTTGAAGAAACCAGGAGGTGGGGGTGGGTGGGATCAGATCAGCTTCCTACCATGAAATCTTGATAGATTCAAGTGTACTTTGGGGGATTTAGTATCAGCACCTGAGGAATGAACAGCTTCACTGTATGATTGCCAGGAAAGAGAAGCGCAAACAATACAGAACCTGCTTCAGCAGGAGCTACATTATTCAGATTTGAAAGACCAGTTTGGCTACCTGTTGGTTCTCAAGGTATTTACCTTTACATTTTTAATTACTTCAGGACCACATCTTAAGGAAATCTTCGCATACTGGTCTGCCTCAGGTTTAGACAGGGATCTGTGTGGAGATTGAGGATTGTGAGCAATTCCAATGCTCTTTTTTTCTAACGTCTATGGAGATTCTCAGTCATCCAGGTCAAGGTGGTCCCAAAGGTGTTTTTTTATTTCTTTTTATCAAGAGACACCTGGACTTTCTGTCCAAGTTGCCTCTTGAAAAAAAAGAGAGAGAGAAAGCACCTTTGGGTCAACAGGCAAAACTTTCTACCTATCGGAAATGAAAAACTCACAAAAACAAAATGCAAGCTCCAAAATGTGCTTTACAGAGTAGTTTAAAAAAATGGGAATCCAATTTCTGGGGAAACAAAAAAATATTGATCTTGTCCACATTTGCTCTGTCCACTTCCGAACATCTTTACCACAGCAATCCTCCAATAAGTATTACTTGCAGAAAATAGTCTACCCCTGTTTTAGAATGCTTAAAGTCTTTCTTTAAGTGCAGGCAGTCCTCATTTAGTGATCATAATTAAGACTCGCAAAATTACTCCTAAGCGAAACAGTTGCTAAATGGAAACTCATGTGACCACAGGTGTGGTTTTCCTTTTTCCCACTTCCCCACCCTTGGGAATGCTCGTCCTAGCCTTTGAGATAATTTACCAGAAGGGAAATGATGTTTGTATTTACATTCATTGGAGAGGAAAGGGATTATAAAACAGTAAACAGGTATACAATGGGGAATACACCAGTCTGTTTATGGAGCAAGCTAGCAGCTGCTGGAAGTAGTGCATTGCTTTCCATATGTATTCTGGGCTTACTTATTCTCTTGTAATCCCTTCCTCTCCAGTCTCTCCTCTTGCATTACAGGAGGACGGAGGGGAGAAAAACAACCGGTTAAGCACAGCGCAACAAATACCATCTGTAATGGCAATCACATGATTCAGGGATAATACTGTCATAATTTTGGTCACTGAATGAGGGAATCAGTATACAATGTGGTTGAATTACATGCAAAGGCAAAGCAACCTTTCTCATCCTGGGAATTTAGAAAATTTCAGCGCAACTCTTCTGGAGGACACCAGAACTACAAAAGGTTGTCTGAAGGAAGAGGCTTTTAGCCATTGGCATTCTAACTTCTTCACAATGTTTCAATCTTTTTGCTCCAAATCAAGATTTTTCTATCCACCTTTGGCATTTTAAGACACTACTCTTGGCAAGTGGTAACACTAAATCAAATCACCAGGAAACCTTAGGACTACGGATAGGATTGGGAAATCAAAGATGGCAAACCACTTCGGTATTGTTGGTAAAAAATAGCATGAATATGTCGTTAAATCTGCTTTGCTTATTCCAATATATAGTATATTCCAATCTGCTTTGCTAACTGTGTCATTTTTCCTTGTCTTTAGGTCTGTATGTGTTATTTACAATAAGGTTTTGTTGTACCTATGTATGCATGTATATGGTGTGTGTGTGTGTGTGTGTGTGTGCTCTGCTTCCACTGTTTTGATGGGTGGTATAAATCAAACTTGAAGAAACAAGTAACTAGGGTATTTGTGAGTAGACAAAATATGCCAGGCTTGCACAAAAACATTTATCTGACCACATCATTTACAGTGTAACACAAACTGCTTTTACAAAACAAGCAACTGTTTTCAGAAGCTTTTACAAATTACTGGCTGTTTGAGGCAACCTAATTATAAGTGGGAGCGACATTTCCTGGATTCAGATTTATTCTAATCCAAGATGTTTTGTACATTAGACTTCACAACACAGTATCCTGTATCTTCTATGGAGCAGGAGAATGTCAGAAGAAAGCCTTCCGGAAACCACAACTCACAACGTTAGTTGGATGGCCATATAAGCCTTCTAAATAAATAACCCTAGAGAGCTTCTGAAGAAAATTAGAGAAATCAGTGGCACTAGATCTCTTGGCTAGAGCTATCTACCGGGATTTGGATACAGGATGATTCTGAGTACTATTTCCTAATAAGCATTAAACAAAACACTGCATTTATAGCCGTGGTGGCACAGTAGTTAGAATGCAGTACTGCAGGGCTAGCTCACTGTTCACTCTAGGAGTTCAAATCTCACAAGGCTCAAGGTTGTGCCTTCCATGCTTCCAAGGTCGGTAAAATGAGGATCCAGATTGTTGGGGGCAATATGCTGATTTTTTAAACTGCTTAGAGAGGGCTGTAAAGCATTATGAAGCGGTATATAAGTCTACATGCTATTGCTATGTTCAATTTATAGGCTTCTGATAAACATTGGACTGGCCTCCATGGACGATAATATTGATAGGTTTTTTAGTCTCAACCATTAAAATGGTCACACAAGGAGAAACTTCCCACAAACATGTTAACATATAAATCAACGGTTAATTCCTAATATCCAAACCAGCTCTTCAGATGTTCCTGCCGAAAAGATTCGGGACTTTTTATTAAGAAAAACTGGTAGCCATTTCTCCACCAAAAATACCTACAGAAGTCTAAGCTAATAAAAGAAGATATTTTAAAAAATGTAGGCAGTTTGAGGAGAAATAACACTCCTGTTTGCTTCATATGATCTTTTAAAATTTCTATTCACATTGGATGGAAGGACTAATAAAGGAAAAAATAATTCTATGACCCATACTGAGGATTTGGCAGAATTGCCCAAAAGGACAAAAGTGCGCAATTGCATGGAGAAACATACTGGAGTTTCATCAGAAAGCAAGCATAAAGTTTTCAAAATGGATGATTTAAAGCCACATTGTGTCTTACGTTTATTGCCATGATTCCAACGACAGGGTTTTGAAAACGAAGCTAAGAAATTCAACAGCAAGCCATAGCTTCAGCATGGCCTCCCTGAGTAGCTGGGTGTGAATAATTACCTCTTAAACTTGGCATCCATTTATATAACAGGGATAATAAGTGACTCCTCCTCTCAGGAAGGAGCACTTGGCATGTTCAGAAAGTGTTTCATAAATAGTAATAGCAATCTAATCCTATGTAAATATTACAATCCCTTACCCAAATGTTGCATTACAAGAATGTTTTGGAAGGTGCCAAGACAGTCAGTACTTTTGGTAGCTGTTCATATGAAATAAACTTACTTTTATAATGGAATCCACACTGACATTCTATGAATTTGGGGGGAACTAAAAATATTGGAGTCAGTGGTGACACTCTCAATGGGAATATACTTTAATCTCTTTATCCTCTCCGTCATCAAACCACTTGCAGGTCTGGTACCTCTAAGAACCTAATAATAAGCCTCTTGTGATGAGAGAAATAGTATTCTTTTTACCTTGCCTTGGGGCACTGAATTTCTTGCAATAGCAGGACCTCTGGTTATGAAGGATTGTAAAATATATCAAATAAAGTGAAGCCGACTCAATGTAAAGCTTTAAACTGGTGTGAAGTAGGGCAATTGGAAGTAGTTTGTCACTCACTCTAAAAGCAGCAAAGGTATCCACTATGCCCTGTCTCTAATTCAAAGTCCTCTGCAGAACTTTGCCTCCAACATGTAGCATTGAAAACATTGTGCATGTGTTCAAGCACTTTGGTAAAGGAGAACTGGATTCAGGGAGGAACAATTTCTCCTCCTTGTAATCTGTCAACAGAATGTTTTGAATTAGTAGGATAATCATAGGGCTGGGGATGCTACTAGAATCCATTCTTGTTTTTTTTTTTAAAGTTTGTGATGGTATTTTGTCTTGCGAACAATCTTTTTTTGTCTTTCAATTCTTTCCCATTTCCATCATCACTTGAACTTCCTTCAATTACTTTGCGTATCAAATTTTCTTTGACAGGCCTCCTTTCCTTCCACTACTATGCAGTATAGTCAAAATTTTATTTTAAAGGAGTAATTTTTTAGCCCTAGTTTTTATATAGCCCTCCTTCCTTACTAGTGTATGCTTGTGCAAATCATTAACAAGCTATTTATTCTGTAAAGGTGTGTGTGGTCCTGGCATTTGTCCTTGTAAACAGTATAGCTTCATTGGTGAGGAGGTAATATTATTAGAAACAGGATATTAGTTTAGCATTGAGGAAAAAATGATTAAGGGTGAATATGATAGCAGTCTTCAAATACCCAAAAAGATGCAGCAATACAAAAGATCAAAACCTATTCTCTTTTCATTCAGGAGCGCAGGACAGAAAATCATGAAATTATGATAGAAAAATTATAAGTTAAAAAAAATGTACTGACAGTAAGAACATTGGGCCCACATGGCCTTCTCTTTCCTGGATATATCTGAGCAGAGACTTGACAGTCATCTGACTGGGGTACTTTCAATTAGATTCCTATCTTAAGAAAGAAGTTGGACGCAATGCCATATAGGCCTCTTCCAAATCTAAGACTCTTATGATTTTAGTGGCAATTTATTTATTTAGAGAATTTATAGGGCCACCCATGCATTTTCAATGACTCTAGATCAGGGGAGTCAAACTCAAGGCCCGAGGGCCGGATCTGGCCTGCGGGGTGCTTCGATCTGACCCATGGGGCCACCTTGGAAACAGTGAGGGACCGGCCCACAGTGCCCCTGCCAGTGAAAATGGAGCGCCAGGCAAGTTAGTTTATTTGCTGCTGCACTCTGTACCCTGTTCTATGGTCTTTACGGAGGAAAAAAAAAGATTGCCACGCTATCTAACCTAAAATGTTAGGAAGCATATTCCAATTTAGGAGTAATTTCTAATCTCTCCTCCTGTGTATCACTGAACTACATTGTGCGCACTTGTGCAAGAATGCTTCTATGTATATGAACAACAAGTACCTGAGGATGTCTCATGAAATCTCCACATCATTAGCACAATCACTTATTTTTTCTCTGTTCCACTACAGATTCCCTATGTTCCCTAAATGTGAACGCAAAAGAATTAAGAGTAATGAGACCATTAAAAATATGACTATACAAGTATGCATATTTCTACTGAAATGCTTCAGTAGCATCTCAGTTGCAATCACTAACCACCAAATGAGGTTAAGTGGCATACCCACAACATTTTACCAAACAACCCATATATTTTCACAAAAGTGTGATCTACTGAATAGTAGCAATTTCTCTTTGTAGTGTTATTGTGAAAGAAAGACATCAAATGAAAATCATCTTGTTATCTGCAAATGCCTGTTTATTCTAATGCACCAGAAACACTATCAAGATAACCTGTGGTGTGATCTCGGCTCTCTTCAGTTGCCCTCCTAAATCCATTATTCGTTCACAACGGAAGTTACTGACTTCTTGGAGCAAAGATAATGAAGGTTATTGAGATTCTGCCAGTGGATATAGAATCATTAAAGCAAGATAGTCCACAATTTATGACTTGCTTCATGGACAGCAGGGCATTATTTTAACGATAAAATTGCAATCTGCAGAGGAAGTGGCTAAACTGAAGGAGCCGCATAAAGACGGATCATTAGTATCAATCATGGTGACACTACTGTGGACATCTTTATTGCCTGAAACACACTAATCAAAGACTTCTGCATTCAGATGGAAGGATTGATCAATACAAGAAACATCTCCTCAGAGAGGAATTTTAAATTATCCATTGAAAAAGGTATCACAAAGACCCAATGAGACATGTGGTGTGCAGACAGCTATGTAAATTAAATAAATAAATATTTAAAGGGAGATGAAATATGAGCCAATGCATTTAAAAAACCTGGCTGGTCTATAACACAGACAAGTATGTAGTTCTACAGTTATTCTTATTTTGTTTAAAAATAAAAATGTGCACTAAACTATTCAAGAATGGAGTGTTTACAAAGAGCCTGGGATTCCAATTCCTGAGTCATGAAGTTCACTGAATGTCATTTTTCCCTTGTAATTTCTAATCAGGATAATTAAAAAGCGTCTGTGTAGGTAAACTTGAAGATAGGATAGAAAATGAAGTATTGTAGTGAATACCAGTGTGACGTGAGTATAAGAAGCAAAAGAGCAGAGTTGGCACCTTATCTGTTTCTGTTGTTCCCCTCTGGAAGGAGGTTTTGAAGTATTTCTAGCAGGACTTCCAGATTCTGTAACAGCTTTATTCCCTATGCCATCTGTCTGGTAAACGCGCAAGATTCGTTTTTCTCGCCATGTACATATACATCTGAACTAGACTGTGTTGTTTCTCTGTGTCATATAATATATGTGGGTATACACATAATTTTTTATTTATTTGTTTATTTAGTCATGTTTATGTAGTGTATATTGGAGGTGACCCTTTGAGAGCTGTATGCAACAAAATTTCATTTTAATGTATACCGATTAGTATACATTCAAAGTGACAATGAAGTTATTCTATGTCTTCTGTGTCTATCTATGGAATACCTTGGTTAGATGCGTTTAGAATATCAACAGCACACATTTCTTTCAAATCATTCAATCTCCCTATTATTTTTCCATGCACTTTATGCACCATTTCTAGCACTGCTTGCTCTTGCATCAGCTTCCAGCTTTACTTTTTGGGTTTTCTTATGTGTCATGTTTTAATTAATACCTTACGTTCTCGTGTTTCTAATTGATCTGTAAAACAGCTTCAATGATTAGGTGCAAACACTTTGTAAACTTTATGACATGGAGAACCCTGCTGGGCTTCCAAATGTAAGAAGACTTCTACTTGCATTCAACTAAACACATATTGAAGTCTATTTCTGACTCTGAAGACTTAAGACTTTAGAGCGGGGGTCCCCAAGTCCCAGGCCTCAGCCTGTTTGGAACCAGGTCACAGAAACGGTGGACAAGTGTGTGCGCACAGAGTGTGAAGCTGCATTTGTGAAAGCTGCATGTGTGCGCATGCAAAATCATCTCTTCTCCCAACCCCAAGGCCACCATCTCTGCTGGGCCACTGAGCCAGAAAGGGTTGGAGATTGCTGCTCTAGAAGACCGAGTATAAGAGTTGGAATTTCCTTTGAAGGTATAATGCCTAAACCAGATAGAGCAAGAACAGAATCATTCAGTTCTGGATTGTTTCTTTCATTATCACTGTGTCAGGCTAAAGTGTGCTGTTGCTGCTCATATAAATATTTTAGCACTATTGATCAAGAAATTCTTCAGCTATTCCAGCCTTTATTTAAGCCAGTGTTGTGCTTGTGAGGAAATTTTCTGACAGATATTATTATAGACATATAAAAATCATTGTAACAAGTGTTAAGAATCACGTGCTTTGCATCTAGAAACTTTTATGTAAAAACAGATTTCAAATTACCATGAATCTGAATCGCAACTGTCACAACAAGCAGAGGAAAGATCAGTATGCTAATGAAATCATCAAAGAAGTAGGAGATCGATCTCTTAGTGACTTCATAATTAGGCTAGCAGAAGACAAATTCCAATTGTGTCCTGTTAAGATAGCTGTAAGGTGTCAAATGAAGGAAGGGGTAAGTTTAAAATCCACAAAGGGAACATTGGGCTCATGGAAGTCAAAACGCAGCATCCCTTGGTGACTGACAAATCCAGTACAGTAAATGACGCAAGTCACAGTATGAGAAGGAAAGAGAAGGGTGGGAGGGAGAGAGGGAGGAGAGAGAGAGACTTCTAATATATAAATTTCTAATAAACTCAGTAGTCTTATTAGGTGCCCATAGCCTTTTTGCAGGTCAATTCATGCCATTCTTATGCCAGTTAAGAGCGTACACATTACCTTTTACGGAAGCAGTGAAAACATCACAAAACGAAAGCACTCATAATAATAACAACAATGTAAAATACAAACTTTTTGGAACTTGGCCATCCTGGGTGCAAATTAAAATATATCCAAACTTCATATGGTTCAGATCTATATTTTAGGATTTCTATAAATCATATCACAGTTGGCATTTCCCAGATGCCAAACATGTACCTAACCTAATAAGCACTGTGTTGAAAACATGAAGTTTTCATTATGTTTTCCATTCAAGTCCTGGAAGGTCATAGAGGTTGCAAACAGCAGATGACCCATGGATTTACAGGCAATGGAACTGATCCCGTGATATGAATCCAATTGTTGTGAGATGGATTATACTAGTGGTAAAGTTCAACTATATCTGAATTGTCACTTGGTGACAGTGATCTGGAGTATCTCTGTCCATCATAAAACTCTGAATTAACTGAGCCCCATCTGGAAGAAATATTCAGAAATTGTATCTGATTTAAAATGCAACATGACTGATTACCTAGTTTTTTGGAAGCTGTAACTCCGCTGGCAGATCGACTGCATATACAATTCCAATTGATAGCTATTAAAAGACTGATTCAGTCTGTATAATCCATTTCATTCATTGATCTGGAAAGTGGATCCCTTCCAGATGTTTCAGATGTCAATTTCTATCAATTTCCATTTACATGGACAATAGGAAAAGGATTGTGGGAGTTGAAGTAAAGAATAGGATCCCAGTTGAAGAAAAATCTACTTCTGCACATCCCACCTCTGCTAGAGGTACAGTTGATTTAAAAGTGGAGGGCCTTTTTCTGGTATGGCACGAAGAAAGGAGAAACATTTCTTAGTCTACATTAACAGTTCTTACCCTGCCTTTTGCACAATTTGTTTCAGCAAGCCTTAAACTTAATATCTGTTTCAATTAGATTGGATTTATTTTATTTATTAGATTTTTTTATCTCACCTTGATCACTTTATAAGTAACTTGATTATATTGTAAACTATGCAGAATCCCTCTCTGAGGAAAATGGGCAGTTTAGAAATAAGAAATACAAACAAACAAACAAACAAACAAACTCAAGGCAGTGAACTTACATAATTCTTCTCCTTCCTCCTATTTCCCCCACAACAACCTTGTGAAGTGGGTTGGGCTAAGACAGAATACCTGGCCCAAAGTCACCCAGTTGGCTCTCTTGTCTAAGATGGGACTAGAACGCACAGTCTCTTGGTTTCTAGGCCAGCTCCCTAAACACTCCGCCAATCTGGCGTTTTGCATGTGTGTTTGTGTATATCAAATCAGCAGTAGTATTTCAAAGCACGAGGCATTGGAAAACTCACAACTGTAAATCTCCAAAATAACAGAACTTCATTTTCAACCAGTCACCTCCAGCAGAACAGAAAGTACTCACCACTGTTTCTTCATCTAGGTCTTAGACCTTGTTCAGTCTTCCTTGGACAGTTCTACGTGGGATATGGATATTGCTGTAGAGTTACTCATTCTTAGCATTAGATGATCCCAAAAGACCAGAAGACTGATACAATCATTTCTTGTCTCAGATGACTTTTCTGAGCTATTTGAATTCCTGAACAAGAGCTCAGATTTTGCAGAGGGATTAGCGACATACAGTTTACTATATAATCTTCAGAGATCACTCAACGGTATCAGCTTTCTGTGAGTAAGTCCTCTCATTCTAGCACAAAACTATTGTTTGCCCAGGATTGCATGCAAAACAGGGTAGATTTAATGCAACTTTCAAAACTTACAAATTGAGCAAGCGTCCTCCTAATAGGAATTGATGGTTAGATCTCAAAAGAAGCTATAAAAATCTGATTGAAAAAAAGGAGTAAATGTTTCTACAAACCAACCAGAGCTATTTATTCAAAGCCATGGGGGACAGACGTGGCATTCTTTTTTGTTTAGCTTACATCTACAATTGGGATCAAAATTTCCATTGTTAAGAAAGGAGGTTGTTAAGTCAGTTGTGGCTGATTTTGCGACCTTTTTGCCATGGTTGTTAAGCAAGTCTCTGCAAGAGTTGTGAATCACAAAGTCATGAAGCAAATCCAGTTTCTCCCGTTGTCTTTGCTTGTCAGAAGCCGGCTTCTAAAGTTGCAAATGGTAACCAGCTGACCTCAGGATGCTGCACCATTGTAAATATATGCCGGTTGCCAAGTGCTTGAATTTTTATCGTGGGGAGCCTGGGGATGCAGTAATGACCCTAAGCGTGAGCACCAGTCGTAAGTCACTTTTTTCACTGCTGTTGTAACTTTGAGCAGTCACTAAATGAATTGGTTGCAAGGATTACCTTTAATAAGATAGTTTCACCCGAAGATTTTATTCAAGATGTAGGATGATACAAATCCCCTTCCCTCAGCTTTCACACCTCTAAATACAACTCCCCCCTACAATCACCAGCCTTTCGTCTAAAAATATTTAAATTAATTAATGAAATAAAGGATGAAAACGCGTCCAATAGTGATCGGGTACTTCCTGAACAGCTGAGAAACAACATCAAATGATGGGCTCCATTGCTTGCCTCCCTAGTCACGCACATTAACAACAATTTCAAATGCCAAAAGTCTAGAATTGCTCTATTACTATCTCAGCATGGACCATCCCATGACTGCTCGTTCAATTTCTCAAGTTTTCCTAGTATATGCCTCTTTTCTATTACTTACACATCTCTTTATTCTCTTATCTTTTTTTTGTCTTTTATCCTGCAGTTTATTTTTTCTTCCCATAAGTTTAGTTTGCATTAGCTTCTACTTTTTAATTACAATTCTTAATAAATTTATATTTTAAAATAACAATAAAACAAGAGCTCTGCCAGTTCTGAGGATGACTTCATTTGTTTTTTGCTGCTCTCCAACTGGAACCTTAACGTCTCTAGAAAATTCACTTAGTAGTTTAGCGATTTAGTATTTTCATATTTTCTTCACAAAGTAGTTTTATAATTCAGTCAAGTAGTTTTAAGATTTCACTTTTTTAATATTACACTTGGTATTTATATTGTTTTGTGCATTGAAGCATTATATTAATCATCTAGAAAACCTGTATGTGCTGTAGTTAAATTTGAGTCTAAATTATACAAAATGCTAGCCAATGTCTAAGAAAAAAAGAAGAGAGTGGGAGACAGAGAGAGAGAGAACGAGAAGGAAGGAAGGAAGGAAGGAAGGAAGGAAGGAAGGAAGGAAGGAAGGAAAGAAAGAAAGAAAGAAAGAAAGAAAGAAAGAAAGAAAGAAAGAAAGAAAGAAAGAAAGAAAGAAAGAAAGAAAGAAAGAAAGAAAGAACTCATGGATGGCTTTATTGAAAATTCAATTACTTTAGAATAAACTTGGAGGTTTGGGGGAAGGTCAGTTTATTGTTTTAATATATTCTATTTCTAGAAACAATACATCATGGATAAACTCTATTAAATTATGTATTGTTTAAGAAGGCTGGTGTTATTCAGACTTAGAACTTTCTGGAATTAGAACGTTTTCCAGATGGTTGAAAGCAAATGTAATTGAAAGCTTAAATAAAGAAAAAGAAAAAGGGCAGAGAGCTTTTTTCTGAAATCAGTGACCCCCAGGCCAGACAAAATAAACATTTTTGTTTTAAACCTAAGAGTATACTTTTAACCTGGCCTCTTTTAAGTTCACTTATCCTTCTGATAAAATCTATGGATCAACATAAGCTTGTATCCCAGGACTGTTTGCCTACTTTCAAGCCAGGGATGGGGGCAATTGTGTGTTCCTTATCATCCCTCTTTTCTCGGCCGAAGTCAATAAAAAGAACATGCTGTACAAGAATCCACTAAAGAAGACTGCGAAAGCTCCTAAAAGTGTTGCAGCAGTGTCCTTATCGCGCTAAAAACAAAATGAAACAAAAGCCCAAGGAAACAGCTACACGGTTTTACTACATGTGAGTCAGGAATTGGCTGAGCATTATCAGAGGACTCCGGTGCCTGACACAAACAGACGAAGGTAAGGAAGACTTGCACAAAAAGGAAAAGCAAATGCGTCAGAAGATAGTCACTTCCTGATCTTAAGACTCTAGATCTGACCTAAATCCACTCTTTTCAGCTAAGAGTCTTCTTCAGTGAGCATCTTTAATGACCTGTGTGCCAAGAACAGGCTTTCCGCTGGCTGATGGCTGGCTCTACGAAAACACATCCAGTAAAAAGAGGGGGGGAGGGGGGGAGGGAGAGAGAGAGAGAATAAGGAAAATTATTATATTGTGTCTCTCAGAAATAATTAGAGCTCAGCAGTGGATTCCATTCTATTTTGGCACATGAAAGATGAAGCTTAAATAATATTTAAAAAAAAATGCAGTGAAAGAAACCATTTTGACTTTACAGACAGAAGCCTTCTGTTCAGTGGGACACAATACGCACAAGCAGACACACACACTCACATATCCCATTGAAGATTTGAAGGCTGCCAGACTCTAACATTAATCTTGGTAGCTTTACTAACTAAAAGGAAAACAATATAAGAAATCTAAGTGTCTCTTTCTGTGTGCATGTGCGTGTATGTATGTATATATATATAACACACACACATATCACAGTTTTGCAAGGGCTCAAGGCAAGGAACACAATATTCCAAGTGGAATATTACAATAACGTTATGATCTTGCTAAAGGAAGAGATTATAGATGTTCAAAAGTTACCCATTGGGCTTCCTGAATGAATCAGCCTTTAAATCCAACTCTCCCTAGTTCTTGCCAACACTGAGGTTCTCTTAAAGTTCTTGCTCTATTCTTGCTCTACCTTATTAACTGGTCCTTTTCATCACTGCTGGATATGAAGGGAAGCGGCAAGCAAGCAAAGGCAAGCTAGCATTATGCATTATGTAGGGGGCGTGCATAAGCGCACCAACGTGCCTACCGTCCCTGTCCTATTGTTTCTCTTATTCTTCTTTTATTTTTCTTATATGTACCCATTTCATGTATTCACAACTATGTATACACTTATACTTATTATCTTGTAAACAATTGGCAAATCAAATAAATAAAATAAATAAAGTATAAATTTGATGTGAACATAAGGCATTATTAATGTACATTCATAACTAAACTTCTCAGAATTGTTACAATTATCAAAATGAGTACTGTAACCTTATTGTTTTCTTCCTATGTTGCAAGCAATCCACATCTACACACTGTAGTATAATCCATGCCATTGCTATTAAATATATGTAAATTTATGTGATGAGAGCAAAGGCCATTTGCAGTCTTCTGAGCCATGGTATTAATCATCAGCCAGGACTTAAAAATCACAGCTAAGAGACAGCAATCACAACTAGCATGCATCATAATGACAAAATATGCAGATTGTCTTGGACAAGGAAAAGCAGATCCCTGAGTTTTGTCACAGCAGAAAACATGTTAATAAACATGTTCATTTCAATAAATACTTTTACTACTACATTTCAGTATGCTATTAATATTAGAGTTAGCAATGCTAAAATCACAATTCATATAACATAAAGTATATTGAAGAACAGAATAGCAAAAGGACTCCAAACTTGCTTCTCTTTGGATATGGATCAGGTATGTAGATAACACCTTTACCATAGTAAAAAAAAAAAAAGGGATCAATTAGAGAACATTGACAAAACCATCAACAACATCTGCAAAGGAATCCAATTCACAAGGGAAGAAGAAAACAACAACATACTATCTTTCTGGATATCCTTATCAGCAGAGACTATGATGGCAAACTAGAAACACAAGTATACTAAAAAACCACCCACACCATCCAAATGGTCCAAAGTAATATCCAAACCTTCCACAAGAGAAGCGGTGTAAGAACACTGTTTAGATGAGCACAAACACATTGCAGGAAACCTGTACAGCAGAAAAATGGAACAGATCATCTATACAATTGTTTCCAACAAAACAGTTATCCACATAACTTCATCAAAAACTGCCTGACCACTTAATTCAACATAGCATAACCAACCCAAGTCATAAAAATGATAACATTGCCATAAATAAAAAACAGTCTAGAAACCACCCAAAGACTATTACAACCACATAACATCAGCAAAGCACAAAAACCAACTAAAACCCTCCAAAACATCCTAAGTAAACCAAAAGACCCAGCCACCCCAGAAAATGAAGAATCATCTACAACAGGGGTGTCAAACTCAAAGCCCGGGGGCCAGACCTGGCCCGCGAGATACTTAGATCTGGCCTGGAAACAGCGGAGGACGGGCCCACAGTGCTTCCGCCAGCTAAAACAGGCTCCCGAGCTCCGTTTTCAGCTGCCACAGCCTCCTGCAACCTTCTGCCAGTGAAAAGGGAGTTGGGAGGGCCGCATCACTGGCAAAAGGTTGCAGGAGGCTGTGGCAGCTGAAAACGGAGCTCGAGAGCCTGTTTTCGCTGGCAGAGCACTCAGGCCACCACAGGTGCCCCTAATACAAGTGACATTGAGCTGGCCCCATCCATACTGGCCACGCCCACCTCAACCCCTGGAGGTCAAATACAATGCTGATACAGCCCTCAATGAAATTGAGTTTGACACCCCTGATCAACAACATACAATGTAAAGACTGCAACAGCCACTATGTAGGATAAGCAGACAGAAGACTGGCAGAATACTCCATGAACACCAATTAGCAGTCAGAATACATGAGGAAAATTCTTTAATTTCACAACGTATGGACAGATTTAACTTATCATTTTAACTGGGAAACTGTGACCACCCTAGGCCAAGCCAAGTCCAAACAATGCTAGAGAATTCCTGGAAGCCTGGCACTCTGGCAAATCGGCCATCAATAGACACATAGACATAAACAACTTCTACGTACTGTGCAAAAAAGACAATCAACAAACCAAAAGGGGAGGAAAAAAAGACCAAAACACCTCCCCACCAGCTATCAACATCCAGATGAGCATAGATTAACACCAAGATTAACATATGGCCAACGATCAAGAAGTGAACAATAGCTCAATCAAAGAACTGCCAAACAAGACAACAGCAAACAGACCAACAATAACAAAATAAAATAAACCCTAACCAAGACCAGTCCACCAAGACTGATACGGCAAGCCATTAGAATATAAATTGAGAGTAAGCCCCACTCCCTACTAGCAAATGATGTTACCTGGTTTGAGTAATGAAATGTCTGCAAGAAAACAACCAAGCTCAGAGAACACCAAGGACCCTGAGCTATAGGCATTCTCCTTTACCATTGCTTCTCTTTTTTCCCCTTTCTTTTTTCTTTTTGCAAGTAAAGCAAAAGAACCCATATTATATATGTGAATGGCTGGGTGAGTGCATGGTGGAATGGCACATGTTTTTTTCTCTCTTTTAGCCAGTAATTAACATCACATATCAAATAAGCTTAAGAAATGTTGGCACTGCAATACCACATCTACTAAGCATCTCAAGAGGCCCAAATACAAATGAAAAATATGTACTCCAGAGACTTTGACTTCTATTTAGATAATAGATACAAGAAGAAACCTGACTGAATGGCAATGATTCCCAATATTTGTCTAAGAATGTTCAGAAATGCCTTCAACTGCGTTCAGCTCTTGTTTGGCTTTGCTTTGAATGACTCAATTGCCCATGCAGCTGAAGGGTTAGCATTGCAAAAGTTTTATACATACAGAAGTAATATATTCCTGTTCGTAAAACGTAAGCTGTTTGCCAGACAATAACCTTTAGAAATAAAACAGACCCTGACTGGCTAATGTGTTATGTTCCTTGAATACATAGCACGCTCCATCAACAACAATCTCAGGAAGATTCCATTAGGCACAATCAATATACATTTGGAAGTAGACACCACGGAGTTTTCTGGAAAGCCAATATTTTATTTTGTACTGTGCTACCAATTAATAAAGGTAAAAGGAGGTAGTTTGTATTAGGAGGCAATTATGTATATGTTTTCGATAGGTGAATGACATTAGAAACAGACTTTCTCATTCCAGTTACTAAATATATATTTATATCCATCTATTTCCATATTTCTAAAACATAACCTTGCCTGCGTTACCTTATTTGATGAATTTATTTGTTGCATTTCTAGGCTTCTTCACAAAGTAAAAGCACAGTGTAATATAAAGGAATATAAAACAAAATGTACAAAAATGTAAATAACATTTCTTCTTGTAAATTATAATGTCAGTTTTAAAAATGTAGTCTGGACACATGCCTTTGTCAATACAATTTTAGAGACTTGCTAAAGACTTTAGAGACTTCCTGATGGCAATCACAACAAAATTTTCAGAAAGAGATTTGCATTCATTCATCTGTCTGTACCTTGTAAGTAACATGGAGGAATGAGTTAGCATATGCATATGACATTCTTGGAGAAAATAGACAATATCAATGCACTACACTATATGCCTCCTGTATATTTAGCCAGAATTCTCTTTTACATCTGAACCCTTATTTCATGTGCATTAGATTTCAGACCTGACTTCTTACTCTAATTATACTGTTCTTTCAGCTGGCACTTCCTAATCAGAAGGGGACATGATAGCTCAGCAGTTAAAGATGCTGAGCTTGTCAGCTGGAAATCTAATTGCCTGGGTTCGAGACCCAAGCACTGTGCAATAGGGTGAGCTCCCATCCTTGCCTCAGCTCCTGCCCACGTAGCTGTTTGAAAGCATACAAATGCAAGTAGATAAATGGGTACCATTCTTGATACCACTTTGGTGGGAAGGTAACAGCATTCTGTGTACCTTGGCCCACAATCATGGTAGCCACATGATCACAGAAGTGTCTTTGGATAATGCTGCTAGCTAAGAAATGGAGATAAGCACCATGTCTTAGATAAGATTGGACAGAGGAAACCTTTATCGTTACCTTTTCCTAATCAGAAACTCTGGCACATGCCGAAGTACATAAATGCATAGGGGAAAAGTACTGGGCCTAGCAATGGTTCCAGGTTCATAAATGGTGGACAATGTATCGAACAAGAGCAAAAGAAGGGAAAAGATACAACATTGATTTTAATATTTTTAAAGACTACAAATAATTCATACGAAATTATATGAAAAGAAATGAAATTACACAGGATTTTACATTAGGTTATGACAAAACAGTAGAATCCAACATTATTTGTCTGCTTTTCATATTCTTGTCCAACAGCATTGAAGTCATGTGTAAATATAAAACTATAATCTGGTTTACACAGAGTGCTATGGTATGCTTCGCTATGCCATGCCATGCCATGCCATATAGTAAAAATAGAAGACATATTTTAAAAATTCCAGCTGGAATGTAACTGCTTCTCCTCAACATCCTTTCAAAGTTCTGAAAAATGTCATGATCTATACATTATTTGCTGAACCGTGAATATGAGGGTTAGTAGAAACTAGTAAATCAGATTTCAATGTTACACTACTGTCACTTTATTCATCCACCTACTCAAGGATTCTTCATGCCAATAGAAGACAGTAGAGACAAAACAAAGATCTATATAGTAAAGAAAATTCTAATTGTTTATTTGGGAGCATTAGATAAGTATAAATTGCAACAAATAAAATGGACAATCCTAATATTTACATTTCAGGAATAAAAAGAGTAATAAAGAGAACCAATTAAAATCAGGGCTTTTTATAGACCACAGCAAGTATTGTGCCATAGGCTCCAAAACATCACTTTTATTTTTTTTAAAAGGTTTACTCATTTTTAAATATATAAACATACCCAAAGAGGTGAAGTGCTACATATCTCCCAGAAGTACATTCTACTATGTTCAATGGGACTTCCAGCTAGGCCTGTCTGTGGTAGTTGCTTTAAATGATGACATACAAGGAGCCACCTAAGATCGCACAGGATGCAGAGAATAAAAGCATTCTGCAAATCATGCAGGATGGTATTTTACTTTTTTTTTTGAAAAACCAGCAGCAGTTTTCATAGACAGTTCTTATAATTTGTTTTCCTTTGAAAAAAGAAAACTTCTGAGATGGCTACCTCAGCTTTAAAAGGTGTGGGATGGGGCAATCCATATCATCAAAGCAGAAATAAACCAGAAAACTAGCCTCACTATAAATACAGATAGCTTTTCTCTTTTAAAAATAGGGTTGTGGAGGACAGAGTTCCACTAAAAAGGAAAACTGTGTGGGTGGGGAAAATTTATACAAGTTTTTCCTTAAACAAAAGATCAAAGGAAACATCTATTCTACCAACAAGCAGGCTCTCAAAACAACAGGAGGTGGTTTGCTTTTCCAGCCTCAAGTAGTTACCCAGCAATGCTTTTTACTGACATTTGATCATCTTGATCAAGTTCTTTCAAAAGCTTTTCTCTTATTAATAGTTATAATTAAATATTCATTTGCTGATTTATGCAACGAATAGTCAGAACATGCGAACAACTAGGAATACATGGACTTAAAGTAGCAAGGTCTTGAAAGAAAAAAGTTTTTTAACCTCTTCTGAGGTTCTACATCTGTTTTCCACATCACATGCAAATATTTTAAACCTGTTAAACAAAGTTAACATGTTTTTTTTTTCAGAATTAAAAATGACCTAGGTGTTTTGTATAGTTACACTAACTGTATGAGTATACAAATTTATTTTCTTGTTACATTATTCATTGACAAGCTAGCTGCTAGATTGCAGACAATGTTAGTAAACAAAGTGTCCAACTTTTGAACAATGCTTTTTTGGATGGGTTGATTCTTTAAATAATTATATAGGGGCAATAATCCATGTTCACTTTATATAATATTTTCCCTTTACACTCCAACATTTTTTACTGCTTTACTACTGCTGCAATGGTAACTAGACATTTCTTCAAAAAAAGAAATGTTATTTAATAGTGAGGCACCTAAAGGTACTACATTTTATCAAGGTCAAGAGGATATTTAACACATCTGTGTAATCATATGCATATAAAGCTTTTGGCATTATTCCACTGGTATTTCTCACATATAGGAAGAATTGGCTTTAGGTCATGATGGATTCCTCAAACAGCTTCAGAAATTACAGCTTAGAATCTGGAAATAATTTTTCACTAGTTGAAAAGGACATTCTAATCTACAATCATTTTCATTCATAGAGTATTGTTAACTTTGATGAATTGATATACATTTAATGGTCATGTGCATTTCCATTTACTAAGGGCAAAAGAAACTCTTTCACTTTGACAGAAAAGTAATTTCTACATCACAGATATGCATGGTAATCACAAGTCTTTACATGTTTACTGCATAATTCTTCACGATTGTAAAGGCCAAAATAATCCATGTAAGGCTGAAGAAGATTTTGGCAGTATTCTTACTTGCTGTACTAAACAAAATGCACATATCTTAGAGGGGAAAAATGAATTGAGGAAGCTCTACACTTACAGCCACCTCCACCTTTTCCCAATTCAGATGCCAGAGGTCTTTTTCTCAAGACCCCAAATTAAATACACCCCACAACAGAGCATTTCTGTACTACATACAGCCATTGTCCTTGTTCCAGAATGTGAGTGAAAAGCTGATTCAAGCATTACAATATACAGTATACACTGTTAACAAGCAAAGTCTTCTTTTATGGAGTAGGGAGCCACAGAGTTCACACATATCTTTTTTGGGGGGTGGATATTTTCTTTTGCACATATAAAAAGAATACCCAATGAGCTGGCGAGGCATGTATTACCTCTCACAGAATGAACGTACAAGCAATCCTCCATACTGAAAATCACAGAAAATATGTTTTTTGTTTTAAATAGAATTTATTCTGGCTGATAGCAGGAAAGGAAAAACCAGTTGCTTACAAGGCATATAGTCTATCAGTGGAAATCACTTAGTAGATTGTTTTATAGTGACAACAAAAACAGAAAGAGAACATAATAGTGATAATAATGGTTTTATTTTTTTATGTGCCTAGAACTAGGCAACACATATATTTTTCCATATTATTTCCAGATTTGGCTTTTCTTTTGACACAAGAAAGCCAACTGCTTGCTGTAGTTCTTACTCCAGAGAGAAAAAAAATATCCAAAGTGTTGTGAACTAAAATAATTAATAAAGATTCATTTGCCTAGCAGGATCGTAATCCTGCACGTCCTATTGGCCCATATAATGGCAAGTTACGATTGGTTCATTCCGAGCAATCTGACTGGCTGTTGGCGGGCCGCGCCAAGATTCAAACGCTATAACAATATCCATTGGTTATCCGGATAGCAGCTTACGCTATAAAAGAGTGACTGCTAGCCGGGTTTTTTTTGTCTCTGTTATGCTTGTGAATAAAGAGCTGAAGTTCAAGGTTGACAGTCTGGTCTCCGTTCATTATACCCATGCCTCAAACTTAACACTGGCGACGAGGGTGGGATACGGAGACAAAAGAGCTGACTAAACCCTACAGAGCACCAACCGAAGCACGTGGCTGAGAGCGCATCTACATCGGCAGGATGTCAGGTGGCGCTATACCACCCGCTCCTTTTGACCCGGAAAAGGAAGACTGGGAGTTGTATATGGATCAGTTTCAAATGTTCCTAGAAACCAACAATTTGAAAGACGCAACACCCAGAAAGAAGCGGGCGGTGTTCTTGACCCATTGTGGACCAGCCGTTTTTAGGATGGCGAAGGCGCTCGCGAAACTGGCTGAAGTGAAATCAATGGATTGGGACAACCTCGAACCTATCCTACGGGCTCACTATGCCCCCGCCGTACCAACATTGGTCTGGAGACACGAATTTTATCAACGGGATCAGCGGAAGGGTGAAAGTATTGCAGACTTCATCGCTGACCTTAGAAACCTGGGAGGCCTCTGTGGTTTTTCAGACCTAGAAGAAGCTATGCGAGACCGCATAGTTCTGAGATTAGATGACCACACAGTACAGAGCAAGATCATGGCAAAAGGGGACATCGATCTTGCAGATGCCATTGCTGACGCTACTGCAGCAGAGGCAACCAAGAAGTCGGCCGCTCGAATGCGCCGCACCAACGCGCCGCTCCGTCAATTCACCCACGAAGCCTCGCCTCAACTAGAAAGACACTCAGCAACAGCGCACCATGAGGACCTCGAGTCCCAATCTGAGAGTGATGAAGAAGAGGTTAACAGACTTCGGGCCGAACGAGATCAACAAACTCTAAAACTTCAGCGCCCATGTGCGGGTTGTGGGGGAAACCACCCGCGATCCGGTTGCAAATTCCTCGATGCAATCTGCCGTTCCTGTGGGAAGAGAGGCCACATCGCACGGGTTCTGCAGAAGTAAGAGGGAATTCAACACAAATAGAAAGGAGAACAACCTCCGCCAAACCACAGGGAACCTCCCTGCAAATCGGGATCGTTTGAATAACCAATGGAGCAACCATGCCTACGGCAGCAAAACATCTGCTCTTCCAGCACGACGAGAAGAGACACACCAGACTATTATTATCGGCCACGCTTCGTCATTAGACAAACAAAAGATCCGAGTGGAAGTGGCGATCGAGAACAAACCTTGCCTGATGGAAGTCGACTCCGGATCGTCCCTCTCGATGGTTTCCTGGAAGACCCTTAAACAACTGATCCCTGCCATCCGTCGGCAAGACCTCAGAACACAGAAAATCATCCTCAGAGATTCCAGGGGAACACGATCCCAGTCGTCGGAGTGAGTCAAGTCCAAGTATCTTTTAAAGATCGTGCCGTGTCACTCCCATTAACTGTCGTCGATGGTGACCGGCCCAGCTTACTAGGCCTACAATGGTTCGCCCCACTCGGGATCGAGGTGGCCGGCATTTACCAGGCCGGAAGCGACGATTGGGAAGAGAGCATCGTCCAGGAATTCCACGACGTGTTCTCGGACAACTTAGGCAAGTACAAGGGGACCCCTATATTTATTTAGCCTCAATCCAGAAGTAGCCCCTATCCGCTTTAAGCCTCGTCGGGTGCCATTCGCCCTTAAACCCAAGATCGACGAGCAACTTGATAAGTTAATAGCCCAAGGGGTGTTGGAGCCTATTGACCATGCCCGTTGGGAAACCCCAAACGTAACCCCCATCAAACCGGATGGGTCGATCAGAATTTGTGGAGACTACCACGCCACCCTAAACCACGCACTCCAACAGAGCGCTTATCCAGTGCCGGTGGTTCAACACCTTCTCCACTCCCTGGGCGGCGGGAAGATCTTCGCAAAATTAGACTTAGCGCAAGCGTATCAACAACTACCCGTTGATACGGAAACCGCAGAGGCACAGACTATTGTTACACACCGTGGTGCCTTTAAATGCAACAGACTCCAGTTCGGAGTGAGTGTAGCCCCCGGGATATTTCAGAGTCTAATGGAGAGACTTCTACAGGGAATAAAAGGGGTTGTACCATACTTCGATGACGTGTTAATTGCTGCCCCAAATAGAGAAGAGCTTGAAAGGCGTCTCAGATTGGTTTTACATAGATTTAAGGACGCCGGTCTCAAGGTTAAAAAAAAATAAATGTCAACTATGCACTGAAAGGGTAGAGTTTCTCAGATACCTCCTCGATAAAAACGGTATTCACCCTACCAAAAACAAACTCAGGGCAATCAAGAACGCCCCAAGACCTAAAAATAAGACTGATCTCCAGGCTTTCCTGGGACTTATTAACTTTTCTTCTTGTCCCAGAAGGCGACCGTAGCTGAGCCCCTACATAGACTTCTCGACAAGAAAGCCACCTGGGTCTGGGGACATCGAGAAGAACACTCTTTTCAAAAAGTGAAAGACTTATTAACATCCGATGCTGTTCTAATGCGGTACAACGAGACTTTGCCATTAAATATTACGTGCGACGCATCACCATTTGGGGTTGGAGCCATTTTGAGTCACGTGTTACCAAATGGGCATGAAGCCCCCATTGCATACTTTTTGTGGACATTATTGAAGGCTGAACGAAACTATAGCCAACTTGACAAAGAGGCTCTTGCTATTGTATCGGCCGTGAAGCGATTCCACGAATATGTGTACGGGCGGCACTTTACTCTAGTTACAGGCCACAAGCCTTTACTTGGCATTTTAGCAGGTGATAAACCAACGCCGCATATATTGTCGCCTAGAATGACTCACTGGTCAGAATTCCTAGCAGCCTACAACTACGTAATGCAGCATCGCCCGGGGAAAGCCATTCCCCACGCTGATGCTTTGAGCCGTTCCCCACTTCCGGAAACCGTCAGCGACCCAGCTCCGACCCTCAATACGCTGCAAATTGAAACCCTCACTTCGCCGCCACTAACGGCAAGGGATAACGCTGCCGACACAAAACGGGACGCTATCCTCGCAAGAGTTCTCAGTTGGGTCGAATGCGGGTGGCCAATTGAAGAAACCCCCGCCACTTTTGCACCATTCAAACACCGGCAAACAGAACTATTTTCCCAGAAGGGCTGCATCCTATGGGGAGATAGAGTCGTCGTGCCAGAGAGACTACAGCGACTCGTGTTGCAAACCCTGCACGAAGGACATCCGGGCATCGTCCGCATGAAGGCCCTTGCTCGAAGCTATGCGTGGTGGCCAGGCATCGATAAACAAATTGAAGCCTGGGTTACCACGTGTAAAAACTGCCAAGAAGTCAGCAACGCCCCACCGAGAGCAATTCCCACCGAATGGGAAACTCCTCGAGGCCCGTGGTCCCGCATCCACATTGATTTCGCGGGACCCACGAAAGGACACACTTTTCTCCTAAACGTGGATGCTTACTCCAACTGGCTCGAAATCCACAAGATGAAAAGCACAACTACTGACTCTGTTATTAAAAAACTAGATAGATTGTTTGTAACACACGGTTTCCCGGACGTTCTAGTTTCCGACAACGGACCCCAGTTTACTGCTCTCACCTTCGAACAATACTTGGCGGACCGGGGCATCCGCCATGCCTTAACTTCGCCGGCTCACCCTGCGGCAAACGGTAGGGCGGAACGGATGGTTCAATTCCTTAAAAAGACACTCCAAAAAATGGATCCGGGGGACATCGATGCTAGATTGAACAAAATACTCTTACTACAACATGTTACCCCCCACAGTGTCACCAACAAGACCCCAGCCGAACTTTTAATGGGGCGGAAGCTTCGCTCCCACCTCGACCGACTACACCCGTCTTACTCGCCAGAGAAACCTTGTGGATCCAGCGGAACGTATCGCCAATTCAAGGTAGGTGACTTGGTCTACGCAAAAAACCTTTCCGGCGAACCGTTGTGGGTCCCAGCCACCGTAGTCTACCTCACTGGCCCTAGATCTTACCGCCTTAAGACGACAGACGGCAAGATATGGAAACGCCACATTGATCAACTCCGATCTCACTTACAACCAAATATCCGCGACCCCTCTGACTTCCAAACTCAAGGGGGAGGGAATACCGAGGGGGACGAAGGCCGTATAGACAACGACGTAATCGAGGACAGATGGCCGCTAAACCGAGTACTCGCGCCACCTGAAGAAGGTCCGGGATCGGAGGCATCCTCCCCACGGAGGAACACCGTAGTGGAGGCATGCCCGCCCGATCCAGGAATGGACTTAAGGGACCCTGATAGTGCTGAAAACAGCACCACGGAATCAACCCCGGGCGAAGACGAGCCTTGCATTCCACCGGAACCGAACTTTAAACAAAAACCGGTGGAACAGCGAAAATCAAATAGGCAGGTAAAACGACCTGCATACCTGCGTGATTACGTCACCACGGCCGTCAAACGAAACCCAAGGGGGAGGGGTGTTGTGAACTAAAATAATTAATAAAGATTCATTTGCCTAGCAGGATCGTAATCCTGCACGTCCTATTGGCCCATATAATGGCAAGTTACGATTGGTTCATTCCGAGCAATCTGACTGGCTGTTGGCGGCGCGCCAAGATTCAAACGCTATAACAATATCCATTGGTTATCCGGATAGCAGCTTACGCTATAAAAGAGTGACTGCTAGCCGGGGTTTTTTTGTCTCTGTTATGCTTGTGAATAAAGAGCTGAAGTTCAAGGTTGACAGTCTGGTCTCCGTTCATTATACCCATGCCTCAAACTTAACACAAAGCCCATTTGATTTTTACAACAAGATGCATAAAATCATAACACAATTTAGGGAATAGCAATCAATGTACATTGATTGCTGTATTACCTGAAGAAAAATATAAGATATCAGCTCAAACATTGGTTTGTAGAAATTTTTGTGATCTGAATTCAATTTTATTCATATAAAGACCCAGCAAGTTCTAAGAATTCCTTCCCTAAAGTTTTGCCAGTAGCAACTAGTCTGGCCAATAAATTACATGATTAAATAAACACATTTCTGTCCTGCATAATGTCATAACAATGAAATACCTTTTCTGCTTGGGAACCGGAATTTTCATAGAAATGCATGTATACCAAGCAAATGCATGTATACGAAATGCTGTTTTTAATTAAATTCCTGAAAGGAGTTTCTTCTGGCTGATGCTAGACTAAACAGGAATGCATAGAAAACCCAAACCATATTGACAGTGATATTATGCTAGATTACCTGTAACTCCTCAAAGGCTCAGTTGCTTTGCTCAAGTTTGCAAAACTGGCATAACCAAATGAGATCATTGTTTTTAACAATGTGATTAAAGACAGAGTTCAAGATAAATGTTTCCTAGAGAAAACTGTAACTTCACTTCAGAAATACTCAACAAAATTGGACACAATCATACTGTCAGAAAGGGCAGCATTTTATCCTAGATAAATTTAAACAAGAGTTTACAGCAAGCGTCAAGTTTGAAATTTTCACAAATAAGCTGAAAATTCATAATTTGGTGAAAGATGGCTATAGGATGTTAGAAGCACAGATACCCACCCTCTCCCCAGAACTGTGAGGGCCCTGCCCTAACTTAACTTCAAGAATGAAAGAGGAAAAGGGCTCCCTGATTCAGAAGAGTAGGTCTTGGCTTTCTTTTTCAGAAAGGCCTATGATAGAATCTGCCATAAATTAAGATCACATCTTGAAAACAAGATAAGAACAACACAAATCCAGAAATAGAATAGCATTCTCGTTGAAAATTAACCTCATCTGTTAGCTCTTAAAATACTTGGGGTATTTTTTCTTGGTTTTTATCTCTAAGCTGTAGTCAAATAATAAGAAAGATTTTCTTCTGCAAATCAACTATGACAATATTTCATTGCAAGATTAACCCTGTTTACACCTCAAACTACAGCTTCTCTTCAGATTACATAGAGCAAAAGTTGGACAGATAGCCCTATAGCTTTCATATCTAGCGTAAATTCAAACAGACACTAACTCTCAATTGTTGGGGTGGGGAATAGCAAGTTCAATACTGTTGTTTCAGGTTTTAAAATTCACATTTACATTTTTTTCAAAGGATTCTGAAAGTACCATCTAACTTTGGCATACTGTTTATATCTAACTAGCTCTGAATTTTCACCTTCTGACAATTTTGGAACAATCAGAAATATTTAACTGATGTGACAATAACCACCCAATTTAACATTCAAATAATCCTGATTCTTATTACTTTACAAGGGTAACAAAGCACAAGTTATATCTCCCTTTAAATCTCTACTGTTTACTCACAATAGTACTTTAAACACTCATACCCTCCCTTACTCACCAAGGATGGAATGGCAGTTCTTCAAATGCCAGGGAAGAGAGCCTCATTATACCCAGTGACAGATATCCTAATGTGCATCACAGATTTCTTCCTGAAAGAGAAATAATGAGCTGTCCAGGGCCTTCAGTGATTTCATAAACATCTCAGATGTGTTTTTTCCCCCTGTATTTCTGGCACACTTTCTGTTAAACAGCAGCCAAAATAAACAACACAGACCATATAGAATCCTAAAGCAGCACAAAGATCATAATATTAATATTGCTGACACCATCAACATACTGTTCCAGTCATGTAAATATAATTTTGATTCAGCATTTGCCTTCAAAAGCATTGAGAGCTCTTATGGTCTTCCTTGCACCAGTCCTTCCCCATTGACTTCCTGCCAGTTTGCTGCAGGCCATGGAGTAGCCTTTGACAATAGTTCTGGCATATGTTTCCTAGGGATGTTTCCTGGATGGCCTTTTGTTAAATGTGTGTTGATTATATTAATACAGAACCCCTTATCAGCCACACCTATTGTATCAAGCCCTTACTAATACATGACTTGTCCAGAGGAAAATACTTATACTAGGGAATTAGTTTCTACATTCAGAATGATAAGCATTTAAGTGATGTGTTATTGATATTTTACATTCAGAGCTGCTTGTA
This sequence comes from Notechis scutatus, assembly GCF_049901735.1. NCBI lineage: Eukaryota > Metazoa > Chordata > Lepidosauria > Squamata > Elapidae > Notechis > Notechis scutatus. The sequence goes on along the minus strand of NC_142011.1, from coordinate 147,089,318 downwards.
ATAAATTTGATAATGTCTTGCTAATTGCCATGTGAATCAGAGACTGATAAAACAGTGATGGCACACACACACACACCCAATGTATTATTACATGTTGTCTTTACACAGATTTCTTTAATCAAGGTGATAGCTGGAATTTTACAGTCAAGATTAAAAATAGCTGAAAGGCTAACAAACAAACATGGTTCAAGAAAGTTATGTACAAATCTGTTAAAAACTATTAAAATAATAACAATTAAAAACTATAATCCCATTTACCTCAACCTAGATAGAGACATATAATTCCAAATAATTAAGAAGGTGGAATCGTTTTTCTTTGAAAACAGCTTTAAACAGACTTTACAGCAGAATTTGGGAACCCAAATTAGACCCTAATACACCTTTCTGTATGTTATGTATTCTTTTGTCATGTTCTACTTATGTGATAAATTAAGATTTTCAAAAATTTGTCATTTATTTGAAAATGATACTTCATTCCTTTTTCAAGAAACCATATTTGAAAACGGTTATTTCATTTCTTTTTTCTTTTCTGCTCAACTCACATTATCCACTTTAATTCTCTACAGTTTGCTTATGCTTTAGCATCTCATTTCTTGGTCTACTATTCAGCTTAAGTAAACCTTCACTTCGCAAAACACAGACAGACAGACACACACACACATACTATAGAGCACCATATCATCTATGACATTATATAAACTCTAATTTATATGGCACATATTTCTTATCTTATTTTCTATAATGATTTCTCATTTATTCTTTAAATTCATTTAAATCCTTTCTCAATTAAAGGCAATAGTAACCCTGCCTTGAAATTCTAAGAGATGATGTCCAATACATCTAGAAGCATTAGAGGAAAAACTCTTCTATGTTAAACAGAAGTCAAAGAACAAATGTACTCAAAATAGGAGAGCAGAGATTAAATAATCTCATTTAAGACTAGAGTATTATGTAAATGCACTCCGTATGGTTACTTTATTGCACAGTGTATCGTGCAAAACCAGGAATTAGTTTTCAGTAAACAATGGTAATACATGGATAAATACATTGTCATGCAAATATAGCTTTCATGCATCGTAGGGCATAATATAACCTGGTTACTTTGTAGAATAGACAAGGCTTGAAACTGCCAGATACTATGTTAATACCAGAAGAATATGAATGCTCATCATGATTCAGACTTGAGCAAGGTCCAGAGCAATTCATTCTATCTGTAGCAGTCATTCAATTTCTCTCTATGTAAGCATGAAGTAATGGGTTAGGGGGTAGTTGTTTCTGGCATTGTAGTAACAGGAATTAATAGGGCATCAGAAATGCTTAGAAAAGGTTTGAAGTGATTGTGGCTGAGACTCAAAGCTAAGATTTTCCTACAGAAATCCTATCTCTAGACTTCCCCATATCTAAAACTAGTACAAAGTTTGAGAATGAGTGGAAGTATCAGCACCTAGGGAACTCAGTATGCGTGAAAAAGAACATAAGAAAGAAGCGTTCTGGTCTATTAAATACAACTTTTGATGATGTACCTTACATTACGCCCTATATTCTTTATACCTATGAACATGGGTATTTTGCATACCACCATTAACTAGGCCTAACTGAACTTTTCCAATATTTGGCAATAGCACATAAGTGGTTTGAAACGGATTCCTTTTTTCAACTTCTTCTCAAAATTCCAAGTAGTCTCTTTTTCAAATGCTAATCTGGCCTAGTCCTCCTGTTTCAAGTTGCACCCAGGCAACTTTTCGGGGGACGACTCTTCTTTTTTTTCCTTGGAAGCCACCTAGAATTGTCAGGAGTCTTGTGTCATACAAATTTAAGAATAAATAAAAATAAATAAAACACACTTCTGGAATTCAACAACATTTCAAGTTTGAAAAGTGATAAATTCAAATAATTGATCCACCCACTAAAGATGGTTGGAACTCCTGGGAGATCCCATACTACAGATTGAATTGAGAAATCTGAAATGATTTACAAAAGGGGTGATGGCAAACTTTTCCCTGATCAGGAAGATGCACACATGTCTGTGAACTCGGCAGAAATCACATTTAATTCAATGGAAATTTTACCTTCTATTAAAAGCTGACTCCATTTTCATCTGCATAAGCCTTAAAATATTGGTTTCTTGCTATATGATATTGTGAATAGTTTACATGTGTATAAGTGTAAAAATATGTGAGACTCCTGGAAGCTGGATATAAATTTTAAATTAATACTTTCGCAAAAAACACCAGACAGCTCTCTGTAAGTTCAGAATCAGACTTCTGTATGAACAAATCTGAAGTGTTGTTCATTTTGTTTCTCAAAGAACAATGATGATGAATTTTCCGTCTGTGATAAGGAATCTGTTCATGCTTCAGTACTGCATAAAAATGGGTCCTCTGTGCCAGCTTGCAAAGTTACCAATACATCAGAAATGTCACTCAACCTGTCTGTTTTACTAACATTTCCTATCAGCAAGCAGACAGGAAACCTTCTCAGACACACTCAGAAAGAGTCTAACAGAAGCCAGAGCTAAAAGTAGATTTGCTTTCTGTGCGTTATCACCCAAAAAGAACGGAAACCATATGGAGTTTTTTGCTATTCATCTAGTTAAAGTCTTCAGGTGGCTTTAAACTAAAAAGAAAAAAAAATTACACGCAGTCATCACTTTATTATTTTTCTTTTTGCCATTTATATTATAACATTTTGGCTTCGTGTCTAGCTAAAGCTGACAACCTAATTGTGCTAATTCGCTTTGAGGTGAATCAGGTAAGTTGTTCTGACTGCCCAAAAATACTCTTTGGAAAACTGCTAAGAAATAAACAGTTCTTCCTATAAAAATGGGCTAGTTTATATTACAGAACAGCTGCAATATCCTGAAATTTTGGGTGAAACATGACAGTCCAGCAGTCCCCAACCTTTGCAGCTTGGCAGCCTGGCTGACAAGGGGAGAGGGTAACCGGGCAGCCCAAGCAGAGGGCCAAGTGCTCACACACGCAGCTCAACTTGCCCGAATGTGGGCTAGCACACATGCACATGCGCACATAGCTCTACTTGTGTAAGTTGAACTGTGTGCCTGTGTGCAAGTGCGCCAAGCCACTGCTCACTCAAGTCGAACTGCACATGCATGCACTCCAACCTGCTGTCATGCAGCCTGGTTCCAAATAGGCCGCGAGCTGGAAGTGGGCCACAGCCCAGAGGTTGGGAACCCCTGCAATAGTCAATAAATAACATTTCACATACAACAAGGAATTAAATTAGGACTGCCAAGCATCATCTGATTTCAGTATTTATTTCAGACATGAGAATTTATACAGCAATAAATACAATACAATGAAGTACCCAATTCAAGGAATATGTTTTGTGCACTTTCCTTCTCAAGGCTATTATTACTTAAAACCAAGTTGCTGTTGTTTTGCTCTCAAAATATGTTATATTATAATACAATATATATGCCTGAAAGCTAATTTACTATCATTTAAGAGAAGTTGTTGAGATATCAACCTATAATGAATCAAGCAAAAAAGACTTTTTTAAAATCACAACTAAAACACAACATAATGTAAAATCATGAGAATTGCAACAATAAAAAAAAGTAATAATCATGGCAATAACATCTACAAAGAACATGGTAGACAGATCCGTTCATATCTCTAGTACAGAAGAATTGCAAAACAAAAAAAGCTTTTCCTCCCACAATAATAAAAAATATAAAAAATAGGTAAACTATTCAGTCCTAAGTAAAGTATTCTAAGAATGTGTGTGATTAAAGTAATCTTTGGATCCTTAGTCATACATCAGAACAAACAGAGACTAAGGGATAAGATTCAATTCTCAAGCGTTTCAGAGCAATACTGGGGACCAAAATATATGTGCAAAATGCTGACAATACATTTTGCTAAAGATAAAAGAAACTCATATGATCACAGGTTAAATGGAGATGTGAACAACAGCAAAACTTAGCAGATTTACAGAATTCTGTTTCGGCACTAAACTGTATATAGTATAACAGCAGATATCAAGTTCAATATCTGTTTGATTTTTTAAAAGAATGGTGAAATGGGCCTTTAACATGTAATTAAACAATTACAGCGGATATAAAAAGTCTGTTAAAATGGCAGGCTTTGGGGATGTAAAATAAATTAGACCAAGATAAATCACTTCAGAATTTTTTCCATCTTTAATATAACATATAAGCTGTACAATTCAATTGAAAAACAAACCAAAATCTTTTAGAGGGAAAAAATAACAATAAATAACTAGAACAATGTGGCTGAATAAGTATCATACCCTCTTATAAGTAGGAATGTGGCTATGTTCAGAATTAACCAATCACTTTCAAACTGATGTTAAATAATAGTCAGTACACACCTGACATCAATTAAAGTAACTCAGATCAATACCATATAAAGTTCAGCTACGCTAGTAGGATTTTTCTGTCATTTACTCAATTGCCTATTACAGTCAAGACCTGCAAAGAGCTTACAAAGCATCAAAGGGATCTCATTGTAAGGTACCCGTCAGAAGAAAGGTACAGAAACATTTCCAACATAGCATTGGCTTTGGGGCTGCTTTTCTTCAGCTGGAACTGGGGATTCAGTCAAGGTGGAGGGAATCACGAACAGTTCCAAATATCAGTCAATTTTGGCATAAAACCTTCTGCTAAAATATTGAAGAGGAATTTCACCTTTCAACATGACAACAACCCAAAGCATACCTCCAAATCAAGGAAAGATTGGCTTTACCAAAAGAAGATCAAAGTTTTAGAATGGCCCAACCAGAGCCCAGACCCAAACCCAATGGAAAATCTGTGGGGTGATCCGAAGAAGGCTATGCACAGAAGATGCCTTTGCAGTCTGACAGATTTGGAGCACTTTTGCAAGGAAGAGTGAGCAGAGATTCCCACTCCCACAAGATGTGCCATGTTGATAGACTGCTACCCCAAAAGACTGAATGCTGTCATAAAATCAAAAGGTACTTCAATGGAGTATTAGTTTAAGGATGTGCATCTTTATGCAGCTACCTTACCCAATTTTTTTATTGTTATTTTTCCCCAAAATTCAACAAAACAAATTCAGTTTGTTTTTTCAACTGAATTGTACAGCTTATATGTTATATTAAAGATAGAAAAAGTTCTGAAGTGATTTAGCTTGGTCTGATTTTTTTATATCTAAAAACACCTGACATTTTAACGGGGTTGTGTAACTTTTTATATTCACTGTGCATAGGTATCATATAAAAAAAGATTGATTTTTTTTGTTACACTTAAAGGATATGTATTGGTAAGGACATATCTATCAGTTTGGGCAAAAGTGGTAAACCGACTTCCTAATCCTAATCTTATATAGGTTTCTCTGGCATTTACCTTTCCATTTTTTGTACTCTCTAGTAGTCTGTTAGGTACAGCTTTTCTTCTAGCCCAACATGAGAAGGGGTCTTAAAGCCAATAAGGTATAGAAGCCAGCTGGAGGTACAAAGATTCAAATATTCTGTCAAGCATGAAGCTGCTTTGGTAAATTTGGGTGGGTTACAAGCTCACTGCTTTTTATCTATTTGAATTCACTGTTGTGAGAATAAAACGAAACAAGTTGACCCTAAACAAGGCATGAGACATAGATGTAATAAACAAGTATGATGAACTTCACAGAGACCTCCATGAACAACATGTGTGAGGGGAGTTTTCATATTATGACTTTTATGAATTGTTATTGTTTAACCAAGATTACAAAGAAGTGTATACATTCTTAAAAATGCCCCATCTACTTAATAATTTAGAGGGAGCTTTAAAAAGATAATATATTCAAAACTTTAAGAAGTAAGTTTTGTAACATATAAGCACACAACTCATACTGAAGTGATGATATGGTAAACAGCAAAATAATTCCATTTTTACAGCATTTCCCCCTGTATTTAATTCCCTCTTTTTACTAGACGGTGCAATTACAACCTTATTTGTGCTTTGATTCAGTATACATTTTCTATTAAATTTGTAATGTACTTTACCAATGACTACCAGCACTGCTGCTGTTTTTGCTCTGTCCATTTTGAAATTAAATCTCCTATGAGATTCTTATAATTAACTTGTGTTTTTCCTAATTTAACTTTCCATTTTAAGATTTCCTTTTAAAACCATTACAATTATTAACATGTATTAAATAGACATGTTTGAATCCAAGTTTTATAAGTACAAGTACTACATTTATGGGTTTAACTGAATATCAGTGAATCATCTTTTTATCATTTAATACAGGTGGATCAAGAAATATTCTTTAAGTCCATTTGTTAACAGGGATATACACCTAAATAGATCATAATTATCTTCTTCAACCTATGGGTCACATTCTCTGCTCTAAAAGTGTATAGGTTCTTCCCTCCCCGCCTCCATTATCACTAGCTGAATACTGGATGGAATAGATCCTGGCAGAAATTGGTGAGTAAAATATTAAAGATAACAGACATGAACCGAGGCTGTGACACTGTTACCAAAGTGAAATATATCCTACAAGGAGTTGGATAATCATACAGTGATTTGGTAACTTGTGAGAACATCTGGTGTTGGGTTCTTGTTTTTGTTATTTTTGGGGTAGTCTCGCATGTTTTTAAATTTTGAAATATAGTTTTGGAACATTATTATCTTAATATAAATTATGGGGAATCACTTCAAAAAAAGGCTAGTCAGAGCAAAAGATGAGAACATCCAGTTAAATCGTGTTCTTTAAACAAAACATTCCAAACTCTATATTACTGAGAAGCTGAGCTAAAGATATTAAACAATAAAAAAAAGTTACACAGAACCTTTTAACCTCCTTGATACAGAGCCCTCCTTCTCCTTCCCTTGTTATGACCGCAGTTGTAACGGTCGGCCATGAACTTCTGCCAAAGATAACATAGACAAACCTTTTCACTTTATTTGGTTATTACGGATTGCTTTAAAGGAAGGATTTTATCATAGCACAGTTTAATATTTTCAAGATGGAATAGCTATATTGATCCATTTAGATAAAAAAGAACTATTCAGATTCCTCTTTAGGATCACAACTTGACCTACCTGATTAACAAGTACCAAGAGCAATCATCTGGAAACAGACAAAGGATAAAACAGTCTCCACATCAGGAAGGACTGCCTATCCTATTTCCACCATTCATACTATATCCTGCAAAAGTCACCTAGAACTGTTTTTAATTCAAACGACCATGAACTACCAAAGCAAATTTTACTGCAGCCCAGATGGCTGCAGCTAATGGAGCAAAGCTACCATCTGTGGGGTTTGATTCAAGATTTCTAAGTGAAATCCCCAGTAAAAAAAATATGACACCATGTGTAAACTTTAAAGAACTATGGAATGTATGGCTAGTTTTTAAATTAATAATTTGATGTGAGGAGTAGAAGTTGATTAAATGAGAACTCCAGAAAAAGCAATTTAGCAAATAAGTGACAGGTAGCAGAACCCCTCAAGGCCAGAAAATGGCTACCAATTCAAAATGGCAGAAGGAAGAAACCAAGGTTTGAAATATGACATTAGTAACACATTTATAGAGTAGGATTCCTGGGTGCCTTTACAGCAAGGCTGTCAAACTGCCAGCCTGCGGGCCAGATGCGTCACATGCTGGCCATGCCCATGCCCGGTTTAGCAAAGGGGGGGAAAGTCCCAATATGTCATGTGACACTGCAGTGACGAAGCAAGTTTGACACCCCTGTTTTAGAACAGTGGTAGAATTCTTAATTACCTGTAATAAATCTACTCATCTAATCTTACAGTATTTGGGGTGAGCTCAGAGCTAATTTAACCACTATACCAAAAGAAAACCCTGATGTTTTATTCACAAATTGAATGCAGCACATGTAGCACACAAAACTGAAACAGAACTGAAAATCAGAAGAGGTTTATTTGCTAGGTAGAATGTTACTAATCTACCCAATTGCTATAAAACAATAATGTATAACCAGAACCAGATTAGTGTAGTGGTTAAGGCACCAGGCTAGAAACTGGGAAATTCTTTTCCCATCTGAGGAACAAAGCCAGTGGGGTGACCTTGAGCCAGGAAACAGGCAATGGGGAATTACTTCTTTCTGAGAAAACTGCAGGGACTTTTACAGGCAGTTGGAAGGAAGGAAGGAAGGAAGGAAGGAAGGAAGGAAGGAAGGAAGGAAGGAAGGGAGGGAGGGAGGGAGGGAGGGAGGGAGGGAGGGAGGAAGGAAGGAAGGAAGGAAGGAAGGAAGGAAGGAAGGAAGGAAGGAAGGAAGTCTAGTTGAGGGGAAAGCATCACTGATTTATTTGTGTGGTAAACTTTTAGTATTTATTTATATTATTAGTATGGATTTAAGTAAAACATTATGTATGGTACAATTCCTTATGTTCTTCACAATTCATGTCCACCTTGTTCTCTATAAGGTGTGAGTTTGTATGGAACCACTGTCTCTAAGTTCTTTTTCTGCACAGTGTAATTTTATGGGGGGAGAATATTTCTGTCTTTTCATATGGCTGTTATCAATCTATAGGGATCATAAAGTGAATAAAGATGGGAAGTAATGAGCAAGGTTGTGCGGGAAGTTTGGGATAATAACTAGAGTAGTTTGAACCATATTGCTTCTGTTCTAAAGTTCCAAGTGTTTCCTACTAGCTCACCTAAACTGTTGCGTTCTGTAGCCATCATTATCTTAAATTAAACAACTATCCATATATATATATATATATATATATATATATACACACACACACACACACACACACACAAAAAAAAAAACAATGAACACAATCACAATTTCAGCAGCAGAAGAATGAAGCAAAGCTCCATTTGTAACTTCAGAAAGAAAATCCTGGCTCTTTTTGTTGAGCTGTAAAAATAAATAAGCCATGTTTTGAGTTTCCATAACTTTAAGGAATATAAAAATGTGATATTTTTTCAACTTTTTGTGTCCTTTGAAGTCTTGAAGTGCAACTGGTAAAGACTATGAATAAATTCGTTCGGTGAATGTTAGAACTGCAAAGCTGAATTTCCTATCTTGAAGGGAAGTTGAACACTCTGTTGACACCTGATGAACATTAAAGGCAGCCTTAATTTCAAAGACAGCAACTCAAGAGAAAAACAGAGGTCACAGTCACAAACACAATCCAATTCCTTTCTTTCCTGTTCTGACTAATAGTATTAATCCCAGAAAATACTTTTTTTTCTCTTTGAGCCTTTCCTGATGCATGAACCAGTCTGTTATGCCTTTATTCTCCCTATGGAGGAACTGAGTAATTGAGATTACTAAGCTAGCTGATGAAGCAGGAAACAAGCTAATATTCTGGTGTGGTGTTTTCTTTTTTACATGACCATGAACATACTTAATATCCAAACAAAACTTTATTGAGTTTCAAACATTACTAGAACCATACTGAGACCAGAGCTTATTGCTAATGGACGTACATCTACAAAATGAGAAGACCTAAACCAGGAAATGAGTCTCTAGGGCGAGCATATTTTGAACTGAATGAAAAAAGCTTGAATGTGCTTTTTAAAATCCTGCTATAAGTAAAAAGTCAATATTGCTTACAAACCCCCTTTTTATTTCTACACAAGTGAAATACATAACCATGTGAATTTCACAAATTTTGAGAGTAAAATACAGTGCTATGTACAGTAAGCTTCAGGTGACAAATCCCAAAGGGATGGGGTGGGGAGAGAGATACTGATGCCACCCAGTAAGTAGGACTCATCCCTTCCACTCACTTTCCCTTTCTTAACACAGTAAGGCAAAATATAAAAGGAGACGTTTAAATGATCCAGCTCTAACAATTGTCTCTCTTTCACACATTCGGTACACACACAAACATACTATATTACAGGTGAAACTCGAAAAATTAGAATGTCGTGCAAAAGTTCGTTTATTTCAGTAATGCAACTTAGAAGGTGAAACTAATATATGAGATAAACTCATTACATGCAAAGCACGACAGTTCAAGCCGTGATTTGTCATAATTGTGATGATTATGACTTATAGCTCATGAAAACCCCAAATCCACAATCTCAGAAAATTAGAATATTACATGCAATCAATAAAACAAGGATTGTACATAGAACAATATCGGACCTCTGAAAAGTATAAGCATGCATATGTACTCAGTACTTGGTTTGGGCCCCTTTTGCAGCAATTACTGCCTCAATGTGGTGTGGCATGGAAGCTATCAGCCTGTGGCACTGCTGAGATGTTATGGAAGACCAGGATGCTTCAATAGCGGCCTTCAGCTCTTCTGCATTGTTCGGTCTCATGTCTCTCATCTTTCTCTTGGCAATGCCCCATAGATTCTCTATGGGATTCAGGTCAGGCGAGTTTGCTGGCCAATCAAGCACAGGAATCCCACGGTCATTGAACCAGGTTTTGGTGCTTTTGGCAGTGTGGGCAGGTGCCAAGTCCTGCTGGAAAATGAAGTCAGCATCCCCATAAAGCTTGTCTGAGGAAGGAAGCATGAAGTGCTCCAAAATCTCCTGGTAGATGGCTACGTTGACCCTGGACTTAATGAAGCACAGTGGACCAACACCAGCAGATGACATGGCTCCACAAATCAACACAGACTGTGGAAACTTCACACTGGACTTCAAGCATCTTGCAGTGTGTGCTTCTCCATTCTTCCTCCAGACTCTGGGTCCTTGGTTTCCAAATGAGATGCAAACGTTGCTCTCATCAGAAAAGAGGACTTTAGACCATTGAGCAACAGACCAGTTCTGTTTTTCTTTAGCCCAGGTAAGACGCTTCTGACATTGTTTGTTATTCAGGTGCAGCTTGACAAGAGGATTACGACATTTGAAGCCCATGTCCAGGATCCGTTTGTATGTGGTGGCTCTTGATGCACTGACTTCAGCCTCAGTCCACTCCTTGTGAAAGTCCCCAGCACTTTTGAATGGCCTTTTCCTGACAATCCTCTCCAGGCTGTGGTCATACCTGCTGCTTCTGCACCTTTTTCTTCCACACTTTTCCCTTCCACATAACTTTCTATTAATGTGCTTTGATACAGCACTTTGGGAACATCCAACTTCTTTTGCAATTACCTTTTGAGGCTTTCCCTCCTTATGGAGGATGTCAATGATGGTTTTCTGCACAACTGTCAGGTCAGCAGTCTTTCTCATGATTGTGATTCCTACTGAACCAGACTGAGAGACCATTTAAAGGCTCAGGAACCCTTTGCAGGTGTTATGGCTTAATTAGCTGATTAGAGTGGGACACTTTGAGCCGAGAATATTGAACCTTTTCACAATATTCTAATTTTCTGAGATTTGTGGATTTGGGATTTTCATGAGCTGTAAGCCATAATCATCTCAATTATGACAAATCACGGCTTGAACTATCTTGCTTTGCATGTAATGAATCTATCTCATATATTAGTTTCACCTTTTAAGTTGCATTACTGAAATAAATGAACTTTTGCATGATATTCTAATTTTTCGAGTTTCACCTGTAGTCACAAACTGAGTATTTTGGCTATCACTTTAACCATTAGAATATATTTTGCAAGATCCAATCTGTGTTGGTCACCTGAACCAAAGGTTTTGTCTTCCAAGCTTTTGAACTCATGCTGGAGCCCATCTTCATTATCCTGAGAAATGTATATTCACCTTCATTTTTATTTACGTTTTATTCTAAGTTCTAGGATGACTCTTGGGTATATTACTTAGTAAATAAAAAGTATTGGCTACCGCTAAATAACAAATTTGGGGTCAGTACATTTTTGTCTTGCACTGTGACTTCCTTGTCATAAAATGGGCAAATGCTTTATGAACTTATTTCAAATTATTACTCCATGCTTTTTCTTCCTTCCTTTAAATCAGGTTCCTCCCATCACCAAAAATGAGAAGAACAGAAGGACCTCCAGCAGGCCAACTCTGCACTGAACTCTTCTTTTAAACTGTCAGTGTGTGATATCTCCAGTGACTCAATCTGGCTGTCATCTGGTGGAAACAAGGCGCCCTCGTACACCTGTTCCAATGGGGCACAAACTGAGTTTCCTGGGTGATGTTTTCTGCACCTGCTTCATGGGCTCTTTAGCTGAAGGAAGTGGGTTTGGTGGAAGCAATGGGTGCTGCTCTACAACAAGGCAATTGCCAGCTATCTACCCACACCAATGAAATATTCTAAATGTCAAGTCACGAAAGACAAAAAGTAGATTTTTACCTAAGGATAGAAGGTTCTTTTAAAAAGTCATAACTTTATATATGGCATTACAGAGAACAGCAATGAAAATAATTTGCGTAAATGTCATATAGCCATTGCAAAAGCAAAAATATTAAGAAATTATAAGTAAAATAAAGGCTAAGATTCTTTTAAGAATGTTCACCTTTATTTTCTTCTCCTTTATTTGGCAGTATAGATTGTTATCTGGGAGATTTTATTCATTTGCTATGTTTCTGCACAACTTCTGCATAATTGAGAGTTCCAATGACATCTTCATTATTTTTACCACCCATTGCTCTTATCACTCTGAAATCTAAACAACAGATAATAAATTATTAAAACCAACTTTAACATTCTATTAAAGGACTACAAAAGAACAGATGAATGTCCTGATTGATTAACCTACTTATCCAAATCCCATGTTAAATAGTAAAGCTGTAGAAGAAAAGCAATCTAACTTTTACCAAACTATTTTACAATGCCCTCTGGGACTCTGGGTTTCAATTCATTCAACTTAAATGGAACTAAATACCTAAAACTGTTACCAAAGGGATCACACTGAACATCCTATGGTCAAGGAAAGAAGACATTTTTAGTGTTTCTTACACAGTTTTTTGTGTTTGTTCTGCCCTGCTGCATCTTTGTGTGATTGTATGTACAGTCCATTTAAATAATGAAAGAACAACCCCAGATCGCAGATTGTATGCTTGAATATCTAGATCAAGTCAATATCACACTTACATGTACATTCATCTCACCATATTCACTCCAGAATTACCTCCAATATCTGAACTATTGTCAGACTTCTTTTGATAATCATTTTGAGCATTAGAAATCCATCTGAACTATAATAGATCTTTAAACTAAGCTCAATGATTAAGTTGGTCACTTTTAGATTCCTGATTTACCTAGAGTCTTGAGGAAACTTTGATTACTATCAAAAGAATATGAATGCTCTATGTTTCAATTTTATCAGAAAAACTAGAAAAATAATATTTGATAAACACATATTTGACAAAATTGTCAAATATTTGACTATTGTACGACAACTACCTTTCTGTTATTATGAAGCTCTATTTTCACATACTAACCTTAGAAGATATATTGATTCAGAACAAAAGATATACTGATTCTTAGAGAGGAAAGTTATACAAAATCCAGTTTCTAATAACTTAGTCTGCAAATTATGCAAATTCAAAGCTCAAATACTGGCTCTCTTATCTAGCAATACATTTTTGTTGATTATTATTGGAAAACTATTACCTTTAATTTCTGATGAAGCATTTTATTCTTTAAAAAATGCATTGCTACAGCTTCCCAGTATTAAAAGTTAAAAATATAAAGATTCTGTGAGAAAACAAAATATTTAAGTGATTGATGGTAAAAACTGTCAAATCAAAATAAAGACCAAAAAGTGTTGCCCCAAATTATGTATCTGAATTTCTGTGACTAATGAGTGGCAGTAATTAATTATTACATAACAATGCCACTTGCTAGTAACATTCAGTCTCATTAATTCCTCATGTTGAAATGATACTTGTCAAAACTGCAGCACTATCCAAAGATATTTAGCAGCACTTAGGAGTATAACCAAGTTAATTCTTCCGCATCTCTTCAAGATCTTCAATATCACTGGCCACAAAAGATACTTCTCTGGAATTGGACTCAGAACCATTTTCTTCCCAAGGCATCTGTTGCAGAATAATGATTCTGCACTCAGTTGAACAGAGGAGGTTAATTAATAAATATACATTATTAGATATAGTATCATGTGACCTATCCAATAAGACAGATGACAAGGTTAAAAAGATTACAGTATTTATACATTTAAAAGAAAAAAGATAAACCCAGGCTGTGGAGGAGGATGTGTCTGCCAACCTTCAGTATAGTTTTTGACTTATAGAATTATGCATATAATTATATTTATTATCCTGCTCTTTAGCTCGAATCCAATAAACATGGCCACCAATTTTAGTTATAGTATCATCAGCAATATTGAATTTTACCTCTTTTCTGCCATAAATCTTATTAAGATGTTGGAATTGTAGGTCACTGTCTCCTATCATTAACGGAATTTGGCAAACATTATTAGACATAGTCTAAATAAAAAGTATTAGTGCTTCATAGAACCATAGAATCAATGTCAGAACAACAAGTAACATTCGACATTTTTCCTGATGACCAGCTAAAATTTCCTTCTTTGTAATCTAAATGCAGAATTTTTTGACTGGTTTTATGGAACAATTCTTAGTAACTCTGTCCCATTTTTCACATAATGGTTATCATATCTCTCTAGAACCATATCTTCTGTTAGGCCAATGCCCCAAACTTCCTACTTATTTAAAAAAAATCAGGGGTCCATCTGCTAGCACTTTTCAAAATTAACACCTTTTACTAAAATATCAATAGCAACAGTGCTTAGACTTATATACCGCTTCATGGTGCTTTACAGCCTTCTCTAAGCAGTTTACAGAGTCAGCCTCTTGCCCCCAACAATCTGGGTCCTCATTTTGCCGTCCTCAGAAGGATGGAAGGCTGAGTCAACCTTGAGCTGGTCAAGATCAAACTCCTGGCAGTTGGCAGTGTCAGACTGTAAACTGCATTATAACAACTGTGCTAGGCTTTCATGAGCTAATTTCTCCTGAATTTTGACACAGTTCCCTCAGATATTTTCTATCCCCATTGTCTCCATATTACTTGCACATTTGATAACCATGTTTTCTAGCCCGTTATCTAAGTGATTTAAAAATGTATTAAACAAGAGAGGGCCCAAAATGCAACTCTTTGGGTGCCACTTAACACGTGCCACACACTTGATACCGAGCAATTAGCAGTCATTCCTTGGATATAAATGGCAGTGTGGTTCAATTCACAATCTCTGATATCTTCTCTTCTAGAATCTCATGGGAGACTTTGCTGAATGCAAATGCATTTTCATAGTCAACTAAACTGAGCACTCTATCAAGAAAGGAGATCAAGTTGGTTTGGCAGGAAATATGTTTGATAAATCTATGCTGGTTTCTGCAAACAATGCATTTTCCTTAAATGTTCACATACCAAATGTTTAATAACCTGTTCCAGTGGTTTGCCTTGTATCAACATCAAGCTGAATGATTTGTAGTTACCCAGGTTCACGTTCTCCCCTTTTTGAAGAAAAGAACAATAATGATTCTTCTCCAACCCTGTGGTACTTCGTCTATCCTCCCTGATTTATCAAAGGTCACAGAAAGACTTTGAGATGACATCTGCAAGCTCCTTCAAGACTCTCAGAGGTAACTGACCTGATCCAAGAGGCTTATCCAAGATAGCCAGGTGCTCCCTTACCATCTTTTCATTTCATTGTTCTGCTTAGGTTCATATGATTACAGTATTATTTGGGGGAAACACACTGATGCTAAGCTCTTTCTATCCTACCATTTTTTTCCTGAGCCTGAGCCTACTGCAAACAATTAAGATGAAAAGCTTATTTTGATAGAGGTGAGCTCCCACAAAGAATCATATTCACATTCTTATAAATTAGCTGGATCCACCATTTTGCTGCTTCATATCAGCTTGGTTGAGACTGCTTTTTTTCAGCTGGGTGACTCACATGTTGCACTTTTTTGTGGAAAAAAAAAAAGACCAATCAACAGTCATCTAGGTTCTAACAACATTGGGACTCGCTCTGTAAGGCGAATATCAATGTAATCATACCACAATTAAGGATAAAAATATTGTGCACATTTCAGCAAGATATGTTATCATGCTGCAGATGATAATGGGTGAAATGTCCTCTTCATCAAATTAATTATTTTCCATGGTTACATTTTTGCAGTTATTCCAGCAATCCCCAACCTTTCTGGCTTGGCAGCTGGGAGGTGGAGAGGGATAGTTCCCTGTAACTGGCAAGCAGGTGCGTTCAAGCACACGCAGTTCCATTTGTGTGAGCAGCAGGTGCGTTTGCCCGCCGCTCGTGTGAAGGGGGCTTCGTGCACAAGTGCAAGCAGCCATCGTTTGTGTGAGGGGAGGTTTGCGCATGAGCAACAGCCACTTGTGTGCACACACACTCACCCACTGTTCGTACAGCCCTGTTCTGAATAGGTAATGGCCTGGTAGTGAGCCACAGCTGGTGAGATGGGGACCCCTGAGCTATGCCATTGTAGAGATGTATTTATACTATTCTATTATTGAAAGTACAGGCAAATGTTAATCACAACTTATTTATGACCCAAAACACACTTCCTCCTGCTATTGTTTTTTATTCCCAAACCTCACAAAAACCAATTCACTCTTGTTTTCTCTTCTGTGCTTATCTAAACCTGATGAAAAAGGAATAAGAACCCAATTCAGCCATTGCCTTGCCTCAAAATCCAATAGCCACTGAAGTCACAAAAATATCTTCCTTCCCACACCACACAAAAGGAAAGCCAAAGCAAGTGCTTAAGCACATCATTTATTTTGCGAGGTCATATGAATCAATACATTTCCAAGCTTTTCCTATGAAGGCGAACTGAGGCTACCTTTCCTACTGAAAGAACTCCTAGCTTAGCACTGGAGGCATTGTGAGGCAAATATTCCCCCAAATGGGGCCATTACACTTCCCATAAATCCTAGCAATTCAAAGAAAATAGTAGTTTCAATGCAGTTTCAAACATACTATAGCTGAAACAGAAATAAATCGGCTTAATTCTAAAGACAGCCAATGACATGGAATCACAGAAGTCTGGAGATGATTCCAGACTGGAAAAGAGTTCCTGTATGGAAGAGCCACAAGTTACAAAGTTTTAAAAAATGTAAAGGGTTTGAATGATGCCATACATCTTAAATTTGCTATTAAAATCAGGCAGGCATTAGTTCAAAATATTTGTCTTCCCCATTGTTAAATCCAAGGAACCTCTTTCTCACACATGCCAAGAAAAGAGGAGGAAATCTTCTAATACGTACATTCACTTACCTTTGAAATGTTTGTGTGCCTTGAATCATTCTTTACAATCAGAGTTTGACTCAAACATTTGCAGGAAGACCAGGGTCAAAAACAAAACGGTGACTTCACAGCCATGTTCCTTAGGAAGGAAATATGATCTGCCTCGGTCAGGAAAGGGAAATTGTTTGGAAGTCTAGACAGACCCCCTTCCCTGCACAGCTCTCCTCCTTCAGAGTATTTTCATTGATTGCTACAGAGAGGGAAAAAGGAGGAGAAAGGAAATAAGACAACACTTTCCAACTCTACATGTCATGTGTATACTGTATCATTTGATGCTACTGCAGTTCAGACATTGAATAGCATGAACCTGGGAACAGGATGCAAGCCAGAAGAATTAATAAATTATTTCAGATTAATGGAATATAATATATACAAATGCTCATGAAATCAGTTCTCAAGAACCAAACTGGAGGCATCAAAAAAAAAAAAAAAAAAGCAAGGAAGCAAAACAGGAAATGGCCAATCTGCAGCAGAGCTCACTTAATAGAAATCTGTTTGTACTTACAATAAATAAAACAAAGTTACAAATGGCTTTCTGGAATTGTGTTGGCCATGAAAAGCAAAAAGTCAATCTGACAGTAATGGGTTCTGTTAATGCAGAAGAGATAATTGACACGGAGAATCATACTTGAAATTTATTTAAGTAACCATGGGAAACTAGGGTCCCACAAAATGGCTGCATCTGACAGGCCTTGTCCACCACTTCACCTTCCTGCTCCTTTCCCATAAGAATTCAACTTTTGAAAAACCTCACACTTAAACTGATGGGAGGAATTTTGTTGCACCTAGCTGCACTATGAAAAGCCCGGGGTGGGGGTGGGGAAACCAGGGTTAACTGCTGCCCCTCCTAACCAAGGTTTATAGATTTTATGAGGAAAACTCTAGATAAGCATTACCCTTAGCAGTATTCAGGTTTCAGTGCAACTACTTTGAGATAGTTACTTCCATTTATTAAAAACAGGCACACAGCATAATCGTCCTAAAGATGTTGAGGTACATAATTTTATTTTGTAAATAATTTTAACAAACAGCACTGGAATCATCCAATTCCATTCATCAGCATTATTCTATAGCTGAGTACATAGGAATTATACATATTTGCTGGGTTCATACTTTATATGAAATAATGATTGGCCGGTGATGGTTTACTACACAGTCAACAATTGGGTTTATGCAATGTGATATGTCCAAATCACAAATTACCCTGTAGCCTCATTTCTATTGCCTCTCCCCCACATATTCAACTTGACCATCAACAAAACTATTTTATCAAATGCACACAGTAAAGGAGGGCACAGAAACATTTCAAAACTGTAACAGTTATTGAAAAGAAGTGGCCTGTTCACTTATGTTGCTATTCTGTGTGATGCTAGAATTGAGGAAATACGATTGGAAAAAATTATAAAATATTGTGAGTTGCAGATCAAAGTTGACTGTTTGGAAAAACAAATCTTTTGCTATACCATTTGCGTTAGAAGCCCTTGGAGCAACATCTAATGGACTTTCTCAAAATGTGGAAATTTCAGACCTGAACAGCCTAATTTTACAAAATCCCACCCTTCTTGAACTGCCTATATTCTTAAGATACTGTCTTAATCATTCTAAACTCCTTAGTTAGGACTTGAACCAATCTTAGACATAAATTTAACTAAAGTTTGCCCACACGTGTTGTTCCTTCTGAAGAGCAAGACACATACACAACCTTACACAAAGGAAAACCTTTTGCCTGACTTACTGGATTGTCAAAGACTCTGTTTTACTTGGTGCCTCCATGCTTGTGCATTGAACTCAGGATATGGCTATAAGGATGTGTTGGAAATTATTTTTATTTATTTATTAAATTTGTTTGCCTCCCTTCTCAAGTACGAGGTATGCTAGGAAGGTCCTAAGGAGTGCTTTCAATATACCTATCCCTATTATCTGGAAAAAAATCCTGAATTCTTTTGCCATACCTGTAACAATAGCACCTCATAATCAACTTCATGAAAACTAAAAAAATAAGCAGCCATGCCTTAATTTGTTTAATGAAAAGCCTCATCATTCTCCTTAAAAAAAATCAGTATATGGAATAGGAGTAAGTTGAGAATTAACATATTCAAATGTGAAAGAAAACAGATCTAGCAGTTTCTTCATCCCAGCTGAACATTCAGTTTTTAGATGTGAATCCCAGCAACGACTTGGTCATATTTGTGATTATGAACCAACTCTACTTTTTAAGAGTTCTGCCTCTTTATCAACTGTATGGTATGGTAAAAAATAGATCGTATCTCATGATAAAAATTACTGACTCATTGAAATTGGCCAGTGCTAATGCATAAGGATTTCATTTAGATTTTTTTAAAAATATGAGAACTTACAAAAATAGAATGGGATGAAAATAATTTAAGTTGTTTATGAAAGGAATATGAGAGACAACACAACTGAAATTTTATTTCTATTTTGAAGCCAAAAATCAAAAGCAACAATAAAGAACAGAATAAGTAAAATCCAGAAAGAATTCCCCCTATAGGTATCAGAAGCTGGAGAATATCCATTCACACAAATATTTTCCTACACAAAGAAAATCTAGAAATGGTGCAAGGAAGACGCCAACTATGTCACTGTATATTTTATGCCTATCAGACAGATGATTACAATTTTGATTCTCTTTGGCATTTAAAGTTTTTTTTAAAGATTCTTTTTGCTTTATACAAAGCAATTTCCTAGGGCTGTAATTGTGAAAGAAGAAAGAGGTCTCAACTTTCATTGCTCCCTTTGGATTATCTTCGCTGAGAAAAAGATATGCAGAAACATATATTTTCTGTAGTAAAGCTAAAAATCAGTACAGAATTGTTCAACAGGGAAATAGTATTTATTGGAAAGGACAAAACATGCCACATTCCTTTTTCCCTTATATCTAGGCAGGTAGGATAAAGTCATGATCAGCTTGATGCAAAAGAGGAAAAGGGCAGAAGATATGCTTTTGGAAAACAACAAGATGTTTGAACAGAAGACCACTAGGAATATCCAGAGTGAAAAATCAAGAAATCTTAGAAGTAGGCAATGACTAACCATTTCCATATGTTTGGGGAGATATCCATGAAGTCACAAGGTCTCAAGCTCACTCAAAAGATTTACCAACATTCACAAACAAATGTCTAAGGCAGGGGTGTCAAACTTGGGGCCGGTTGGTCATGCGCTGGCCACGCCCACCCCTATTTTAGTGAAGGGGGAAAGTTGTGATATATCACATGATGACAACATGACAATGCGAGCTTGACTACCCCTGGCCTAAGGTCATAGAACATTTTTTTACCAACTTAAATGCAGAGTAAATAAGTGAACCCATGTTAAAACCACTTCCTGCCTAAATTCATAGTATGGACTCATTTCAAGAAGGAAACTCATACTGTTGCTGATTAAAAATATTAAGCTCCATGTCCAGGTTATAAGAGGTTGCACTGTCTGATGTGCACCTCTGAAAACTATGTGGCTGTTCTTTCTGTAGCTAGCTACAAGAAATATTTGTTAAGATGATATATTACAGAAGGACATTGTCTAAATATTTAAAATGTATTAGCTACATATAGCTAATTATTCCAAAAACATTTAAACTTGTACAATTTAAAATCACATTAATCTTTGTTTTACTCATGGTCAAGAACTAAACAAGGTAATAAATATTCCTAGAGCTGTTTAAATGCTAAAAAGAGTGAAACATGGAAGAATTACAGACACAGCCTCAGTAAAGAGCACTCAGTCATATAAGTGTCCTTATTTTCACTCATATCTTCTTTTAATACTGCATAAATTTAAGACCATCAAATTCTGGAACATCTTTTTTAGTTCTGATTCTCTTACAGAACATATAGTTTATGTAAGCATAACTAGGTTTGCTTGAGGTCAAGTAAATGAGTCAGTCAAAGAGTAATACACTCCTGAACACACTGAGAATTGTTCTGAAGATAAGAATTCCAAAACATATTTTTAAAGAGAAGTCTGTAAATGGAAATGTCTGTTTCATTCTGCTTTTAACATTACCCTAAAAACCAACTCATATAGCAATGAATGCTGGATTTTAAGGGGCTCTTTTTGAGAAAAAAGCATTTTATAGAATCCATATGACAATTATTGCATTGTACAGGTATGAATTTAACACTGTTTTGCACTTCCATTATTTCATGGAAGGAAAGAAGAATCTTAATCTTCCTTTGCTTCTTTCTCAAAAAATTACAAGGTAAATTAAACTACAGAGTTGTGCTTTCCCCCCCAAAACAACTGGGTTTCAAAATCAAGCCAGAATAATGAGTATTTTGAAAACTGAGATACAGTCCTGCTTATTAATCCGAGCAGGGTCAGGTTTAATTCCTGTTTTATTTTTGATAGTCATAATCAAAGCACATTGTTTTAAATATGTATGATTGTTGTGCTATCTTGCCTTAGTTGTTTAGTATATGTTAGTCTTTGTTGGTAGCTGATATGTTCCATTGGCATCTTATTATATGGATTTACTATGGTTGTTTTTACATTTATATCATGCCTTGGTAGAAAGTATACAATAGCTATTATTATGCCTATTACAATTCCACTGTGTTTAATAGGATTTTCTTGAAGGCAAACTTACATAGAATTGCTACTTAAGCTTCTTGCAGAAGTAAAAGTGAAATACATTATAAAAATAGTAGATACAGGTAGTCCTTGACTTACAACAGTTCATTTAGTGACTGTTCAAAATTACAATAGCAGTGAAAAAGTGAATTATGACCGTTTTTCACACTTATGACCATTGCATCCCCATGGTCATATGATTTACAACTTCACAACTGACTCACATTTATGACGGTTGCAGTGTCCCAGAGTCATGTGATCCCCTTTTGCAAACTTCTAACAAGTAAAGTCACTGGGCAAGCCAGATTCACTTAACAACCGTGTTACTAATTTAAGAACTGTAGTGATTCATTTAACGAATGTGAAAAGAAATGTCATAAAATGGACCAAACTCACCTAACAAATTTCTCACTTAGCACCATAAAATTTGGGCTCAATTGTGGTCGTAAGTTGAGGACTACCTGTAGTTGTTGTTCTTCCCCACGTCCTTCTGATTGAAGTAGCTATCCCACTATATAGATAATAGTCAAAATGCATAACCTAATCTCAAGAAGAGAGTGGATTTTAAACTGGTTTTTTTTCAATTATCAAGTGCCACAGCAGACAAGATGGCAATTTCTGCTTCGCTTTTGATGTTGTGTCATACATTTTGGATTAACTAAATACTTCAATTTTTCAGAAAATAATTCCTTGACACTTTGGCAGTGTGCAACTTAAAATATTTATTTAAGTATATATTTAAGAATACTACCAAGAGGAAGTACAGGAAGAATAAACACATCCAAAACAATAGATCCACAAACTGTATATCTTTCAGTAACAGAATGTCACAGGGTGATAATAACCTCAAAAATAAAAATATGAAGCTGCCTGCAATCAAGGGTCAGTGGATTTAGCCAAACCACCAAATTAATTATATGAACTATAATATAGTAAAACCACAATTTAACAGACCATTTGAAGGAGGGAGTATCCAGTAAAACTGAGTTTATGTCATGAAAATCAAAGTACATTATTTGAATTGTTAGTAAATTGATATCAGTGGTATCATTTGCAACAAAATTTTGATTTAATAGACAATTCCTCCACAGAACAGTTTGAAATGTTTGCATCAATGGAGAGAGACAATACGTATATATTATGATCTACATGTTCATTGACACTGAAGCAATATTTTAAAAACATGTAGGATGAAAAACAGACGTTTCAATTTAAGAGCGATCAGGAATCTGTAGGCCTCCGGATACAGCTGAAATGCAACTCCAATACTCCCCTCCCCCTTTCATTGGAAGCTTACATTTAGCTACATATGGAGGATCAAATTTCTAAGCTTTGATTTAAAGAGTAATTTAAAAAAAAAAAAACAGATAAATTCACTTTCCAAACTTAGCACTACCAGCTTTCTCAATTCCAAACATCACGTTTGTGCTTTGCAGCATGTTCCGTAACTGAGCAAATCAAAGGCCTTTTCAAGATGAATTGTGATGAGATAGTTTAGGAGAGATTTTAAAAAGAAGAAGGAGGAGGAATATAAATTCCAAAGCCTCTCCACATCAAAACCCAATAAGTGATCACATATACACTTGGCAACAGGCTTACATCACTGTTTGTATGGTTTATGTACTCGAGGGAAAGGCCTAGGCAGAGTGATAGCTTGTTGACCTCATGTTAATTATCTCATACTGCTGAATGAGATCACAGGAATGCGGTCAGCACCTGTGTAACTGTATTCATTTACATGATCCTGTAGAGCTGCCAGCTCACCCTAACAACCTCACTCTCTGGTTATATGGTGTGTGCGGGAAGGAACAGAGCTTGAAAGCCATAAACAAAGCTGAAGGGTCCCCACCCCTTAAAAATGGGTTGAATCTCTCCATTCTAATTGTCATGGTGACAAGCCTTTCCCTGAGGGTTTCTGATGTCAATGGAGCCTAGCTGAAGCATCGAGTTTCAAGATCACATTTTGGATTATCTGTCAAAACTGAACAACAATTAGGTCATTGTGACTTCATGTTACGATGCTAATTCTTTTCAGGCAGTGGATTGTGCAGACTGGTTTCAGGGTAGGAGAAGAAAAATATTCTGAATGATTACTCCTAAATACCTGCCTCAGGCTCTCTAATGGCGGACTTAACACTTTGATCTGTATCAGGAATCATAATTTATCAAATAGTTGGAGAGCACTGCAGTCCAATTTCTTTTCTATTTGACTAAAACTTCTTTTGGAATCAGGATTATAATAGTAGCATTGAAGATTTAAAAGCGGGTATTTTTAATGCTTAAAATAGTGATATCTCTACTCTCCATAGTCTAAAGCCATTTCTTTGCCTCAACCAATTGTCTATCTGCTTTTTCAGGTGCCATCAATTTAGGAGTATCTAGACAAAACACATATGGGCAAATACCAGCTTGTATGATCTCTGCTTTGGGAGAAATGGAATATATACATGCCTGAATCAAATTTGCTTCTAGTAAGTTGACCTGATGATGCAACTACTGAGCTGGCAGCACACTTAAGACTGAATCCAATGTATCTTTGCTACAATTCATGGGGAAGATGGCTCAAGTAGAACTTTTGGCACTAAAATAGAGAAGAATATTCAAGTCTGACAATTTCTCTTCTCCTTCTATCTCTTTCTCTGACATTTGCCATGGTGCTCCAACTGATCTCCCAAGAGATTGAGCTACCAAAAATAGTTTCACTCCCTGTTGTGATCATGAAAAGCTACACTGGATCCAAGAGTCTTCAGTGAGAAAACAACATCTACCAAATCTTGTATAAACTACTATATATAAGTTAGTGTAAGTAAATAGATAAATATTGGATATAACTCACAGAGAAGGAGAAGTCCTGCTATGTTACAAGCCTCTGGAAGGAACTTTATCACTGTGACAGCTGGAAGATTCTCTTGTTCATTCTCTCCTTTTTGGCCTCTGACCCTTTTGTATGAATCTGATTACCTCTCCCACCCCATACTCTCATCATCTCAAAATGCATCTGGTGAATCAAAGCAGCTGAACAATGAGAGAGACAGTGGAAGGACTCTACAGAAGAGGATTTTCTTCAGATCCAAGGTAAATATGGAGGCAGCTAGAAAAGTTAACTTGTACCAATAGAGGATAATATTTGTAGCTCAAAATTGAAATGAAGGGGCCTTTGGTGCTCTCTGAGCTTGGGTTTTGTTTTGTTTTTTTGCAAATGTTTCATTACCCAATTAGGTAGCATCTTCAGTGCTAATCAACAACAGCACTCATGATGTTAGCTAGTTGGGTTTTGAACAGTGGTAGGTTTCAAAAAAAATTCCTACTGGTTTGGAGAGAGCGCTTTGCGTGCACGTGCACAGGGCTGAAAGACCACCCTCTGGATCAACACTGATGAGCTGTGCACAGGGCTCAGAGACTGCCTTCTGTATGAACGCTGGTGCTGTTTTTCAGCTCAGCTGAGGCACGGCAATCTGCTCTGCCACGTGAATCAGCTGAGCTAATAAACAACATAATACAATATAGAAGAGGTAAGAGTGGGGATGGGTGGGCAGGGCCAGCCAGAGGTGATATTTGCCGGTTCCCCGAATCAATCAAAATGTTCACTACCGATCCGCCAGAACCGGTCCGAACCGGTTGAATACCACCTTTGGTTATGAAATGTCTACAAGAAAACAACCAAACTCAGAGAGCACTAAAGACCTCTCAAGTTAACTTATTCTAGCTGTCCTCAACATTCTTGTTGGCTACTAAATTTGGACAAGACTGATAAGAACTGGAGGACTTTTTGTTGGGGTGTTAATTTCTGAGAATCTTTTCTCCAAAATGGTTTACCTATCCTGATCCTTGAAGATATTCTCACAGCATTACCTCTCTTTTTAACTAAGTTTTAGTCAAGCTTTCAGAATTAATAAATTAGATCTCTCTTTCCAGTTAGCTACTGATATGCTGCTGATACATTGCTATCTTAGATGTATTGGGTGGAGTGGCTAATCCATTTCCTCAAAACAAAAATGAAAATAAATTAAAGGAAAGTTTGTCAATGCTTAAGAGAGCGAGAGCAAGTGGGGATTAGATGAAATATTATGTATATTTAACATGCACACAGAACAGTAACTCTTAGAATTCAAACCTTAATTTAGCCATCAAGGCCAATGGATTGCACTGTGCCACAAACTGCAATTAACTTCACAGTGCTAGTATGAGGTTAAAATGGAAAAAAAGAATCAACTGCATTGCGTTGGGCTTCACTGAATGTACAAACAAACAGAATAACGAGATTTCAAGTTGCACAAGACTGAAAAAAGAGTTCTATGTGAGTCAATACTATACCAACATAGTTGATCCAATCTTAAAAGGTATCACCTGAACCATTTTATTGTATCTCGAGTGAATAAGCATTGCACAGAGCTTTGTGCACCACAGGGTGCTGTGGCTTACTGTTTCAAATTGTAAAGAGGTAGAAATGTTCACCCAGCGGAAAGAAATCTATTGTTTTCCAATCTCCAGTGGTTCCCTTGATTCATGTCAATATTATCACTATACTATTGGAGCTGACAGGTATTGTCAAGAAAATAAGAGTATGGAAAGCCATTAGTTTGGGTCTGATTTGATGCCCTTTCTTCAGCTGAATGGAAAAGAACAGCCACATGCTATCCTGCTCCCTTATGGAAGCCAAAAACCTTTTAAAATGAATACTGTCCCTAGGTTTTCCAAACTAGGAAATGATGGGACAATTTTCCAGGTCACGTTATTTTTTTTCCAGACTGCTATATTTATTTATTGTAAACAAAGTAATGGGCAAAACAAGTAATGATTATTCCAGGAAGCAATACACTAACTTTTTCACAAATAATAATTATTTCAAGATGGATTTTCCTTTCGCTCTCTGAATCACAGTAGTCAGAAAACAAGCCTAAAATGTTTTAGCAACATGAAAGACAAAAGTGTTACAGGCTTGTTTTTGCCAGCAATGAATATGCAAACTCACTTTTCCCTTTCCTGCAACCAGATTACTTTTTGCATATCCTGCTTGTAGACTGGAACTCTTTTGCAGTTGCAACCCTGTTTTGCCCAGTTTTACTGTCTGCAATAGAGATTTGGGAGAAAATAATATGGGTGTGAGTACAGATATGGACCTGTAACCTAGGAATTAACTGCATTTCATGAAGTTCTGAGAACAAGATGGAAAACTTTATGCAATTTATGTTCACATTTTTCAAATTATTTCCTATTTTGTAATAGTATCCCATCACTTTTCCCAATGTGTCCTGGACCGCTACCAGGAACATCTAGAAGCCATAAACCTGAAAGATTGCCCTGTTTGCCTTTGAACTCCACAGGGCTATTAAAATGTGCTTGTTCTCCCTTTTCACGGTCTTGTTAGCTTCACTGTTAGCTCTCCTCCTTATTGCTCTAACTGAAAGGGAGAAGCAAAGTCATAGAATTTATTTACTGCATTTCATACCACAGATAGACCACTGCATGAGTTTGGCAGGAAATCCATGTTTTCCCAGCCTTCAGAATCTAGGCTGTAAAAAGAGCAAACCACGTACTATAATAAAATTGTATTGAACAGATAAAAGTTGCAAAGCAAAACTTGAATTATAGTAAAATAAATTAATGGTAGGTTTAGTTAGCAACCATGTTTACCGAAAAGCTAGGAAAACCAGGGCCAACTGACCTTCCTTGGAAATTATTTCACGGTGCCCATGATGGCATGACTATCTTTCATGCTTGCTTATCTCCATTCTGAATTTGGGAAACTGGAGAGCTCATAGCCGGTGGAGATACAGTGATCTGACATCAGTTCTGTTCATGAGAAAACATCTATTGTATATGGCCTATTTCTCTTTTTCAGCTCTATCTGCAATGAGAATGAATAAGCTAAGAAGAAATTACTAAGAAAAGTATTATAAATATTAATAAAAAGTAGCATTAGTATATAACTGAAACCTACCCCAGTGGTGGGATTCAAATTTTTTCAGTACCGGTTCTGTGGGCATGGCTAGATAGGCGTGGCCAGGTGGTCATGTGACTGGATGGGTGTGGCTATGTGGTCATGTGACAGGGGGTTCAAAAGTTTTTTCTCTCTTTTTTTCTTTCGCAGCACACACCCCCCACGCCCCATTTTTGGCCTAGTGGGCCTCAGGGAAGCTCCTGGGCGCTGAAAAAAGAAGCATTTTGAAGCCTTCCGAGGTAAGTACAACAGCGGGGAGGGAACAGCTATGCCACACGATTTAGATTAGCTAGGAAGCAAGAAATTCGATGATTTCCTGCTTTCTAGCTAACCTAAATTGTGCAGCACAGCTGATCGTCACCCAGCTGATCATCAGAAATACCGATTTGGCTGAACCAGTAGGATTTTTTACTACTGGTTCGGACAAACCGGGCCAAACCAGCAGCATTTCACATCTGGCCTATCCTGTCCTTTCATTAATAAACTATTATTGAGTTCCCTCATTCTACCATGGCTGATTGACAAAATACAAGTGGCGTTATACAATGCATCAGGCATGAACCACAGCTTACAAACAACAATGACTAATGGTTTTGGCATAATCAAGTGTTTGTTTGGTTTTGGCATAATCTAGTGTACAGATTATGCCAAAACCAAACAAATCCTATTATTACATTCTGCAGGGTGTGAACTTAACCTTACAGTAGATCTAGAAGTGTACTTCAAACTCTAGTTCACATATCAGAGGCTAAGATTTTCTGCTCTGATAAGTTCCTAGGTTGTGAGTTGCTTCCATGTGCAAAAGAAGCTATGCAGAAGCAGTTAAGCAGCAGATATCAGCAAACTAATTCAGGAATAATCAGCATTTTCTTCAGATTCAGCCAGCTGCTACTTGAAGATGAGTCACAAGGGATAAAAACTCCTTGCCAGAAACAATCAGGACTAAAAATTCAGAATAAGGAAGTATATTCAATAAATTTATTTGCTATCATTAATTTGTAGTCTACCCTTTCCATAATTTAATACTTTATTTAAGACAACTTTACATAAAATCCTGGGGGGGGGGGAGGAACCGCATTGTATAAAATAATAGAAACAAAAAAAAGCCAACATAAGCTTCATTTTTTCCACAGCAATCAACAAGAAAATCACCTAAGGGTCAAAGAAAACGCCCATCTCTTTTCCAGCATAGGTTGTCAAACAGAGCTTGACAAACCAAAGCACTAGCTTCATTACAACTGCCATTGAGAGGCCTTATAGACTGATTGACAACAATTTGTCAAAATATCACAGAATGAGAAATTAAAGAGGTTAGACTCTTCTCAGTGAATATTACTACCTGGAAGGTGCAACCAATGCCAGATCTCAGGAGGCAGGACAAAAAAAAAAAAAAAGCTATCTCTGAAATTCTTGCCAATCGTTATTGGACGAGATTAATTTGAAGGTGTCCAATCAATGCATCTTATAAATGCTCCAGCATTGTTTTCAAGTTTAAAATTGTCTACATCGGGGTGTCAAACTCAAGGCCCAGGGGCTGGATCCGGTCCACGGAATGCTTAGATCTGGCCCACCGAGCCAACCTGGAAACAGTGAAGGACTGGCCTGCAATGCCTCTGCCAGTGAAAATGGAGCTCAGGAGGGCTGCACGTGGCCCTCCCAAGCTCTGCTTTCACTGGCAGATGGTTGCAGGATGCTGTCACAGCTGAAAACAGAGCTTGGGAGCCCGTTTTCTCTGGCAAAGCACTCAGGCCACCACAGGCGCCCCCCGACACAAGTGACATCAAGCTGGCCATGTCCACCCCTGCCATGCTGACTCCGGTCCCCCAAGGTCAAACACAATCCTGTTGCGACTCTCAATGAAATTGAGTTTGACACCCCTGGTCTACATTATCCATACCTCATGACTGATATCTCCTTTCCCACATAAAGACAATTTTAAGAGTTAAATTTTGAGAATGAGAACAGGAATGTTGTCCTTTGCAGGCTGCGTCCCAAAAAAAGGAATAATGGGAAGGAGGAAAATGATCTGAAAGGAAGAAGATAGCTGGCACACTGCAGCCTCTTTTAAGCATGAGTAGGATGGTCTTGGGAAAAAGTAGCCAAGGATCCAAATGGCAGCGGCCAAACATTCTAGCAGTGCCTGATCCAAATTGTTATCCTGATGTAAGATAGGCGATCAATAAATTTTATAAATAAATAAATAAAGTGGAAGAGGAGGAGGAGGAACATAGTAAACATTGGATCAATATGGAAAAATAGACAGCTGCACAAAAGTTGGGGAGTTGTCACATTAATTGGGCATGTATGCTAGACATTTTTCTTGAGCTCCACCAATGTTGACCAATCTCTTGCCCTTAACTTCCAGGGATAAGAGAAAACAGCCCAAAAGATGCAAATCTTTCCCTTGCATTTGTTTTCTCATCTCTCATGATGTAACTTCTTGTATGAGTCATTCTCTGTTCAGTAAACATCAGCTAAAGATAGTGTCTGTGTAATATTAAAGTTGGTAATTCACCTCATTTGAAAAACACATGGGCAGTTTACTGTAAAAACATGGATACGGCTCCCTGTTTTTCATGCTACCATAACCTAGACTCCAATCACAAAACATTTAGTTTGCAAAATTCAATACATTTGAATGGAAGAGAAAGTGTTTGATGTTCTGGTAAAGAGAAAGAGACTTGAGTTCCATAGAAAGCGTTGCATTAAAACGAATGTGGCAAAAATAACTCAGGCTACTAAAAATGAGGGAGGGAGGGAGGGGAAAGGAAGGAAAGGAAGGAAGGAAAGGAAAGAAGGAAAGGAAGGAGAGGAAGGAAGGAAGGAAGGAAGGAAGGAAGGAAGGAAGGAAGGAAGGAAGGAAGGAAGGAAGGAAGGAAGGAAGGAAGGAAGGAAGGAAGGAAGGAAGGAAGGAAGGAAGGAAGGAAGAAGTTTTCAGTAACAACATAGTGTTTTCTACTATCTTGGCTAACTCTGTGATCACTTGAACAAGTGGAGAACTACATAATCTGAGCATGTACTTAACAAACACACACAGTTCCTTAAAGAGTCCCATGTGACTTTCCTGTAGAGTTATACATGTATACAGAAAGCCAGTCCCAAACAGGAGGAAAAACAATAGCATCAAAACATCCAGCATCACCAGATTTTAAACACGAAGTTGCATGAACCTGTTGGAAGAAGGTGGCATGTTATTGCATCAGCATTACATCATTAGCAGGGCATGCAGAAAACAGAGGACTTAACTAAGAAGCCTTCTATGAGAATAAACAGAATTGAAAGCATGTGTACCTAAAAGATGATATCATCTGATCAGAAGTAAGATTAGGTCTCCTCTCAGATATGACACTGCATTATTTCAGGTTGCAAAGAGAACTATTTCTGAATTCTCTCTATGTCAAACTCTAACTGCAGTGAAAGCAAACAGAAAGAAAACATCAAACTAATAACTCAGGGAGAAAAGTTATATTCCATGGGTGTTGCTGGCTACTGCCACTTTTTTTAGCTGCAGGCAGACTCTTCTTAAGTGTTTCTTGGGAACATTTAATGAAATCCTCCACTTGTAGCTTAAAGTGGTACAGATTGTTATATTTCATTTTGAAAATCCTGTCTGTAAAGTAATGTAAAATATTCTGTCGGGTGTTTAGATCAAGCTCCTAGTCCATAAACCAAAAGCAATTGCCTTAAATCCAATTTAATTCTACATCTCTTAATGGGAAGTAGTTCAGCATACAGTGCTCTAATGCAGGCTGACTACATCCTTTCTGGTAAATGCTTAACCATTTTTACCATGGCAAAATTGGAGAATGTCAGCAAAAAGGTCACCTTTTGTATGCAGTTAAGTGATTCTCTACTGCCTTTGTTTCATGCCCTTTCTTGGGAAACCCAGAGCCCTCAGCAGATCACGTGGACTTCATAGGAAACCAAGGGGCTGAGATACCAGATGGAAATCCATAACAATAGCATTTTAAAAGTATTGTTTATTCATTGGTGAATTGGGATTGTCATTTTAAGGGGCGGGGGAATGCATTCTGGTACCAAACAGGCCCAGAACATGGCATCGTAATGTCAGGTCTATCATTAGTTAATTTATAGATTGTAAGATACAGCTGAGGCAAGTACGACTCTCAACTACAGGAACTCCTTGACTTATGACCATAACTGAGCCCAAATTTTAGGTTGCTAAGTGAGAAATTTGTTAGGTGAGGTTTGCCCCATTTTACGACTTTTCTTACCACGTTTTGTTAACTAAATTGTGGCAATTGTTAAATTAGTAACACGGCTGGCTTCCCCCATTGGCGCATGACCCCGGGACACGGCAACCGTTGTAAATGTAAGTCAGTTGCCAAGCATCTGAGTTTGTACTCATGAGGATGTGGCAATGGTCATGTGTGAAAAGTAGTCATAACTCACTTTTTTTCAGTACCATTGTAAGTTTGAATGGTCACTTAAAGGAACCGTTATAGGCCGAGAATGACCTGTATAGCTCTTTTCTGAGTGCACAGGAAGGAATAACACCTATTGGTTTGTCTAGTGCCTTTCTCTTTTTCTGCACTAAAGGAATACTAGTCCTCGACTTACAACCACAATTGAGCCCAAAATTTCCACTGTAAAGCAAGATATTTATTAAGTGAGTTTTGCCCATTTTACAACCTTTGCTTGCCATCGTTGTTAAGTGAATGACCACAGTAGATAAGTTCGTCATACGGTTGTTAAGTGAATCTGGCTTCCCCATTGACTTTTGGTCACAAAAGGGGAACGCGTGGCCTTGGGACACAGCAACGGTCATAAATATGAACCAGTTGCCAAGCGTCTGAATTTTGATGATCATGGGAATGCTGCAAAGGTCGTAACTGTGAAAAATAGTCATAAGACACATTTCTCAGCACCTTTGTAACTTTGAACAGTCACTAAGTGGACTGTTGTAAGTCAAGGACTACCTATATAGCCACTGAAGAGGCCTTTTGCATTTCAAGTATAGCATCCAAATTAGGGTTGCCTGCTACGTTTCCACATATCTTGCCAAGGCTGCAAGAGTTCAAAGTCCCATCTTTTAGATCTTTGGCTGCCCAGCTCTCCAATACAACACATTATTCCACCCCATTCCTTTCTTGCTTACGCCTCTACCCATGGTTATATTTCAGCCTGGCTCTATTATCTTCTTGGTTTCTTCTTTCTTCCTACCCAAATCATCACTCTTTTGTTTCGTTGTTTAGCCCTTTGCCTATTTGTCCCCACTTCCTTCAGCTCATGAGAATGCCAGACAATTTTTGCAACCAAGCAACCACTCCAGGATGTTCTACGTCATTTCTGCCCAAAGCTTCCCTGTGTGATTTTTAAAACTTTAAAGTCAATCAAATTAAGTCAAGCTAAAAACAACCTGTAAACGAAGCCAATACCTAAATCAGCACAAATTCCAATGTAAACCAGCATTCATTTGGCATAACATTGTAAGCTCAAAATATATACCAGTAATTCAAAATTAAAACAATAAGGAAAATACACTGAAAAATAACTTTAAAAACACTTCAGAAAGCAATTGGGACTGAGCAATTTTAATCTGGGCCCAGGCAGAAGCTCTCTGAAGAGGGCATTCTATACTTTGGATGGAAAAGATCTTTTTCCTAATAATTGCCTGCCCCATTTCTTTAGGCAAGGCAAGTGAAAATCAAGAGAGCAGCTTTTATAAAGATCTTAAAAACTAGAATAGACATGCAACTTAAACACCACTAAGTTATTTAAGAGTGCTTAATATTTTACTTCCATTAGTTTTTTTTCCTTAACTTTAACTGCTTTTTTGAAAGTTTCCATTTCAGGACTTATCATCTGTTGTTTTTTTTAAACAAAAATATTTTGGCTACTTTGATGTTTAACTTCCTTAGTTCTTCACAATTATTTCGGCTCGTTCCAAAATCTATCTCTACTGCTGAGACCTACACTGAAATTTTGTTTCTAACTGAAATGAAAGCTTCCAAGAACATTATTTCCTAAATATGTAAACAATATCCTATGTTAATGTTCATAAATTTTCTAACTATCCAGAGTACTTCAAACAGATTGAGAAATATGGCAATATATATTCCTGCATGTAATAGTTAGCACTGTTCTCAGAGAAGGGTGAAAACTAGCAAGGTGATAGACAGAGCATTGTCAACATCGCATACATATTCAAAAGAAGTGGGATTTGCACTATGATGCTGTTCCATCTTGCCAACTTTGACAAACAGATATACCCTTACTTTCTCTACATCTGCGTCTTCCCTCCACAGATATTAAGGGTTTAGACTAGGAAAGAAAGACCCAGGTTCAAAGCCACTGTCATTTCTGGGTGATTTGGGCCCAGGCACAAGTTCACATTGTTCAATTTCACATTCAACCTGTTGTTGTGAGGGGTAAAATACAACAAGAGAAGGTATGCTTAATGCTAATGCTCTAAACCTGCTGAAAGAATGGTAAACTACCAATCTAGCCAAGTAAATACATGTAGCACGCAAATATGATGAATTCTAGTACCAATTCAACTACTAATGGTGCTTTTCGGTTTAAAGTGACTTATCTTAAATATAAGTACATAAAATATGGAAATTGGATCAGGATGGTCTATATATAGTTACCATTAAAACAGAAGTTGAATGTTCTTTACAAAACTCACTGTTATATCAATAGTGAGAAAACATAATTCCTATGGTGTTTTCAACCTTCCACACCAAAATATCTGGGTTTCTGTAAAACCTAAATACCAACTATCTTTCATAATAATGAAAATCATCATACAGTATAACAATTGTGCTATATTTTAGCAGTACTAAAAAGAACAACATTCAAAACTTGCTACCAAATTGTAATGCTGGATGTCATGCAAAAAGAAATCCATAAAATGCATTAGGAGTAGTGACTATTGGAAGTATTGATTATTTGATTTAATTTAATCAAACTCAAGAATTGATTTGATTTGAAGTATTGAAGTATTGATTTGCATTAAATTTACTTTGCCTTAGACAAAGTCCGTTTCACTTAACAACTGTGTTACTAATTTAACAACTGCAGTGGTTCGCTTAACAACTGTGGCAAGAAAGATCATAAAATGGGACAAAACTCAGTTAACAACTGTCTTGCTTAGCCACAGAAATGTTGGGCTCAATTGGGGTTGTAAGTCGAGTGTATGTGTTGCTATTGGGTAAAATTATGCATAAGCTAGAATATATTTCTGATGTTTACGTTGAGAGATTCTGTCTGCTACCTGCCAAGCACCTCACATTCCTTTATAAAACTTCAAAAACTATGGAAATGTCATACAGTAATTTAACTGTCCATTCCACTTGTTGGAGAGATTATCAATAACTTCTTGTACTACCTCCCCAAAAATTTGTTCTGGGAGAAGGGGATCTTCTAAATCTGATTTTTTTTTAATATAATTTTTATTGGTTTTTAAAACGAACATAGACAAACAAAACATAAAAACATCAAGCCATCTTTCCTATATATACATACAGTGTAGTGTGCCAGTTGGTTTACAAATTGTTTTGTGCTTCCATTTCATCCAAATCTGATATTGTAAATACATAACCTAAAGGCCTCAGTGGCTTACATCCCATTGGACAATGAGCCAAAATTAAACCTGAGTTGAGCTAGAATGTTTCACAACAATAATAGCTGAAAGACAATTTTGAGTTGAACAACAAAAGGAGAATCTTCAGCAATGAATTCTTTAATAGGTCTGTCTTTTTCTCATCAATTCTTGGGATTGATAAAAGCCACAACAGCCTTGGAGGGCTCTTGTTCTGTATTCTGCTTTGAATTCTTCTTATCCAAATGTGTTTGACTCAGCAGACAGAGGAAGCCAAACAAAACTATTTCAGACAGGGAAGTGGGAGTGAGGGACAATATCTGCCACCTACAGAAAGGGAGAGGTCTATGGCCACCCATGTTTAATGCTGAAAAATGGGAACATGCACTGCTGCTCTTTGACTGTGGAGAAGCCTGCAGAGGATTGCAGCTGCTCATTCTAAAGACTGGGTGGCCGATTCTTTTTCAGTGGCTCTGAAGAAAGTTAAAATTAAAAACACTGCTGTGGAAAAGAACTGGGGTCACACTCCTCTTGAATGAAGCAAGATGATTAAGGAAGGAGGAGGGTGGTTTATCCACTGCCAAACATCTTGCCTACTGTGTGAAAAATCCTCGGCAAAAGTTGAACTAATTTTATGAGAGAATTTTACACCACAGAACTTGACCTTTGTGAGAATACAGGACACAAGCCAGTTTTATGCATTTTGGAAACAGGGACTTTGGGAAACGCTGCTTTAGATTCTGGGTTGCCAGATCTATATAGAAGCCTAAATATTTTTAAGCACTTATAAGAGTCTGTATTTCTTTAAGCACCTGTGTGATACACCCATGATGTGTAAAAATGTGTACGTATGTTTTTAAACACCATTGGATCTAAATTTGGGGGCCATTAGTATAAGGCAGTAATTTTCAATATGTCTAACACATAAAGCTGCCTCTACACAGCTTTATCCTTACTTGTGTTCTGTTTCATATTATGTGTAACATTCCTTCCAACTGTGTTAATACTGCATGTATATTTTAAGCACAAATATTGCCTATCTGTATTCTTTCTTTTCACAATATAGCTGTACGTTGCATTAAGGATTGGTGTGGAATATATATCCAGGTATAGATATTAATATTTACTAATATAATCATGATTCCCTACAACTGACTTTCCCTACTCCCACATTTTACCCAGCTGTAGAATTTTCATACATGAAGTCATAGGAAGTATTGTAAGTATTATTAAGGGGAAAAATGACTCATTTAACTTTAGACCAATCACTATATTAAGTTCTATGAGAAGTGGATGATAAAATACAATGATAAAACCAAGATAAAATAAGAAATGGGTATCAGAACAATGCAGTGTATGACAAAATGGAAGATAAACCAGTCCAAGAATAAAATTGTGCAGCATTTTTATAAATCACTGAAGCAGTATTTGAAAGGCTAGCAAAACATTAAAATGATTTTCTCCTGACTCAAAAAACTTTTCCAGTGAAATCGTTTCACAGAGAGGGGGCCACCCCTAAAAAGTCCTCCCATTTAAAGCCACCCATTGTGCAACTAGGGCGGGGGGTGGGGAGAAGGCACAGAAAAAAAAGGCTCAGAGATTTATCTACTTTTGTAGATAAATGTACAACATATTTCTTAGAGGGGGAATGTTAGTTTCCATTTGCTTTTTTTTTTTCCTGCTCTCCCAAATGGAAAAGGTTAAATGATAACAGTTATTTGGAAAAATACAGTCTCTTGTATCTCAGAGAACAATGATATTAGACAAAACACATGGTTCCAATTAATTAATGAACATTTTCCGTGTGTAATTTTACTGCCCTTATTCCATTACAGTTCAACATTTCCTATTGTCACGGCTTGCATTCCTAAATAGTTCCACATGGCTAGTACTAATCTCTGTGACCAATTGAAGACCAATAATAAAAGAAAATACTTGGGTATAGAAACATGATAATCTCAAGTCACAAGCTGCAAGATCCAATGGGGTGTCTAAAAGAATTTTCTCCTCAGAGTCCTCAACATATTTTCTGAATTTTCTTTATTTTGGAGACGCTAGCATGTCTCCAATCTTGAAATACTCTCTCTCTGTGTGTGTGTGTGTGTGTAATCATTCTTTAGCAACCCTTGGACTGGGTAAAAATAATAATGCTTGCTTTGTAAATGCATATAAATAAGTCCTTCCTAAACATGAAAGGTTGGGGAGACTGAGGGAAATTAAATGTCTGGAACAGTTTTCAAAAAATGCAGCCCTGCCAGTAGAACAGGTTAATCAACACACTATAACAGCTTTGAAGGAAGCCATTTCAATAGTAAACACATTTTGGTGGTTTAACTAAGAGACTTTCTAGGGCAGGGGTAGGGAAACTTGGCTCTTTTATCACTTATGCCCTACATTTGTATATTAAACAGTCCCATTCAAGTCAAAAATTGATTTCCCCCACAACTGAAAAACCAGTAGGCCAGGGATGGGGAACCTTTTATGGCTCACTCAGGAATTCTGGGAGTTGAAGTCCATAAGTGATAAAAGAGCCAAGTTTCCCTACCCCTGTTCTAGGGTAATTGAGAAACCTGCAACATCTCTATGGTTTTGTGCAGTACAGTTTCAAGCTGATGTATAAAATAGGGACCATCACCATCCCTCCAATGTCCCTGGGAGACCTTGGGAATTTTGTGGTCGAAGTACTATGACAATAGTTCCCCAACACTGATACACTAATGTTATTGGCAAAAAGAAAGGAAGAAATACCTTCCTATTTTTTTCTGCTTGGCCCAGGTTGGTCTCTAACAAAATGAAGGGCAGAATTCATGTCTGTAAGGCCACAATGTTGTTCAGCTGGACCTACATCCAGAACTTTATTCATTTTCTGAGCCTGGGAGTTTATTTCTGAGCACTAGCCATGACTAGAGTACACATTTATTTTATGTCCCAAAGGTGTTTGTCGAAAAGCAACTAGACTTTCTTAGTTTTTTTCCTTGAAAACGTTTCACTTCCCACCCGAGAAGCTTCTTTAGAACTTAACTGAAGAAGTTTCTTGGATGAGAAACAAAATATTTTCAAGGGGAAAAAAACTAAGAAAATCCAGATGCTTTTGACAAGCACCTTTGGGACAACCATGACCTGGATGATTGAGAATCTCCATAGATACTCATTTATGAAACAATTTTCCACACACACATAGCATTTATGTTGTTTCAGCAGTATAATTCAGTACTGGAGAGGGTTTTCTTCAAAGGAAAACCTTTGCTGGTTTGGGTTTAAATGGTTATAGATAACAAGCCATATTCTGCCTGTCCTAACAGTTTCAGAATTTCATTTTTTATTTTTTTGGCCTGCTGTTGATTTGAAATTTGGAATTAGCAGAAACCGCACTGGAAGATTTTGATATCTAGACCAGTGGTTGCCAACCAGTGGGCCACGATCCACTGGTGGTCCACAAGAAAATTTTGGTGGTCTGCAGAGAAATGTCACCCCCAAAGCACCCCCCCAAAGCAATTAATCCAAGCTGCGCAGGAACACAAGGCTGCACCGTTCACATGGCTGGCAGAAACACAAGGCTTGTGTCATTTGCACTGCGAACAACACAAGGTAGTGAGGGAAGGGGGAAAGGAGGGGATTGGGGGAACTTGCCCCACTCGCCCCATGCCTGGCCTGGCCACCGGGCTGCTTCTTTCTGCTTTTTTCTTCTTCAGCTTTTGGCTGCACGTAAGGAAAGCAGCAAAAGTCTTTCTCTCCCCCAGATTCTGCCAGAAATGAGTCTTTGGACCCTGCAAGGCATCCTGCTCCAAGAGGCTGCGCTGGCAAATATTCATTTCTGTCAGACTTTGGGGGAGAGAAAGAAAGACTTCTGCTGCTTCTGCTGCTTTCCTTGCATGAAGCCAAAAGTCTCTCTCTCTCTCCCTGAGAACGGAGCTGGAGACAGTAGCCTGCAATCCCAAATAATGATCGATTGGTAGGAAAACAGGGTGGGGAATTTTCCTGCAGATCAGAAGCCAGCAAGGAAACGGCAGAAAAGAAAAAAGGAGGGATTGAGCCTAAAAAAGGGGGGCAGAAAGGACACCAAAATGGGTGGAAGGATGACTCCCTAAGGAAGAAGGCAAGCTCGGAGCAGCAGAGAGAAAGCTGGTAAGCCCAGCTGTTTGCGAGGGGCAAAGTGAGGAAATAAGGAAAAATGACCATGCAAGCGCCCGGGCAGCATGTTGCAGCTTCTGGACAGGTGGGGAAAGTCCCACCCACTGCCACTGCTGCTGTTTTTTTGCTCTCGCTTCCAGAGAGCACTGCCACCATTGAGCAGCCCAGCACTTGCTCCGCCACTGAGCCTGAATTGATCTGGTCACACACACACACACACACACACACACACACACACACACATGCTCTGCCTCTCGGCCCAAGTTAGGGAACCTCTCCAAATGCCCAGCCCCACGTCAACGAAGAAGGCATAGCTGGTTCAGCTGGAGAAACTGCTTCATGGCTTTTCTCTCCCTCTTTCTTTCTCCACTCCCCGCCCCACCCGATGGAAGGACTCTCACAGCCATGAAGCGGACTGGTGGCCTCTGCAACAGGACTGCAACTTTGGCGGATGAGCCATTGGCAGGCTTTTTAGGGTTTCGCTTTCCAGTTCTCTGGGAACTCAGGCCCAGCTTTGGTGGCAAGCCTGGCAGTTGTATGTATCCCGAGAACATGTCCTCCTCCTCCTCCTCCCTAAATCTGAAAAAGCAGGGGTTCTGAGCTGGTAAAATCAGTGTTTAAGTGAAGTTCAGAAGTCTTACTATATCGACCGTTATCCAGACCAGGGGTCTCCAACCTTGGCAACTTTAAGCCTGGCGGACTTCAACTCCCAGAATTCCCAGCCAGCTTTATTAGTGGTCTGAGGGATTTAAAATTATGAGTTTGGTGGTCCCTGAGGTCCAAAAGGTTGGCGACCCCGATCTAGACTGACATCTAGATCAAGAAGACTGACATCTAGGACAACCATTTTTCTTGGCTGCCACATACATTTATTTTTGTACTATATTATAATGGATTTTAATTATAGATTGCCTGCTACCCAGAGCAACTTGCTTGAGATGAGCATCTATAGAAATTAGTTATAAATAAGAACTGCTACTGTCCAAATAAAAGTAAAATGTTTAAGAGAACCTCTCATAGTTCGATAAGTTTTCTACAGAAGTTTTCTACAGACATACAAATAGCATGATTCCATACTGATTCTAAAAGCCATGAAGCATTTAAAAATTCACTTTTACAAACTGGAATATAAACTGGAATATAAAAGATAGAACTTCTTTGTTCTCAAGCCTCAGATCTCTCTCAAATCTGCCATTCTCTTACTCTACAGTGCATCAGCAGGCAGATTTAAAAAAAAAATAGGGGGAAACCCACAAGCTTTTGTTCCTTGTCCAGATGACCACAGAGAAAAGGTGGAAATTTGGACAATCTCAACCTCATCTACGAATGTATTATGGTCTCAGTATAATCAGTGTTGGGATATTAGCATTTGGCTTCAATTAATTCTTAGCCTTTAAACCTGAGATAGAGTTTGATACATAGACAAATTATTAAATCCATACTTCCTTTCTGGAAAAATAATTATGCTTCTTTCCAGGCTTAGAAAAAGTGGAATACAATTGGAAAACCTGTAAAACTTCTTTTCCCATTCACCTGCTCTTCCGGTGAGAGAGTTGGAGAAAAAAAAAAGTAAATTCAAGGGCCTAGATTCACCAAGACTTTGCAGCCTTTGGGGGATTTTTCAGTCTTCCTAGCTAGAGCAGTGTTTCTCAGACTGGGCAACTTTATGATATGTGGACGTCAATTATTTGGTTGGAAAATTCTGCAAGTCGAAGTTTATGTCTTAAAATTGTCTGAGAACATTGAGCTAGAGCAAGAGTGTCAAACTGGATTTCTTTGATGGCTGGATCAGCATTGTAGTTCTCCGTGGGCTGGCGGGGGGGCAGCAGAGGGAGACGGGATGGACGCCTCCTGCAGCACCCTGTCGGCCAAAACGGGATGTTGGGGGGCCACGTGCAGCCCCTCCGTGCCCCGTTTTTGGCCTGGACAGCCTCCCGCAATACCCTGCTGGCCAAAACGGGACACGGGGGGGCACACCTTGTTTCCTTTACCAAAGGCACCATGGGCCGGTCCTTTGCTATTTCCAGGCCAGCCCTGTGGGCCAGATTTAAGCACAGCATGGGCTGGATCTGGCCTGCGGGCCTTGAGTTTGACACCCCTGAGCTAGAGTTTTAAGCAGGTAGAATCAAATCTTTAAATAAAATGGCAAGAAACTAATTGCTATTTTTTTTATATAAAAATCAGAAACACTTGGATTAGGAAGGAGCTTCTTTTATTTTACTAAAATATCAGTTCTGATTATGAATCACATATATAATCCTACTTGTATGGATCTTTCTTATTGTTACCCTAATACACTAAATCATTCTGGCTGCACAAAATGTGATAGCTAATTTTAAAGGGGAAGCAAGCTTAATAGGCAAAGCTTCTGTTAAAAATTTAAAACAATAAAGCAACGTGATTAGGAAGATTCACTAAACCCTACAATGAAGTGACCATACACACAACATTTACTTCAGAGAAGGTCAACTTTTGAAATAATTCTCCGCTTACCATTCCTTGTTTGAAGGACTCTGTGGCCCTAGACATCCAACGGGTAAAGATCTGAAAGACAGAAGAAAAGACTTGAGGTAGGTTACTCAAAATAAGCACCTGGTGTGCAAGTGAGTCTCACAATCTGATTAGAGTTCTTACATAGCTATTTAAATTAAAGTAACCATTTCTTAAATTCAAACTATCTTCAAATGATTTGTTTTGTATTTGTATTTAGTTCTCTGTCAATAACTCACAGGTCTGGGAATTACTAAGTTGACAAATGCTCAATTGCAACCTTTTAATTTTTCATCATCCCACAGTGAATGTAGGGATATTGTCAGGTACGAAGAAGCAGGACCTCTGGTTAGGTTGCAGCACAGATTTATTCAAGTCTATACACAAGTATCTGATTAACTAAAGTTCAATACTAAATTGGATCCAGATAAAGGTCAACAGAATTCAGGAGGGGTTAGACTTGGAAAGTGACTCTAAGTAGATGATGCATTTAACTCTGCCCTACCAGCTCTGCATGCTTTTCTCCTGCAGATATAAACATAATTTTCGGAGCTATGCAGCTTCTATTTATACTATTGACCCACAATAGACTCTACAGTTTTGCATAAACATGATTATGGAATCAGTTATTTTTTTCATAACAGAGTGGGTCATATCTAAATCCCAAGGAAGAATATTTAGTATGATCAAACTCTATGCATTTAAATAACACAATATATTTGAAACTTTTAAACATCCTTGAGATGAAACTTCTGACAATTGTGAATACTGTATGTTAATAACAGACCCCTCCCCAAACCAAACAGCTGTTCCCCAAGCAGTCCCCACAAATCTTCAAGGTGCCTTTAAAGTCTTACATGGCCTGAAACAAGGTTATTTGGAAGACTGTTTTTCCCCAGTTACATCTACCCAACCCCAACAGAACAGGGAGGCAGGATATGCTACAGGTCCCCTCTCTTAAGGAGGTTCATCTAGTACAGGGGTGTCAAACTCGTATTGCCATGGCATCATCATGTGACATAGTGACTTTTTTCCCATTCACTAAATCAGGCGTGGGCGTGGCCCATGTGTGATGCATCAGGCCTGCGGGCTGCGAGTTGGACAGCCCTGATCTAGTAGTACCAGGAAAAAGGGCCTTCTTCATGGTAGCTCCCTTCCTATAGAACAGGGGTTGCCAACCTTTTGGACCTCAGGGACCACCAAACTCATAATTTTAGATCCCAGAGACCACTAACTGGTTCTGTGGGCGTGGCCCAATTTGTGGGTGTGGCTTGGTGGTCATGTGACTGGCTGGGCATGGCTTGCATGTAAATATTACAAATATTTATATAAATATTGAATTTTTTATAAAAACAGAGAAACTTTTACCCAAATTCAGGCAAAGCAGGCAGATTGAGTTGCTCACAGAATCATTCAGTGATCTATCTATCTGCCATCGGCTAGCTCAGTCTCTCAAATTTGCTTGCTGTGAGTCTGCACTGAATTTGCTTGCAAGCAAACCTTCAGTCCTAAGGGAGATTCGGCTTGTGTTTAGCTAGAAAGCAAGAAATCCAACCATTTCCTGCTTCCTAGCTAATCTAAATCTCCCGGCACAAACAGAACAGTTGATGGTCGGAAAAAGGAAAAATAGCAACTTAGCAGACAAGTTTGCCAGGTAAGGAGTGAGTGGGCGGGGAGGGTTCCCGCGGGCCATGTGGGCTGAGCAGCCTTGTGTTTCTACGCAGCCTGGATTAATTGCTTTGGGGGGTGCTCTGGGGGTGAGATTTCTCTGCGGCCCACCAAAAATTTTTCGTGGCCCACCGGTTGGTGACCACTGCTGTAGAACATCATCCTTACAGAAATAATCTTAATGCTCTTTCGAAAGGCCTTAAAGACATGGTTTTGCCAGTGGACCTGGAGATCTCAGGGTGATATGGAGACCAAGTGGTTGGTTTCATTGTTGTCACTGGCGGGGGGAAGGGGTTAGGCTTTGTGTTGAATTTGTATTTCTGTAAGTGTTGTGGTTCGCCGGCAGCAGGTGTAGATGGCTGAGGTCTCTGAGAGCGAGGACTCGGATGAGGAGCCTGCATGTGATGCAGGGATGGGGCCAGGACTATCAGAGAGTGGGGTGCTGCCTTCAGAGCTTGTGGAGTCTGGCAGCAGTGATGAAGAGGACTCCGGGTTGCCTGTGCTCAGTGTGCATGAGCACAGGGCTGCTAAAAGAGCAGCTGAAGCAGCACGGGCGACTCGGGAGTAAGGCTGCAAGGTGATGGCTCCTCCCATAAGGGATAAAAGCCAGCCTTCGGGGTTGGCTTCTTTGCAGGAAGCAAATAAGTTCTTTCAACTCCAAGTTCTCGTGAAAGTCCTATCTATTTTGGTTTGTTTTCGGAGACTTTTGGCTTTGGACATTTATCTGCAATTAATCTTGTGTTCTTGGCAGCCTTTCAAAACCTTGAAAGGGCTTGTTCTTATCTGGGACAATTAATTTTAATGACTCTTTGCCGTGAACGAATAGAATTCACAGAGACGCATTTAAAAGGTTTGTTTTTATCTATACTTTGTGTTCATTTGCTGTGAACTAGGCTTGGGTCAGAACAGTAAGTCACCTAAAGTCATTGTGAGTTGGGACAACATATAAATGTTTTTAATAATAAAATGTAAATATGACTTTAACAATTTTATGCACATGTTTATGATATTTCTGATTCTTAGGATAAGATACCAGAAAAAGTATATCTCAATAAATTTATCATGGCTTAGGCAATAAAATCAAACTTCCAATCTAAAATGGAAAAACTCTATGGTATTAGAATGAGGAAGGGATCCTTCCTTGAAGAAGGCACCATCAAAATGAGGACTTTATGTTGTCATATTTTGCTGCCAAGTCTAACAGTCTGTTTTTGAATATCACACTTCAGAAAGGAGTATGTACAAATGTAAATGCAGGAGTTGCCCTCCATGATTATTTTGCAATGTATATGCAAACATAATGGCTTCATTCCAGATCTTCTACTGTGTAACTTTGACTCTGT
This sequence comes from Notechis scutatus, assembly GCF_049901735.1. Classification (NCBI taxonomy): domain Eukaryota; kingdom Metazoa; phylum Chordata; class Lepidosauria; order Squamata; family Elapidae; genus Notechis; species Notechis scutatus. The sequence continues at coordinate 147,044,495 of NC_142011.1, read as the reverse complement.
TTTTTCCTTCCTTTTCTTTTATCCCTTCCCCAACTTTCTGGGGTTTTTTTGATGTTTTTTAGTGTCATTTAGATTGTAAACCTTGGGGCAGAAATGCCTTGTTTTCATTGATTGAACCTAAGTCACTCTGTGAGGTTTTTTTCAACTTTAGAGCAGGGTATAAATACTTTAGATAGTAGATAAACACAGTCTCAATTTTAAGGCAATTCATGCTATTTGCTCTAAGAACAATCTTCTCTGTTTCATTTTTGATAAATTACAGAGTGTATCAGATACCACAGACATAAAAGTAACATAAATCTTTAATTTCAAATAATAGTGAAAAAGCCCAAATATATGTTGTCGGATGTATGAATATTATTGTAATAGCCACTGAACTAAGGTCACAGAGACACAAATTCAATTGCATTTGGGCCACAGAAGTTCATTGGGTGACTCTGGGTCAGCATAATCACTCAGCTCAACCTGTCTCCCAGGACTGCTGTGGAGAAAATTGAGGGAAGAAGGGTTATGATGCAGCCTTGAGCTTATACTTATTTCTGATAAATATAGGCACTGCAATTTCCATATTTATGAAAACTACAATGGGAAAAATATCCACCAAAATGTCAAAGAGAAAAGATCCAAGTGTCATATTGCTGGCAACCCATTTCTAATCTTCGAATGACTTCACCCAATTCTGATGTGTGTGTTTTTTAATATTACAGATGTTGAACCATAAAACAGAAGAAAAGTATTGTTCCTGAGAAAGACATGGATTCAAGGGATATGCAATAATAAAATGGATTTTTAACTTTTCATGTAGCACTATCATCAAACCCTACTGAAATAACAGGGTGATCACAAATTTTCTAATTGGCCATTATGATGTATTAAGCAGATATCATAGGTAAAGAAAATAACTGACAGGTTAAGAAAATTAATTTCTTTTACTATTACTGAATAAAAGAAACCAGCAAAAAATGTCACAAATAGCCATCATATGACCACAAAACACTGCAATCAGTTGTAAATACTAACCCATTGCGAAGAGCATGAAATGTAGTCATGTGATGGGGTAGAGGAGGAGGATGTTTCACAACCACCATAGGTGCTTTACAGGCTACTAAACAATTGGCCCTAAATCTTCAAGATTAGAAAAGATGTATATTTAACCGATTTTACTTCGCTTCATTCATGAATTTTGCAGGCAATCTTCTTTCTAAGCTTTCCATTATTTTTCTGTTTACCTCCTATTTAAACATCCATAAAAGAAGTGAGGGGAAAATCTATATTTCTTTTTAGTACTGATGCTTCATGAATCATCCTTGGACTGAGAATTGCAAGTATATACACAACCAGTAGGGTTTTTTGGATGTGGGAAATAAATAGTTACATTCAAGGAAAGAAAATATTCTATGTTATCCAACAACTATTTTGTAAAATGACCTTCCTTTATTAGGTCATTATAATCATCCATACATCCCACATTTGATGGTCTTCTGATCTCAGTCTATAATCCTATCATCAAACATAGGCCACAATAATTTATGGCACAGTTATTTTGGGATTAGGCTTTATGATTTAGTTGTTTGTTTAAAAGACTGAAATGACTACCCCTCTGGAAATAATCAACTAATTCATAATCAAACAGTCTCCTTCAACTTGGCTTCAAAAATCCAATTTTGCAGTTTTTTAGACAAGATCATGAAAATGACTTGCAGACAATATCTACATGTATTGCTGACTGAAAACCCAATGTGGGTTTTTGCATAAAACAGAAAAAATGAACTTTTTAATGATTTTAATGATATAATCTAGGAGACATAGCAAGGATTATATAACTTTAGAAAAATAAATAAATTTATAATTGTACTTATAACTGCTATAGGAAAGATCCAATGCCACTTTTCTGTTTTTTTCTTTCTTTTCTATTTTTCTTTTACTTTTTCTTTCTTCCACTTTTAAGTATCTTTGATTTCTTTCACTTTCTTTTTTCCTCCTATTATCCATATATTAGTGTATATTAGTGTGTGTGCGTGCATGTGTATGTATGTATATTTAAATTATGTATGTAAAAATGGAAGTGATTTGCCATTGGTTCCTTCCAGCATTGTTAAGAGAAAAGCTACAGTAGCAGGACACATAATGATATTATACAATAGTAATGCAATGGCCAAATTGCAGGAAAAAAAGTATTGATTCTTATTTTATTAATTATATCATGAATTCTTCCATGAATGTCCCCTTAGAATCATCAACAATACCTCTGCTGTTTATAGGTATAAAAGCTGGTTATCTAATCCCATTTTAAAGTTAGGAAAAAGAAACTTTTGACTTGCTCCTTATAAATCTCCATTTAATACCGAATGCTGCTTAGCATACGGCCTAGCTCAAGCCACTATATGACTGAGTCATACAACATCTGTTCCAGAAAAAAATGGAAAAGTACTAAAGAAATTTTACTTTGGAAGAAATACATTTGTTTGTTGGTTCAAAACCAATCTCAGCATCTTAGTGTGAACATATGCCATTCTATCACATCATCAATATCCATATGCCACAGCTGATGCTTTCCAGGGTTGGGCTTCCTACGTTTGATTCCTGCCCAACCAAAAGGTGGTGTAACCTAGTACAGAAACAGTCTCCCATTCATGGAGGAATGAAGCAATTTCCTTACTCTCTCCTACTAGTACAGCAAGCAAACAGACAGGCCTATGATATTTCATACCAAGATGAGATGAAGCTGGAGCCTTGGGAGGCTGAAAATGGGCCTGTTTTGGCACTTCAGGTATTTCTCGAAGACCCGTTTTTCGACCTCCCAAGGCTGCAGAGGCTTCCCTCGAGCCTTTGGGATGGCGAAAACGGCCTCCCCCAAGCTCCAGAGGCCCTCTGGAGACTGAAAATGGGCACTTTCAGTATTTCCAGAAAGCCTGTTTTTCGGCCTCCTGAGGCTGCAGAGGCTTCCTTCAAGCCTCTGGGAGGATGAAAACAGCCTCAAACAGGCCAAAAATTAGCTGGGATAAGCAGTGCAGATAAGCCAGAGGTGGGAAACTATGGCCCTTTTATGACTTGTGGACTTCAACTCCCAAAATTCCTGAGCTAGCATGGCTTGCTCAGGAATTCTGGGAGTTGAAGTCCATAATTCATAAAAGGGCCATAGTTGCCCACCCCTGAGATAAGCAGTGCAGATAGGTTTGGCTGGGGCTCGCGTGCCCGCACAAATGGTTCTACGTGCCACATGTGGCATGCATATAATAGGTTTGTCATCACGGTTGTAGGTCATCTAGTGCAACCTCCCACCCAAGCAGGAGACCATACACCATTTCTGACAAATGGCAGGCCAATCTCTTCTTGAAAGCCTCCAGCGATGAAGCTCCCACAACTTCCAAATGCAAGTTGTTCCATTGGTTGATTGTTCTCACTGTCAGAAAATTTATCTATATTTCTAGGTTGAATCTCTCCTTGATCAGTTTCCATCCATTATTCCTTGTCTGGCCTTCAGGAAAATAGCTTGACCCTTTCTCTCTGTGGCAGCCCCTCAAATATTGGAACACTGCTATCATGTCTCGCCTGGTCCTCCTCTTCACTAGACTAGCTATGCCCAGTTCCTGTAATTGTTCTTCATATGTTTTAGTCTCTGGTCCCCTAATCATCCTGGAAGTGACTTTTGCTCTCAGATGAAGACATGTGCATCTGATGAAATATGTTAGCATCCTAGTGCTTTTCGGGTATTTTGGATTTCAACATCATCAACACCCAGGCTGCACAGTTAATGAAAACATCTGTGGGAGTTGTTATCCAGGATACTTTGAAAGCACATGATTTCTGCTCTCATACATTAAAGATTGTAAGAACATAGATTGTTATTGTAGAAATCTGCCTGTTACACAACATAGAACTGGGTATAAGATTTAAAAACATTGGTCTCTCACGATGCTGAGACTTCTCCAAATATAGTCTTTTGGCTGTTCTGCTGGATATTGTCTGGGAGAATGAAATTATGTTTCAGATGCCACTTGGAAAGTTAACCAGGAAAGTTTTAATACAGAGTTATCCCTTTATCTTCCTACCTAACTCCCAATTATTCTTCCTCTTTTTCATTTAATTCCCAAGCTAAAGTACAATTCTTAAGCCTTTTGTAGCTCTTCCATTTGTATTTCAATGATCCTCTCATGACAGGTTTCTAGTCATTATTTTTGATCCAGTATCAACACTTGTACTGTCCAGACAGTTTAGAGTTAATGGGATTTGGGATAGTTAGTTAGGAATTGAGAACTGTCCCCTTAAGGGAATGCATCATGGTAAATGTAGTTAAGGTTTCCTGGGAAATGTAGTACATGTCATGTGGTCACATCTGTAATCCTGATTGGTCACTAAATTGACCCTTGTTGGGTTGGGGGAGGCTCCCTCACTCTTGCCTGAATCCATTACCATGCAGCTGCTTCAATCATCATGGGGATGAGAGTTTATTATCTTTCTACACCATAATGTAGATATGCAAAGGATTGGACATTAAGAAGAACCTCATCATAACTGTGAGTTGATAAGGATGCCTGATGAACCAATAAAAAAGACTTTGTATGGATGCTTTGTGGAGTTGCTCTGTCTGCTTTATGCCCATCCAGAGGGTAATAAGCAGAACAACACTCAAGTTTTGTGATTTAATTAACAGTCAAGACAGAAGTAGGATTATTCTAACTACAATATAAAACCAGAACAAAATCATCTCAAGGACTCTTGAAATGCTCAGTTATATTCTATATTATTAAACTTTCATCCTAGAAAAAGCATGCAAACAAGCAAATATGTCTAAATGTACTTTTTAAATCAATTCAAATAGAATAATATTTAAAGAACTGCATTTTCCAATTTTCAGAGCTTTTCAAATTAAAACAATTCCTCCAGCCACCCTGGTTATTTGACTGTTCATTCAGACATGACCAGTGGGGGTATTCTACCAGTTCGTCCCAGTTCTGCCAAGCCAGTAGCAGCGATGAACGGCGGAGACCGAACTGGTTCTCTCCACCGCTCTGCTGTTGGGCCCACCCACCCTCCCGGGCTCCCATACTCACCTTTATCCTCTGCTTTTGAAGCGCAGCTGCTTTGCGCAGCACACAAGAGTGCTGCGCGGCAGCTGCTGAAGCAACCAAGATTGTGCAGACTTGCAGGAGGTGGGTTAGAACGCCTCTGTGCCTGCCCAAACGTCTCTGCGCCTGCACAAAATGCTCATTTGGCGTGTGCACACACACAAAGTGTGTGCACGCGTGCAAAGCACACCCACCAAGCCACGCCCACCAAATATTTAATCCCACCAGTGGACATGACAGTTATTTACCACATGTGTTACAAATATTCATAAGACAGGAATAATGAAAGGTATGACTCTATTTATTTAAATACCCATTGGTAAAAAATGAGCACAAGTTTCTTCCAATCAACCTGCTTAAAAGTACATGAACCCAGTTTGCAAAAATTGATTCCTTCGGTTGATCTTGCTCCTCAAAATTGATTCAGTACGAAAGGGAAAGATTTTGATCTTCAGCACTCTCCCAGTAAACATTCTCTTTTCAAACTGCTCTGAGTTTCACTGTGTGATCCTGCTATCTATTATCACCAAAGATATGTTTTTGGGTTATATTTATTTGTATTCCACTTTCATTCTTTTTACAAATAACTCAAGGTGGCAAACTGTTCTAGGCTGTAGAACAGGGGTGTCAAACTCGCATCGTTGCGGTGGCGTCACATGTCGTATTGGGACTTTTTTGCCCTTCACTAAACTGGGCATGGGCGTGGCCAGCATCCGGCCCGCGGGCCAGGAGTTTGACAGCCCAGCTGTAGAACAATGGTATAGAATCTAAATCAGACCACTGCAAACATAAATCTGCTTTAAATTAAAAAAAAAATGAAAAAAAGTTAATGTTGGGATTAATGTAAGGGTCTGCCAGATTTTATAAACGACCTTGTAATTTTAAAATGGTGTTCACATTTGTACCTACTTTTAACAACAATTGATTTTTGGAAGAGGAAATTAAGATATAAGAAATTGTCTCTAGAACTTTTATGTGACAAAAATCATTTCTTTAGCGTCTTACAGCACAGAATAATTATTGAATTCCAAGTAGGGTGGTTGTAACAAAATTTCTCACCGATAAAAAACACTTCACACTGTGGGGCAAAAAATAATTTAGGAAGCTGACTTCAGGGTTGTTCATATGGATGCCGTGCATTTTTTTTTAGACACAGCTTATTAAGCAAACAGAAGGTGTTAAAGCTTAAACCATATGCCTAATAATTTCACTGATATCAATGGAACGTGCTTCACTTTGCCTCAATGGAGTCTATCCGTGCTTATTCAATCATTATATTCATCCTTCTTCATATTCATTCGATATACATATCAAGTAGGATTTTGATGTCCAAGAAAAAATCTGTAAAGCCTATAAATGTAGCAAAAAAAAAAAATCCCCATGGCCTTCAAATCAACTAAGTACTGACAATAAAGGCTCATTTAAAACCTAAAGACTGAGTTTAAATGCCAGGCAATCATGGGAGGCTTTGGTTAGCTGATGTCATTACAAGACCTGAATTAGAATAATTTCAGTTCATAAATTCAGAATATCAAGCATTGACTAAAAAGTATGCTTTTCTTCCCTCAGAAGGCTTTGGTTGGCAAAAAGATAAGATAGAAAAAAATATTTGATAGAAGTATGCAAAGCATATAAATATAAGGAATGACAACATCTCTTGTGCTTGCTGAATACAGCTCCTCCAATATAGCTTTTCTTCTTGAAATACTTAACAGATTTCTTCCAGCCTCTAATCTACTCGCTTTCTTATTTACCAAAAGTAGCATGTCATTAACATGCAAACTCTGCACAATAGTTATTAGATTTATTTACAACCACATTATTGTAAGAAAGTGATTCCACACCATGCTTTTTCCATTTATGGACAATTATTAAAAACATTGAGTTTTTGCATAACAAAGAAAAAACATAATATGGGAATTTCAATTTTAGGCTTTAATGTTATGTATGTTTACTTGGGAATAAATTCCAGTCAGTACAGTTTATTTTCAATATATACAAATAGAATTACATTGCTAGTCATGGACTATATTCACTTTTAACCATCTTAGGTCCAGAGAGCAGCAAAGGAGGCAGCAAAAGATCACATATCTATGATGATGTAACCACTCAAATGTCATAATTTATTTATTTGAATTACCCCTGATGCAAGTATGCAATCAGGAAATCTACAAGTTAGTATCATCATATCTTTTGTTGCTTTGATATTGTGCTTTGCTGCAGTGCTACAGAGCTGGTTTCTTAAAGATATATACTGCTTTAATTTCAAGCTATTCCTTTATAGAGGAAGAGGAATAGATCCACTGACATTTCCCCCCCTCTTTTTATGACCCTGTAATCCAGTGGTGGGATTCAAATTTTTTTACTACCAGTTCTGTGGTGGGTGTGGCAGGGGAAGGATCCTGTAAAATCTCCAGTCAGAGGTGGTATTTGCCGGTTCTAAGAACTACTCAAATTTCTGCTACTGGTTCTTATCCAGAACTGGTCAGAACCTGCTGAATACCACCTCTGCTGTAATCCCTTTCTTTGGCCTGGGGTCAGGGTGACTGAATGGAGTTGAGCGTTTAATGGCTGGATGCCCTTCCTGACATCTATGTGGAGTTCGCAGCAGATATTTTCTCTTTGCGCCTTGATAGAGAAACATGTGACGCTGCCTAGGATTAAACTCTCAATCTTCCGAGTGGGAATTGAGCATCTTCACCTCTAGGCCATTGCGCCGCGCAAATAGATAAGGATATTTAAATGTATAATTGATTTGAATAAGACTGCTTTAAATATGCCATCATTATCCATCATCATCATGTAATTATTTTATTGAATTTATATTCTGTCCATCTTTCAATGACAATCTCTTGTGGGATTTGGGCTAAGCCACTAGCTAAATATCACATTTTTGCTATAAACTAAGGACTGCATTCCAAATCTCAAGTTTCACTGATTCTTCCCAATGGCCTTCTAAATAGCAGAACCCTGCCTTTCATAATTTCTGTTTTTAAATGTTCAGTATATGTTACGAGTAAGACACAAATATGTAGAAATGTATTTTGATGAAACCTAAACACACGATCATATATTACAAACATGTGGGGACAATCATTTAAATATTCTTTGAAACAGTAAATGTTTCCAGATACGAGATCACTGTGAACTTGAAATAAAAATAATTGACACTGATTTGTTTACTTTTTAAAGCATGTTTTCAAACTTTTTGGGTTTTTAAAAATAGAGTACATCCTATTAGAAAAAAATAATCTGGATCATCTTACTGATTTTCAGCTTGTCTTAGTCTACTTCACAGATTTAATATGGGAATGACAAAATTTTCAAGTTGTCTTTTTAAAAATGAAAAGCTACAGGTAGAAATAGCTTAGCTGAGTTTAATGCCACATATGTTTTCCTACCATTAAAAAGATCTCAGTCAATTAATATCAAATCAGTCTGAGAAAGTGGTTGGAAGAATAAATGAAATGCAAGGAGTGACAACTAGGAAGATCACCTAAATAAATGAAAATAAATAGAATCACTCCAATTTCTGCCCTTTCTCCTAAGCCCTGCAAAGGATTTCCATAAACATGACACTTGCTAGCAAACTGATGCCAACTCTTTGAATTGCAAGAGGAGTGGGGGATGGGCAGGAAAGGCATCCATTATTCTGAAACCAATAATCTCACGTGCATGCATGAGATGCTCAGGCTAAATGATTTTCCATTTTATCCTTAGCAATAAATAAATAAACTACTTTGTGCTAAGTTTGAAGCAAGAAAATATAGCGGAGAGTCACATGACATACAAATTCATAATTATTGCCACTGTTATCTTTTTTAACTCATTACTTTTCTTCCAAAATCAATCCTAATCTTTCAAAATTTAAGCCAGGAGAGGGCAACTTGGAAACCACATGCAACCTCGGAGTTGTTCTTAACATCTAATATGGCTGGCATGCTGTAAGGTGCATTAGACCACTGTATGTATTTTAGTAAACCTAAAATAGAGACAGATAGTCCTCAAGTTACAACCATAATGTAACCTGCCCATTACAGTCGTAAGCCACAAAACAGGTCAGCCAATCCAATTTTATGACTTTTTTTGTGGCAGCCGTTAAGATAATCATTTAGCAAATCCACAGTCATTAAGCAAACACTGCAGTTGTTAAGTAAAGCGGAAGAGCCAGTTTTCAGAAAAACTGTCATAAAATGCAGTTACATTCCTGTGGGAAGCTGCAAACAGCCTCAAATGCAGCTACATTCCAAAATACAGGGGGGCAACTATTGGAACTGGGGTGGGGGGAAGTATTGGAACTTCGAATCCAGGTCATAAGTTTCCTTTTGGGAATGATTCGTAACTCTGAATGGTCATTAAGCTAGATGAAAGATGAAAAGTATCTAGACAGACTTCTAGAAAGGCAGATATCCCTAGGCATTTTGATCAGTTTAAAAACAGAAACAGATGCTTTCAGCCTTCTCAAAGAAGTGCATGTAAATGATATTAAAATCCAGTTCAATGTAATTTCTAAACTAAGGCCTAGATCGGCTTTGGGAAGGACTTAAAACTGAGCAATCACCAACATTCTGAGCTACCTTCCAATCGTCTCTAACCCAGATACGCACTGGGAGGAAGTGGAGGCGACGTCTGGAGATTGACAGCTATTAGAATCAAGCAAGAGAACTATCACTTAACTGCAAAGACCACAAACTATGGGGAGTAGCATATCCTGTAGGACTCCTCTTGGAACTCAACTGCAAAGACCACGAACTAACCACAGTGAAGGATCCTCTTACCCCAATAATGCTGTTCTTGGTGAAAGAACATTTGCAAAAAGAAAAATATTCTATGTCACTTTAAAAACTATGAAGACTATTATGTTTAATGATTATTCTGGGTGTTAAAGACATATTTATGTGGCAACATCACCATGTAAAGTTGACCCAAAGCAATAGCCTATTTGGGGGGAAAGGGTTAGCTAAAGTAAAGTATTGTGTACAGTTTTGTTACACTGTGTGGTATCCAGTCCTTGGAACCCTCACAAGGATGCAAATAAAACTAGATTTGCAGCAGCATTTATTCTGTTCGAAGATATTTGCATCTGACCAGTAAAAATGAAGTTTATTAAGCACACGTTCATTTTATGAGTGAAACTTGGAAAAATCATTATGACAAATGTATCCAAATTCATACCATACTCTGAGGAGTTTGATTTTTTTTTTTTCTGTGTGCAGTTCCCTCTTTTCCCCCCTATCTCTTTGACATGCTCTATCATCCCAGTTCTGGTAGGTTGATCAACTACAGGCTCTTTTGCTGGAGATAAGAAGCTAATGGTAACTCATCATCATGACAACAGCTTCAAAACAATTTACTGTTGCGATGAAAAAGCAAGCACAGGTTGTTGCACAGACACTTTCCCAGAAAGCAGCGTTTTCAGCATGCTTATCTTCTCACCTCATTTGCTGGATGAATGAACGTTGCCAATAATGCAAGCTAAAATGTCACCGTGACACATCACCCATGCAAAAATTGTGAATATATCAATGAGAGAATCAATAGGTCAAAAGTACCTAAGTGTAAATAACAGGTCACTGATACATCGCACATTTTAACTCTTGTTTTTCCCTCTTCCTCATCCAAAGCACATCTTTGTAGAATTTCAAACACTACTGGAACTTCTGTTTAAAATACCTTAATATATGAAGTTCACCCGCTGGCTCGTTGCTCTTATGGCTCTGGAGTTAATGTATCCATAATCTAACGGTAAATCTTTTTTTCAAGGTAAGTGATTGCGACAGCTTCACGGATCAGCTTGCGTCTTCTACCAATCTTACATTCTTGTTCCCCAACCAACTCTAATGACAGACTGCAGACATTTTGTGGTTTCGTTAGTTAGGCAAATAAAGGAGAATGTTTGGAGCTTGGGGTTGAACTGAGGAGTTCTTGGTGCTCTCTGAGCATGTTTGTTTTCTTGCAGATGTTTCATCATCCAAGCTAGATAAACATCATCAGTGCTTAGGATGCTACCTAGTTTGGATAATGAAACATCTGCAAGAAAACAACCAACCTCAGAGAGAACCAAGGTTCTTTTCCCAGCATGATAACCTTTCCTTCATGTAGAAATGGAGCAATAGGTGTAACTGTTGAAAAATATTCAGAGCACTTTTCAGAAGTGGCACTGACTTGGCTGTTATCCTCACTGGGTCTTCACTGAGAATTATATTGTTGGCTATTGTCCCTTGAAGGTCACATTGAAAAAATAATGTGTATAGGAAACAGATTTCCAGTATCTGGGATATTGATTTCTCATTTGATATACCCAAATATTAGCCTATTTTAATTACTTTATCCTTATCTCCCTCTGAGCCACCATCCAGATAAGTATTAACTGCTTAATTTTTAATTAAGCATCCCTTTTTCCCTTTAAGATAAAATAGCTAGGCTTTTTAAACTCTTGCAACAGAGTCTGATTTGATTTTAACAAAGTGCTTTTCCATCTAGTAATATACATCAATCTCATTTCAACTTGAAAATAAAATAAAAATATCCTTTTAAACGTAATACTTCAAATTGCTGCTTGTATATGATTGCATTTCTTCTACTTCCCTTTCACATTCGGTCTCAAACATATTATATATATATAATATTATATTATATAAGAGGGAGGGAGGGAGAGAGAGAGAAAATGGGGGGGTGTATTCCAAAAGAAAATTGTAGGAAGCCTTTACTTCAGAAAGCTTTTTAGAAGTCTTGACAGCTAAATTTATGTTATCTTGAAGCAAGGACATCTAGATAATTTTATCATATTGCTAGATGCATTTTATTAAATGGCTTCAGACTGTCTGTAGTGAGCCCCACTTACAAACTTTTATTTGTCATCCTAAAAATGATGTATGAATGGATTCCCTAGAGCAAGTGTTCTCCATTTTTATACTTTAAATCCCGCCAATTATATTTTTGTTGTACTGATTATTCATGGTATGTTTCAACGTTTTAGAAGATAGGAAGCCCCACCATGTTTTATTGGCATAAAATCAAATTAAGCCCCCCCCCCAAATTAATCCCCATATTAAACATGCAAAATGGGGGGGGTGAAGCGCTGGGGGGGGCTTGCCATTAGGAAGTACTTTTGTTGCATGCCCGGATATGGTGCTGCCTGCGTTGGTGGGGAACTTCATATCGGGAGACCTTCCACCGTTGCTTTCCCTTCTCCCTTGCTGCCCCTTCTCCCTTGCTGCCGCGGCGTTAGAGCAACACCGCGGCGTTTGGCACAGCCACGTGTGGCCAGTCAGGGCTCCTCCCTGCAACTGGAGCCCTGAGGAGACACTTGGCTTCAGGCGCTCCCGTCTTCCCTTTGCTTTCGAAGGTAAAGCGAATTATTTTACAAAGCCTCCCCACGTGGGGTTGGGCTGCCCTCTCGGGCAGGGGAGGCTTTGTAAAAAAATAATTTCCCAGGGCCTCTTCCGTTCCTCCCCGACCTCCCTACACTGCGCGCCTCTGACGCGCCGGTCCCTTCAGCCCAGCGAGCTCTTCCACCTCAAAGAAAGGCCAGGCGGGCGGCTGCGAAGCAGCAGCAGCAGCGGGTCTGAGCCGCTCGCAGCGGAAACAGCCACCACCCTTAGCTCGACGCGGGGAGAACGAGTGAGGTTAGCGCCCGCCAGCCCGGGCGAGATTTGGGAATGAGGGGCAGGAGGAGGCACGCACACACCCGCGGCTCACTTTCCCAGCTCTGCCCAGCCCTCATGGCTCTGGCGCGGCCCTGGCGGGCAGCAAGCACCTCCCCGCCGGACCCTCCGCTCATCCTGCCAGGGCCGCGCCAGAGCCGTGAGGGCTGGGCAGAGCTGGGAAAGTGAGCCGCGGGTGCGTGCCTCCTCCTGCCCCTCATTCCCAAATCTCGCCCGGGCTGGCGGGCGCTAACCTCGCTCGTTCTCCCCACGTCGGGCTAAGGGTGGTGGCTGTTTCTGCTGCGAGCGGCTCAGACCCGCTGCTGCTGCTCCACAGCCGCCCACCTGGCCTTTCTTTGAGGTGGAAGAGCTCGCTGGGCTGAAGGGACCGGCGCATCAGAGGCGCGCAGTTTAGGGAGGTCAGGGAGGAACGGAAGAGGCCCCGGGAAATTAGCCTCCCCACGTGGGGTTGGGCTGCCCTCTCGGGCAGGGGAGGCTTTGTAAAATAATTCGCTTTACCTTCGAAAGCAAAGGGAAGACGGGAGCGCCTGAAGCCAAGTGTCTCCTCAGGGCTCCGGTTGCAGGGAGGAGCCCTGACTGGCCGCACGTGGCTGCGCCAAACGCCGCGGTGTTGCTCTAATGCCACGGCAGCAAGGGAGAAGGGAAAGCAACGGTGGCCCGAACCCGAAGGTCTCCCGAATATCCAAGCTGTCGCCGCCCGCCCACCCGAGGATGCAAGGGGGGGGAATTAAGTCACCCCCGAAAAGACGTCCTAGCCGTTTTTTCGGGGGTCAAAAAAAAATAAGGCCCGACCTTATTATGTGAGAAACACGGTAATCTTCCTCCATCTAGAAGGAGCCCATCCAGATTATTTATTTATATTACAGGTTGATAACTACTTCCCTAAAAAGTGTACTTTTCTGATCTTCATTTTTTTTAACTGATTTCATGAAATCACTGAGAGAGTATTATTATTATTATAATTCACAACTTCTGGAGGTAAGTTGTTCCACTGATTGTGTTCTCGTTCTCCCTCTCTCTCTCTTTCCCTCCCTTCCCCTCTTTATGGTGTGATGAGGAGGGATAATATTAATTAAGGATTTACTAAAGTTTCTTCTTAAAAGGGAAATTTTTATATTTAAGATTCATTAGTAGTCCTTCCAAAAACTGAAGATAAAATAGCAATAGCACTAATATACCACTTCACTTTACAGCCCTCACTAAGCAGTTTACAGAGTCAGCATATTGCCCTCAGCAATCTGGGTCCTCATTTTATCAAATCTCGGAAGGATGGAAGACTGAGTCAACCTTGAGCCTGGTGAGATTCGAACTACCAAATTGCAATTAGCTGGCAATCAGCAGAAATAGCCTGCAGTACTGCACTCTAACCACTGCGCCACCATTTTAATATTTTTTCATACTTGATGACACAAGTATATATTTTCCTTACAAAAATGTGGTCCCAGAACGTATTTTAAAATTTCTAAAATCAACTTCCGGATAAGTTCAACTGAAAAATATAAGATTAAAGAAGAACTGAAGATAGCTCCTAATCACAAAATCTAGTTTTGTTTGACTGTCTTATATCCAGGTAGACTTTTGACTTATAGCCACCTGTTTAGCAAGCATTCAAAGTTGCAACAGAACTGAAAAAAAAGTCTTATGACCAGTTCTAAGACCCATGACTATTGCAGCATCCCCACAGTCACATAATCGAGATTTGGGCACTTGACAACTGACATATATTTGCAATGGTTGTCCTGGGATCACATGAACGTTATTTCTGATCTTCTCAGCAGGCTTCTAACAAAGTTAACAGGTGGAAGTCAGATTTGCTTAATGATTATGTGATTTGCTTAACAGCTGTGGCAAAATAAGTTACAAACTCGGGTGCAGGCACATGGTGATTCACTTAACTATATCACTCGGTGATGGACGTTCCAATCCCAATTGTAAATCGAATTACATTTTGTTTTCTTTCTGTATTATGTTACTACATGGAACTCTCCTCCAATGTGGCTCAATGTTATCTGCATCAACTATGAGAAACTCCTTTTGCCTACAGCAAAAATGCCGAGCTGTGAGAAAACTGTTCATCAAAAAAGCAATATTATGGCTGTCATGGGGAAAAAAAATGCAAGAATTGCCTTTTCCACAGTAACTTCAAAATGGCACAAATGAGATCTCGGAACTTGATTTTGTGCTTGAAAAAGCTGGATTTCCTTCTGTTGTCAAGCAGATCATTTGCTGCATAAATAACAGCTCCCATAAATGTAAGTAAAACAGAAGGGCCTCACGTTGTGTGTTTGTTGTGCAATTATTTTTTTCAGTGCACACAAAATAAGATGCAATAAAATCCAGTTTTGAAATTGGTGTAGTAACCAAACCCTTGCATTCTTGTGATATTTGATAGCAGGGTGTTGAAAATTGCCATAACCCCCAAGGACCCATCAATTTCTGACAGTTTTATAGGATTAGGAGGAAATTTCACAACAGTAGGGTAGTAATTTAAAACTGGGCCTCCTCTTGTGGTGTTTACAGATGCAAGCAGATAAGAGCTCACCCTTAAAGAAAAAAATCTTACGAGCCCTTGAACTCAGTTGAAACATGTTCTGAGAACATTACATGCATATAATTGAGTATAGGCGGTCAATTTTAAAAGAGGAACAAAAAAAAATAGATCCTCTTAGTTAAGCAAGGTTTGGAGTAAGTTATAAGTCCCATAAATAAATAAATAATTCTCTGTCCCCCATAAGAACTGAGAGACAATCATAATATATAAGTCTGTAAGGAACAACCTATCTTGTTTCCAATGCCGTCTATACTTGCAAATGCATGTAAAAAGCTCTCAAACAGTGAGGGATAACAGTGTGTTTTCACTACAATAATATTCATATTAATGTGAATTAGAACAACTAAATTTAATTCTTGAAATGTATTTGAAAAGGCTAACAGCTTTTCCCTTCCTTGGACAGCATGGATCCATTTTACGTCTAATTTTTAACTACCGTATCTGAAGTAAGAGAGAAAGCATTTTTTTTTTCAGATAGAATTTAAGCTGCTTCTCCACTGAAGGCATTAAATCCTATAGCTCCATTATATTATTTGTTGCTTTGATCCTCTGTATTACACCTCTGCTGTGGGAACTGCACTGATTACCAGTACGAACCTAAATGTAATTCAAGATACGGGTTGCAAGTTTCCAAGCCTTTATGTAGGAGAGGACCAAGTTGAGACTGAGGAAGGGGTCAAGCACGTCATTAGTTTAGAGTCCCTTCATGCCCACAAGAGATCTAAGTCCAGAATAACAGAGTTGGGAGGGACCTTTAGATCTTCTAGTCTGCTCAAGTACAACGCCCTACATCATTTCAGACAAATGGCTGTCTAGTCTCTTCTTAAAAGCCTCCAGTGATGCTTTTGAAACATTTGTCTGAAATGGTATAGGGTCAGACCATCCTTGAATTCCATTGACCCTTATCAGCTGCCAATTTGCCTTGACTGTTAGCAGTTTAGGTTCTTGTTTAGAGATAGCATGAAATAAACCTGTATTCATTTTTTTTATCTAACCCTGGTTCCTAATTTCTTGCACCTGACATAAGAGCCATTTTCCCCAAATGTTTCTACCCATCCTAACCAAACAATTATGGGACGCATGTTAATGGTCCTCATCTGTTGTGAGAAAGAGTAGAAGGTACCCAACAACAGTCATTCTTTGTAGTTAGCTCCCTTCATTCAGTTTACCTGGCCCTGAAGGACAAGAATGGCCACTACTCTCATAGCCTCCTGAAACCAAGATAAAACATTGCTCTTTCAGAAGGCATTCGTTCGTTCATTCATTCATTCATTCATTCATTCATTCATTCATTCATTCATCAAATTTATTTGCTATCCATCTCATGGTTCAAGTGACTCAGAGCGGCTTACATCAAAGTAAAACAAACATTAAGTGCTCATAAACATGAAAATGGATTAAAATTACAAAAATTAAACTAAAAAAGCAAGATTTTGAAATGGGAGAGGTGGGTGTATTGTTAGTATACCAAACACCTCCAGCCTATAGCCTTTCATGCTTGATTACAACCAGCATACCCAATATATTTTAGCTTATTACTTTTAGTAATTAAAATTTAATTGGAGACTTAAATAAGGATTTACTATTTTAATCGTTACGTTTCTTTCACATTGCATTTAATGTGTACATTCTGTAAATCAATGGTCAAACTTTTTGGCACCAGGGACCAGTTTCGGGGAAGACAACCAGCACTGCTGGTTGCAATTTTTGCACAGAAGGGGACGGATGGTGTCAGTTTCATTCATTAGCCTGTCACTCACCTCCAGTTATGTGGGTCAGTTCCTACCAGGCCACAGACTGGTACTGGTCCATGGCCCAGAGGTTGAGGACACTATTGTAAGTCACCTAGTGTCTTTTTAATTTCAGGCGGCAGACAAATCTCATAAATCAGGGGTGTCAAACTCATGGCCCGTGGGCCAGATGTGTCATGCATTGGCCACACCCACCTCCGTTTTAGCGAAGGGGGGGAAAGTTGCAATACATCACATGACGACAATGTGTCATCGTGAGTTTGACATAAATAGACAAACATGTTCTGCCATACTAGCTACATATCAAATTTCTTCCCCCATCCTCATTTTACTCTAAGAACTGAAACTACTGTATACGCAGGCTGTAAGGTACATACAACATAGAGAAACTGGAAGTATCAGGATCAAGCTACTGGTACTTTTAGCTCTATCAGAGTTCTTGGAAGTTCAAACCATTGTCAGTGATTGCAGCAAATAATAAAAAACTCTGAGCCTTATTTGTGACGTTGCATACTTTTTGGAACTGTTATTCGTGAGGTGCAGACAGTGAACTATTTCAGACATGTGAAGACTCATCACTCAAGAGTTTTTCTGTAAAAATATATGTATTAATTAATCTTGATCACCTCTTTTAGTGCTTTAAA
This sequence comes from Notechis scutatus, assembly GCF_049901735.1. Classification (NCBI taxonomy): domain Eukaryota; kingdom Metazoa; phylum Chordata; class Lepidosauria; order Squamata; family Elapidae; genus Notechis; species Notechis scutatus. The sequence goes on along the minus strand of NC_142011.1, from coordinate 147,026,813 downwards.
ACACTAAAAATAAGTATTTTTAAACTGGTTATTTTTGCAGTAATACAAAAGTATTTTTAAAAAAATTCTTACACTATGTTGTACATCACTACAATATAGTGTAGCAGTATAATTTATTAACTTTAAATAATAAAGGGCAAAACAGAAGATATATTGCTGCAGGCCAAGCAAAGCAGAAAACCCCACCCAGAATATTTATATGTAATCTGGGCCAAACAAAAAGCATCACAATTTCTGTTTTCGGTCTGCAGTGGCAGATTTTCTACACAGTATTATCATTTAAAGCAGCCTTCTTCAAACTAAAGCCTGCAACTCTCAGAATTCACAATGAATATAAGTGCCTTAGTGGGGGACTCTAATTAAGGATATTGACTGATTTCACTAGTCAGGAGGAGAAATACTGAAATACTCAAATGGCAAGCTACACCTCTCCAAGGGTTCTATTCATTTCCTCACATACAATGTAGTGGGAGATACCCAATGGGACAGCTTCCTTCATATCCTCCCGAACTGCTATCTAAGAGAGAGCTAAAACAAACCTGAGCAATTCTAACTGCACAATGATTTGGAAGCAAGTCACAGCTAGCTTTTATGTAATTACCCATTTCTTTCTAGGGAATAGGTTATAACAGGCCTTTGGAACAGCTCCACTGGACAGCACTGAACACTCAGAGTGGTAGCAGAAAAGGAAGAATTCTTTGGCACCCTTATTACTGTAAATTATATTTAGTGATAGATTGTAGGCAATCTACGCAATGATTAAAAAGTCTCTGCAGTTCTTCCTCCTCCATCACTCTAGTTACTTAATCTCTATCACTTCCACTAGAAAGAAGAAGATGCTCAAGGAGTCTTCCTCAATTTGTTGACTTCCAAATGTACTGGGATTTAATAATTGCGGAAGTTGTAGTTTCAGGACATCTGCAGGGTGACAGGTTGGAGAAGATTATGTAATGAGATATTATAGCATTGTTACAACGTGGAAAAGGAGAACGTTTTTAGATATCTCTCCTAAAGGTTTCCCCATTGGAAGATATTGTACCTGTGATAGATGGCAACCACTTGGGCTGAATCTTCTGCCTAGCTGGGAAGTTAGTCCTTAGCCTTGGAAACACAGATGATAACTATTATAACCATCTCTGAAGAACTGAAGAAACTTCTTGGATGAGAAGTAAAACATTTTCAAGGAAAACACCAAGGAAATTCAATTGGCCTTTTGACAACCATGACCTGGATGATTGAGAATCTCCATAGACATTGCCATAAAGAAAAATTTAATTAAAAAACAGTTTGAATAAAAACAAGAAGAAAGTTTAAATAAGAAACAACCCAATAAACTTAATTTCTGTATTTAAAGTGTTTATTGCAAAAAAAGAGGAACTACAGAAAAAAGAAGGGAAGACAATAAATAATCTGACTATACTCCCTTTATTTTTTAATTAAATTAATAAAAAAAATTAAATTATCTACCTAGGTACATTTGTGGGTTTCACCACATGTTCAGGCTATATAGAGGGACTATTTTGGGGAAACAAAAGCTAAATTCCATATATTCATGGGATCAAATGTTTTAGGATGTTTCATATCAAAATACTATTCCATGTCAAAACTCAGGAGTTTGTGATCAGCAAATTCCAGATTAAGCATAAGAAAACGCCAATCACAACATGCTAGAAGACCTGCAATTGATACCCACATATGATACCAATCTACACATATATAGGTTGTCTATAAATAAATATATTAGCCAAGCAAAATACTACTACATTTCATCTATGCTGAGCATACAATGTGACTCTGCAAAGATTAATCAAAGATCTTTTTCTTCCATTCTCCTTAACTATAGTACAATCATGGTCAGGCTATCTCTATTTTCTGCCATATCATCTTGACACTAATCCCTGCACTCAGCCCAAGAATAAGAGAGATTTAAATTGTGGTAAACCATGCCAGTATGAAGGTAGTCTTTTCCGAGTATTCAGGGATAGCTTACAAGAGGCACAAAATCTGTTATGTTCCACAACCAGAAGTGCTATACAGCAGGTTCTGACCAGTTCTGGAGAACCGGTAGCAGAAATTTTGAGTAGTTCGGAAAACCACCAAATACCACCTCTGACTGGAGATTGTACAGTATCCTTCTCCTGCCACACCCACCAAGCCACACCCACAGAACCGGTAGTAAAAAAATTTGAATCCCATCACTGTCCACAATCCATTACATACGGGATGAAGACAGGGGTGGGATTCAAATTTCTTAACAATCGGTTCTGTGGGTATGGCCTAAGTTGTGGGTGTTGCTTGGTGGTCATGTGACTGGGTGGGTGTGGCTTGTTGACTGGGCATGGCTTGGTGGTCATGTGACTGGGTGGGCATGGTTTGTATGTAAATATTAGAAATATTTATGTAAATATTGAGTTTTTTATTAAAAAAGAGCAACTTTTACCCAAAAGCAGACAAAGCAGGCAGGCAGATTGAGTTGCTCACAGAATCACAGATTCACTTAGAGATCTGTCTATCTCCAGTCGGCTACCTGAGTCTGTCACATAAAATTTGCTTGCAAGCAAACACATAAAATTTGCTTACAAGAAAACTCACAAAATTAACTCACAACACACTATGTATGTAAATATTGAAAAAATTTTTGAATTTTATCACAGATTCACTTAGAGATTTATCTATCTCCAATCAGCTACCTGAATCTGACTCTGCACTGAAAAGTAGAAGCTTCAGTCCTAAGGAAGGTTCGGCTCTGCTTTTAGATAAGCTAGAAAGCAAGAAATCCAAGGATTTCCTGCTTTCTAGCTAATCTAAATCTCCCAGCAGAGCAGAACAGCTGATGGTTGAAAAAACAAAAAGGAAAAATGGCAATTTACGAAACCAGGCAAGTTGGATAGCTCGTATGCCAGGTAAGGAGTGAGTGGGTGGGAGGGGCGGGGCCAGTTAGCGGAGCGATTTGCCGGTTCTCCGAATTTCACGTGTGTGCAGCGTTTGCAAGAAATCAGCTGTGACGCCAGCACAGCTGACAAGCACTATGCGTGGGTGCTCAGCCTTTGAAAATCCTTGTTTTCTGCTTTTTTCAACCTCAGCTGTGCCGCGTAAAGCAGCTGAGGTGGGAAAAGCAGAGAATAAAGGACAGCCTAGAGCCCAGGCAGGTGGGTGGGCCAAACACCGAACCAGTTCAGTGTCAGCTGCTCTTCACAGCTACAGGTTCTATGGAACTGGGCCAAACAGGTAGCATCCCACTCCTGCATGAAGACAAGTGAATGGGATCTTTGGCCATTTCAGGCAGATCTGAAGTCCCAAAAGTCAGTCATTTTGTTCTTGTGGTCTCCCTAAAGAAAGACACTCAGAAGCCCTGATGCTGGTAGCTATGAGAACTGAACAACATCATCATCATCATCATTATCAACAACAACAACAACAACAACAACAACAATATATGAGGTAATACTGTAAGCATTTTTATTCCATTATTTATTTTATGCCATTAGTGCAAGACTAGAAATAACAAAACAGTGCAACGATGGAATTAAATCTCCTCTACTACCCAGAACTCATTCCCAGAGTACAGAGGAATTTGGAAGTTGGCATTTGTTGCCTGCATAATATATAGCAATATGATTTAGTTCCTTTTAATTGGAGTTTCATTTTGCACTTTGTTCAGTGCAGGTTCAAACAAACTGACAAGGGTTTCAGAAAGGAGCTGAGAGGTGCAAGGGGAGACCTGCAGTGAGGCCTACTGTCTTCCTGCAGCAGCACTATGACTGGCAAATGCTTCCCCACCAGCTGGTGACAAGCGAAGGAGGAAGGATGGAGAAGTCAGAAGAGTCAATCACCATCGTGTCAGCATTTGCTGCACACACAAAATCAGAAGAGCACCAATCCTCAGTGACTCAGAATAGAAACAGCAGAAACAGGATAGGGACTGACAGTCAAGGCAGCAAAATCTCATGCCAACAAAAAGTTTTTGCTGACTCAGATGGGTGGGGAACATTTTAATTCAACGGTGAGGAAAGGCCCTGAAAGCATGTCTTTTATCGATGTTCTCCTTGCGCTTACGCAGAAACCAAAAGGTCATTACAAGGAGCTGTTTTAATTATGAAACAATTTTCCTTTGGAATTCACTGTAACACTTTCCACAAGCAAATAAGCCCCATTTTTTTTTTAACTGTTAACTAGTCTTCATTGAATAGTATGCCTATACGTATGTATAGTATGCATATGGAGGAAATTAACAGCCTTGAGGCTGGGAGGAGCAATTCTTCCTTTCCCCTATCAGCACCTTTTTATTTTATACCCTACTTTTCATTTACGAACTCAGCAGTGTACGGGTAATCCTCGACTTATGACTGCCATTGAGCCCAAAATTTCCCTCCTTAGGCGAGACATTTGTTGAGTTTTGCCCCATTTTACGACTTTTCTTGCCACAGTTGTTAAGTGAATCACTGCAATGGTTAAGTTAGAAACACGGTTGTTAAGTGAATCTGGCTTCCCCATTGCTTGCCAGACAGTCACAAAAGGGGATCATGTGGCGCAGGGTCACTGCAACTGTCACAGATATGAGTCAATTGCCAAGCGTCTGAATTTTGACCATGGAAATGCTGCCAAAGTTGTAAGTTTGAACAACAGTCATAAGTCATTTTTTCCAGTGCTCTTGTAACTTCAAACCGTCACTAAGTGGACTGTTGTAAGCTGAGGACTGCCTGTACACAGTTCCTCCTCTTATTTTTCCTCTACAGCAGGGTTGTCAAACTCAAGGCCCGCAAGATGGATCCAGCCCATGGGGCGCTTAGATCTGGAAATACTGAAGGACTGGCCTTAGCACTTGGCCGCAAGTGCCCCCAACACAAGCGACGTCGAGTTGGCCACACCCTGGCCAAGTCACCCTGCCCCCCCGAGGTCAAACACAACCCCGATGCGTCCTCAATGAAATCAAGTTTGACACCCCTGCTCCAGAGGTTGCATTCAGCAGGTTCTGACCAGTTCTGGAGAACTGGTAGCGGAAATTTTGAGTAGTTCGGAGAACCGGCAAATGCCACCTCTGACTGGCCCCGCCCCCATCTATTTTCTGCCTCCTGAGTCCCAGCTGATTGGTGGGTCTTCTTTTGTTGCCCTGCACAGGAGAACGGAGCTGGAAAGCAGGTTAGTGGGGTGGGGAGGGAATGGGATTTTGCAGTAACTTTCCCCTGCCATGCCCACCAAGCCATGCCCACCAAGCCACATCTACCAAGCCATGCCACGCCCACAGAACCAGTAGTAAAAAAATTTGAATCCCACCACTGGTGCAACCCTAACTATTATACCACAGTAGCTCTCTTTAATAGAGCCACAAATGCACCCCTTGCTTAACTTTATTTCTGTTAGCAGAGCCCACAGCTGGGCTTCAGCCCTCACCAAGAAAGGACTCCCAATTGTTCTGGACCCAGCCCCAAGTTTTCATATTCAATTTCCAGAATAGCGTTTCCCAATTGCAGTCTTTTTTGTCACAAGACAAACGTCTCCTTTGGTCACATGAAGCTATCCTTTCTAATACACACAATATAAATGCAGGACATGCGCCTCTCAAGCAGAATAGCACCCTTTATGGACCTCTTAAAATAAGCTCATTCAACAGACTGGAGGCTCTGGTGGCGGTAACAAAAGTGCATGGGTTGAAACCCAGCACAGCCTCCATTCATTACGGAGAGGCCCATATGAGGGAGGTTCATTGCAACATAGTGTGAATGGGCAGCAGCAAAGTTTTGTGGACAACATCTTTAGTCAGGTCAAGTAATCCAGGAAAAAGAAAAAGAAAAGATTGCCTGACATTTCCCAGAAAAAAGCGAGACAGCACAATGATGCATTGCTGATTCAATGCTATGACTGGAGCGTTTATAATGTTAACTTTGGTATCATTCATTTCAACAATCCCTTGGGCCTCTAAATCCCACTGTCTCGCAGCAAGGAAGGAACGTCACATGAGGCCCAGCCGTGACTGCTGTGTGAGCAAAATGCTTCAGCTTGTGGGCCTTCTCTCTCCCAGACCCTTCTTTGGTTTTAAAGCACGTGCCGAAAAATATTCAGTGATGATGACATGAAATCCGGGGGAGAGGGGGAAGAGTCAGTGATGGGGAGTGGAGAAAGAAGAGAGAAGCGTGGCCTTTAAATTTTCACTGGTGCCAGTAAGTTGTGTAATCCATTATCCTGGAGAAACCACTGCCTGAGGCACTGAGGTGATGCTACTGCAAACAGTTTGACCAAGTCAGGGGTGGGCAGCTATGGCAATATTGTGGACTGTGGATTTCAACTCCCAGAATTCCCGAGACAGCCTTTGCACACCCCGGAGTAAGTTTTTAATGTATTACATGGTACCACAAATTCAGCTGTGTGGGAATTGAAGCTGGGTAGGGAATTCTGGGAATTGAAGTCCTCCAGGCTTAAAGTTGCCAAGGTTGGAGGCCCCTGGTATAGAACCCCACTGAATTTGTGGTACCATGTAATACATTTAAAAACTTACTCTGGGGTGTGCAAAGGCTGTTTGGGGAATTCTGGGGGTTGAAGTCCACCAGGCTTAAAATTGCCAAGATTGGAGACCCCTGTTCCATACTCCACCCATGGTAGGCAGCAATATTTCTACACCAGGAGACCTAATGCTTTAACTCAAAGTACTGTATATTATTGTCCATGGAACTACAATTAATTTATGTAACACTTTTTTGAAAGTTAAACTAATAGGACGAGATTCCAGACAGAAAAAAGTTCCCTGAGGATGGGCTCCAGTATGAACCCAAAAGCTCAGAAGACAAAACCTCTGGTTCAGGTGACCGATCCAGATTGGATCCTGCAACATTATCCCGGGACATGTATATTTGCTTTCATTTGTGAGGGGGGGGAAATTGAGAGGCAAATACGGTATCACCACATAGCTTTTAATGGTACTAATGTATCCCCATCCCTATTACTTCTACTTGCATTAGTGTTTTAAGCTTTGAAGCTGATAGCAAGCTCCTTCTTCCTCACTGCTTCAGAAAAAGATAACAAGGCAGAGTTGGTGGAAGTTAAAGAGCAGGGCACTTTAAAGCTAATATAATGATAACAGTGTGATAATCTGGTAGAATTCTGTCAAGCTGTGAAAGTTACTGTGGTGTTCTCTGAGCTTGCTTGTTTGTTTGCAGATGTTTCATTAGCTAAACTAGGTAACATCATCTGCAAACAAGCAAACCAAGAGAACCAAGAACTCCATTGTTCAGCCCTGAGCTACATATATTCTCTTCTATTGTGGAAGTTACTTTTACATTTTTTGTTTTTTGTTCACATTCATTTCAACTCTGGATAACATACTGTTCCAGCTATATATCTCAGCAGATTAAATGTATTATATCAGTCCTACTAGGTAGCTTTTGTCTATCTTTACAAGTTCTGCAAAATTCTGATAAACTATCTTGGTGAGAATAGAAAATAACATATATCTGTTTACAAAAAATATAGCCTTTTTTTTTTTTTTCAAAAAGAGCTTATGGCATCTGTGGGTCATTCAACTGAAAACTTTTCCCCCCACAATTAAATCCATGCTGTTATCAAGACAATCAGTTTATTTGAAGACTGCCAGCCCAATATATAAATTTCCCTTTGTAATCAAAATGTCTTTATCAGATAAGACAGTTTTGTTTAAACTACTATTTTCAGCACTTGCTTTGGGGATTTTAAATACACAGCATGGAGTAACTGGAGATTTCCTAGCCTTTTAAAAGTGGTTTTTTTTTTCTGTCTGTCTGTATTTTGTAATTTCCTGTCAAATACCTCCCCATAATTAACTTTCCTTGCTCCAATCTACTTTCTTTTCTTCTTCTTCTTCTTCTTCCTTTAAAACAACTGTTCCAGCTTCCTGAGGATGGTAATAAAATGCTGATTACATGGGGTTGTTATCTGTTTGCCTTTTTCTTCACCTCCCCCTCCTCCAGGGCCCTTTGTTGACATCAGCTCTTGGGTTTCAGCTCTTAAGAGGAGAAAGTAACAGAAAAGGGAAGGTAGCTGGCAGCTGGAATGCAGAATCAATAGCATTTATTAGGTCAATGCTTATTGAAAGAAATATGGATTATAAAATGAAAGTAGTAAACGATTTCATATGAAATGGTCACTGGCAAAGTACTCAGAATGGACATGGGTATAGCCAAAGGTCGGAGATGATGGCTTTTCCCATATTACAAGATTGGATATCTTCCTATATACTCTTCTGAAAAGCCCACATGAACAGAAGAGGAAACCTTTCCCTTAGGGATGTCCTTGAGATCCAGGGAGATTCTGAAGATTTCAATAAACAATAAAGAACAGCAAACCTCTAACATAACTTTTAAATAGTGTTTTCATTACTCTGCTCTTGTAATGACAAGACAACTTAAAACATGGCTGGCTCCTTCTAAAGCTATACAGTAATAACAGAACTAATACAATCATTCTGATAGTGAATACTCTCTATGTCTCTGTGCTACGCTGCATATGCAGACAATCTTCAAGATTAGAAAATACTATATTTAAACTGGAAGATATCTTTCTGAACACATGACTGCGCAAACAAAGCACCAGTCTGCAATTCATTATGGCAGCTGTGTCTGTTTTCACTGGCTACAATGGAAGCCTCCCCACACAGTCACATTATCTTGAAAAACGACTGCTTTAATTCACACTCCTGTGTGCTCTCTAAAGCATCTCATCCAATATGAGTCCAAAACACTGCACAGCCTTATTAAAGATACAGCAAATAGACCAAAGTTGTGTGAAACATACATTCATATAAAAATCTCACATCATTTTAGCCATTATCTATCCATTGCAGGATGAAGATCTCTTCCATATGTTGGCATGTGGAAGGAATAGACCATTCTTTGGAAAATATGCAAGAAAACTGAATGTCATGATAATACTCACATGTGCACATATGCACTATTTTCTGGTCCATGTTTTGGAATTAAAAGTTCAGAAACACTAAAAAGTTGTCTTCCAGATTGGAAACTGCTATAAGTAGAAACTAAAAACTTTATCATACAGGGAAGGATGATTTCTTGTCATCACTTTTGCAGTCAAAGTAAAATATTCTTTTGCTGTCAAGTTCTCTTCAAGATAAGGTTGCACTGAAATATACTTGTTGGAATCCCAAAGGGGCTTTTTCAAAAGGCAACTGGACTTTCTTGCTTTTCTTTGAAGACGTTTCGCTTCTCATCCAAGAAGCTTCCTCGGTTCTGACTAGATGGTGGGGAATTCTTCAGTCAGAGCTGAAGAAGCTTCTTGGATGAGAAGCGAAATGTCTTCAAAGAAAAACCAAGTCCAGTTGCCTCTTGAAAAAGCAGCTTTCGGAGGGACAACCATGACCTGAGAATCTCCATAGACTGTTGTTGGAAGGAACAAAAAACATGACAGGGAAAATAACAAGAAAATAATAAAGCATCCACCAGCTGCCATAAGTTACTTTTTCATACAAAGGACAGTCTATCAAAGTGCACTGTACAAGCATTCTATGCAAATGATAATAACCGACTTCTGAAGTGATGTTTCAGTTTAGAAAAGGTTCAAACAGAATGACTATATATTCATGTATGAAATGCATCCCAGTGAAAAGCAAATTCACAAGGTGAATGAATGAACAATCCAGACAGCTGTCTTATCAAAATTATATCCCACCCCCTCCCCTCTTCTAAATAAGCAGCAATTAAAGAATTCACTGCAGAAATGAGCTCCATTAATCAGCCTGATTCAGCAGATTGATGCACAGCAATTAAAGCTGTCTAAACAGTTTTGTTAACCTTTAACAAAAATGTGCAGGGAACACACACTGTAAACTAGTTCACAGTTCAGTCAGATGAAGCGTTAGTTTAAAGAATCTGTTTGAAGTTTATTTAGTTTGCTTCAGTACTGCCAGAACAACTTTCTCTCACATACATACACAGAGACAAAATGTCTTAACACTTAACTGGCAATTTCCACAGCTGAGATGTTCATCTTCTTCACAATCAGAAGGTATAAAGAATATGAATGATTACCAAAGCCTTGAGATCACCTATAATGCAGCAAGATAGATTGACACAAGTGAAGGATGGAGAACTGAGTGCCTGTACAGGCAAACATTTCCTCTTGCATTCCTCACTCCTTTATTTATTCCTATGGTTTACTACACAAATCAGCAGAAGGATGCATTGATTGACTGATCAATTGTTTTAATTTTTATAGTCACCTATCTCATGTATATGACTCTTACAACAAGGGGGAATCTTACAAAAGTTTTTTAAAACCCAATCAATCAACAAAATACAATATAAAATTTACATATTTCATGATAGCAGTAAAAAAAAATAATGAACATAATCAGCAGCCAAGTTACAAAAACACTCCACAATATTCCATACAGTCACTGAAGAGGCAACCCAAACCCAGTGGGAACACTATATCTTCAAAGCCTTACAACCAGCAGGATCCAGTCCAATTTGAACTCTGAAAGGATGATATTCCACAGGGTGGACATAACAATAGAAAAAAACCTTCTCCCTCAAGCCTGTGAGACGAGAGGATCCAGAGCATGCATCTCCCATCAGACCTAATGGGATAAAGAGAATTTATCTATCTATTTGTATGGAAAATCAATAGATAGTAACAAATACAGTAACAAATGACAGGTCTTGGCACGGAGACCCATTAAATCCTTTCTATATGCACAGAAATAGTGTACTGTTTTTTAAAAAAAAACAAATTAGGCCTGTATATAATTTCTTTTTTCTTCTTTCTTCCCTTTGAAATTTTCTTTACTGGCCTTTGATTACAATAATGTTTTTATTTGAAGTTCTCACTTCCCAGAAGCAGAAACCTAACTGTTAGTGATTATAATAACACTTGCTCGACAAGAAGATGGCTAACAACATGAGGGAAATCAGGCAAACTCATAAGGGCCTGGTTCCCACTTCATGCTAAGCTATTTTTTAATTAGGGTTTATCAAAAATACCGCAATAAGTTACGTTCACATAACCTGCTCAGACTAAATCAAACAACCCGTATTATAAATTAAGATGTGTAAATCCTGCCAAAATATAGAGGAAAGTAAGTTATACATACTTCTTGGAATAGAGATGTAGTGGAAGATACCTGAATGATCTGATTAGTGTTTTTGATTCCCAGTTGTCTAATAATTGAAAAAATAAGAATCTCCCTTCTAGATTAGATTGCTGGAAATAGAATAAGGGAAGAGGAGAATCAAAAGTGAACTCAATCTTGAAAGATTTTACGAACTGGGTTCTGGTACCAATTATACACTCCTGGCAAGTCTATCTTCTGTTTGTTAATTCCAAGTATTCTACTTCCTGCCAAGTAGACCTCCCAAGCATAGGTTTACTTAGTTTTGTATACTTCAGCCTTCCTCAAGAGGGTTCTCTCCAAAATTGTGTTTCACAATTTTCAACAATGGCCAAGCTGGCTAATGTTTTGTCATCTGTTCATACCAGATATTTTTCCCCTTCTCTAACATCTATGTCTAAATCTAGACATAAACTGACGGTAGCATTGTTTAAACATCTTGATTGTTGTCAATTTCTCATATACTCTTTATCATTTGTCTAAAGGAAAAAGAAAAAAGAAATGTGGAGGGTTTATGAAATACCTATAATGCCAAAGACGAATTTCTTCCAATTGTAGAGATAAACAGTCATTTTTATAGAAGGCAAAACTTAAGCCTAATTAAATTATACAGAAGTGGCAATAGCCATCTTAGCAAACCCACATACAGGCAGTCCTGTTCAACCACCACTCGTTCAGATTGAAGTCACAATAGTGCTGAAAATAAACTTAGCAACAACCTTGCATTTGCGATGGTCTCCGTGTCTCATGGTGTGTCCTTCACAGACAGCTTCCAACAAGCACAGTTAATGGGGAAGCCAGGAGGAAGTCACAAGTTGAAGTCCTGTGGCATCATACTTTAACAGCCAGCAGTGATTCGGATAATAGAGTGGCATGGTCGCCTAGTGGTGAAGACACTCACCTCCCATCCAGAAGGTTGGGAGTTCAATGGTAGGTAGAAGCAGATACTTCTCTCCTAGGATGCAAAAAAAAAAAAAAAATCTACTGTAAACTCCATGTGACATCAGGAAGTAAATGCTCAATTCCATCCAGTTACCCTGACTCTAGCCCGAAATAAGGAATTACAGAGTTGTAAAAAAGAGAGTGATTCCAATAATAACCATAACTGGAACTGACATCATAAGTTGGCTTAACAATGCTTAACGATGGAGTTGCTGGGTCCTGTTGCAGACAATGAGATGACTATCTATAGTCCTTTTGTAGAACACAAAAAGTTGGACTTTTGTAAGATGAGTTAAGCAGGAATGATTAAGCAGCTAATAAGCTCTAGAAACCCTGAAAGGAACAAGTACCTGATTAATCTACTGGTCATCGGTTTTATAACCCTGCCTACTTCTTTTACTCATTAATACTATAATTATAAATAGGAATGTTTGAAACTGTATTCCATCATTTTTAAACTTTCTCATATTTAAGAAGCAAACTCTGTTAAAGAGATTTAGAAAAGACACTTGGTGCATTAAACCACAAGGTAAATTTGCTTACAAATATCACAACTAACATGTCATCGATATCAGATGGCTTCAAGTTTCGTAAAATCTCTAGTATTCTTTAAAACATGCATTATCTTAACTAGGAAAGTGCTAACAGCATCCAAAAGGATCACATTTGGTTGTAAAAGGAGAGGGGAAAAATAAGGGATCTACTTTAAAAAAATCAAGAAAACCAAATCTCTCATGGTACTTAACTTAAAAGTACAATAACTGACTTCCAACTCAAATGTATTTCACAAAGTACAAGTAGTCCTCAACTTACAACAGTTCATTTAGTGACCGTTTAAAATTACAAAGACACTGGAAAAAGTTATTTATGACCGTTTTTCACACAACCATTGCAACACCCTTATGGTTTATGTGATCAAAATTCGGATGCTTGGCAACTGGTTTGTATTTAAGACTGTTGCAGGTTGTGTTATCACCTTTAGCAACTTTCTGACAAACAAAATTAACAGGGAAGCAGTTTCAATTAACAATTGTAGTGATTCAATTAAGAACTGTGGCAAGAAAAGTTGTAAAAAGGACAAAACTCACTTAATAACTGCCTTGCTTAGCAATATACAACCACAATCGAGCCCAAAATTTCAGTTGTTAAGTGAGACAGTTGTCAAGTGACTTTTGCCCCGTTTTACAACCTTTCTTGCCATAGTTCTTAAATGAATCACTGTAGCTGTTAAGTTATTATCATGGTTGTTAAATGAATCTGGCTTCCCCATTGATTTTGCTTGTCAGGAAGTCACAAAAGGTGATCCCATGACCCCGGGACACTGCAACTGTCATAAATATGAGTCAGTTGCCAAGAGTCCAAATTTTGATCATGTGACTATAGGAATGCTGAAACCGTTGTAAGTGTGAAAAATGGTCATAAGTCCCTTTTTTCAATGCCATTATAACTTTGAATGGTCACTAAATGAACTGTTTAAGTCAAGGACTACCTGTACCCTTATCTTGATCTATGGTTACATCATAACTGGAATGCTGAGTGCAATCCATATATAGGTGTGTGTGTATGTGTGTGTATGTGTGAAAACAGGATTTTTAAAAAAATAGGGAAAAACTGACTGAACAGGTACACAATCCATATATATGGAGCAACTAGACAGGGAGGAGGCTTCTTCTCTGAAATTACTAGGCAGAGGTGGTATTCACCAGGTTCTGACCAGTTCTAGAGAACCAGTAGCGGAAATTTTGAATAGTTCAGAGAACCGGCAAACGCCACCTCTGACTGGCTCCGCCCCCATCTATTTTCTGCCTCCTGAGTCCCAGATGATTGGCTGGGTCTTCTTTTGTTGTCCTTCACAGGAGAACGGAGCAGATACCACCTCTGACTGGCCCCGCCCCATCTATTCTCTGCCTCCCGAGTCCCAGCTGATTGGCTGGGCCTTCTTTTGTTGCCCTGCACAGGATAACAGAGCTGGAAAGCAGGTTAGTGGGGTGGGGAGGGAATGGAATTTTGCAGTAACCTTCCCCTGCCATACCCACCAAGCCACGCCCACCAAGCCACGCCCACAGAATCGGTAGTAAAAAAATTTGAATCCCACCACTGATTATTATTAGGATCAATGGTCATGCGGTGAAACTGACCGGGAGGATATTGAAAACACAACAGAGGAAAATACTCCTTCACACAATATATCCCACAAGACACGATGAGAGACACTCTTCTCTCTTCCTCTGAGGGGTGAGGAAAGGCAAAAGCAGGAAGAGATCCTGCAAGGATTTTGCTGCACAATCTAACTGGAAAGATGTTTTTGCACTTTAGTCAAGCCAGATCTTGTGATCGGCATGGCCATTTGGGCTTTACAAAGTTACACCTCAAGATTTGGAGTCACTAGTTGAGCAACTTGTCCAGGAACACAGACTTGCCTGATGCTCTCATTCTTCACCTTGTCTGAAACCTTGCTTCACCTCGCCTTGCCTTGTTCTGTTTGTTTAGCTTCACCTCAAGTAAATTCCACTTTACTTTGCCTCATTTTGCCTGAAGTCTGCCACTGGATGAAAAAGCCTTGCCTGATTGGCTATTAAGCAGCTAAGAAATTCTCTTCTGTGGCCCCTGACCAGTCTGCTATCTAGCAGCCAGACAAGGTGAACTTATTATTTTAGCCAATACCATCCTGGATCATTAACTTCTATGGCTTTTTCCCCCCCTTGGTATCTAAAAGCCCCACCTAAATGTCTCATTTCTGGTCTTAAATGTCCCCATATGAATGAATATCTGAGGAGGAAAGCACTGCTCAGACTTAGCACAGAATAAATGGGCCTGAAGTATTAAACACACTATTCTGCTTCATTACAAAGGCTTAAAAGAGAGATTGGTGTCTTCAACATACCCTGCCAGGTAAGGTCACAGCTAGACAGATTCCCTCCCACACCTTGCAGTCAAACTTCCAATTGCAAGCCGTCTTAAGTTGTTAGAGAGGCCGCCTGCCATTACAGAGATCTCTGTAAATAAAGAAGTATGAACCAAGGGTGTCTGGCTTCGCTTAGCTCTGCTTGTGTGCAAGAAGCTGCTTTCAGGGCCAATGAACGGCCCTGAAGGAGAGGCCAGAAATATAGACTGTGTCAACAGACGCTTCCTTTGAGGAATATGGAATAGGAACAATGTCTCACTCATAAAAGAAAGAAAAGAAAAATAGAGCTATCAGACTGCATGTCCTGCAAACCAGCCAGTACCCCCATCCCTGCTTTTAAAAAGAGTATATTTATGTAAGAAAGGGTGTGTGTGTGCTGTTAATAGGCAAGATAAATGCTTATCAGTTACTTATCAGAGTCCATGAGTGAAATGACAAGAAACAGGGATTATGATAAAAGATTGGTTGCCAGTAGACCACCAGAAGCAATACAGGTCTAAGAAATTCATTCTTTTTCAGAGCAGTCTTCTCCACCATAGGTAACTATTCCGGGAGCTGTTTCTGCCATACAAGGGCTATATGTGTATCGCTGCAATCTGATCAAATGATTTTGTATTGCTCCATGTTTACTGCACAGCAAGTTATTCGTATGAAATAATTAGGCACTTTCATTGTGCCTTAGGTATCCTATCTTCTCAAAATGGATAAAACTAGTTTATTAGCATCAGCATATAGCAAATTGGACATGTGAAGCTGTCACGGGTTCTTTTATATATACCCAAGTCAGTGGGCTCCAAAACACAAGAGAGCCAACACAACCGCACATGTCCCTAGATGTCACATACACAAGCATTTAAAAGCACATTGCTCGCTACTCCACTCTTTACCACTTCTGCACCTCCTCCTACTGTTCTTCTGAGTACTACTTCTTATGAATCTTACTGCTGGAAAATAGTATTTCTTCCTATCTGCTTGGGCGACTTCAGATTGCTTTATACCTCCTTCCCTTTCCTGCACAAACCAACAAAGCCAGCTGCCTCTCTGGTCAGCTTTTACAGCCAACAATTGCTGTGCTGGCTAGGGAAAGGGCTTAAAGAGAAAGGACAACAGCAGCACAGGTGCTAGCCATTATGCAGGCAGACTGTCCTCTCACACAAGCATTTGTCCCCATAATATAATACAGGTGAAACTCGAAAAATTAGAATATCGTGCAAAAGTTCGTTTATTTCAGTAATGCAACTTAGAAGGTGAAACTAATATATGAGATAAACTCATTACAGGCAAAGCAAGATAGTTCAAGCCGTGATGTGTCATAATTGAGATCATGATGGCTTACAGCTCATGAAAACCCCAAATCCACAATCTCAGAAAATTAGAATATTACATGCAATCAATAAAACAAGGATTGTACATAGAACAATATCAGACCTCTGAAAAGTATAAGCATGCAGATGTACTCAGTACTTGGTTTGGGCCCCTTTTGTAGCAATTACTGCCTCAATTCAACGTGGCATGGAAGCTATCAGCCTGTGGCACTGCTGAGGTGTTATGGAAGACCAGGATGCTTCAATAGCGGCCTTCAGCTCTTCTGCATTGTTTGGTCTCATGTCTCTCATCTTTCTCTTGGCAATGCCCCATAGATTCTCTATGGGGTTCAGGTCAGGCGAGTTTGCTGGCCAATCAAGCACAGGAATCCCATGGTCATTGAACCAGGTTTTGGTGCTTTTGGCAGTGTAGGCAGGTGCCAAGTCCTGCTGGAAAATGAAGTCAGCATCCCCATAAAGCTCGTCTGCGGAAGGAAGCATGAAGTGCTCCAAAATCTCCTGGTAGATGGCTGCGTTGACCCTGGACTTAATGAAGCAGAGTGGACCAACACCAGCAGATGACATGGCTCCCCAAATCAACACAGACTGTGGAAACTTCACACTGAACTTCAAGCATCTTGCAGTGCGTGCCTCTGCATTCTTCCTCCAGACTCTGGGTCCTTGGTTTCCAAATGAGATACAAAAGTTGCTCTCGTCAGAAAAGAAGTCTTTGGACCACTGAGCAACAGACCAGGTCTGTTTTTCTTTAGCCCAGGTAAGACGCTTCTGACGTTGTTTGTTGCTCAGGAGCAGCTTGACAAGAGGAATATGACATTTGAAGCCCATGTCCAGGATGTGTGTGGTGGCTCTTAATGCACTGACTTCAGCCTCAGTCCACTCCTTGTGAAAGTCCCCAACACTTTTGAATGGACTTTTCCTGACAATCCTCTCCAGGGTGCGGCCATCCCTGCTGTTTCTGCACCTTTTTCTTCCACACTTTTCCTTTCCAGATAACTTTCTATTAATGTGCTTTGATACAGCACTTTGGGAACATCCAACTTCTTTTGCAATTAGCTTTTGAGGCTTTCCCTCCTTTTGGAGGGTGTCAATGATGGTTTTCTGCACAACTGTCAGGTCAGCAGTCTTTCCCATGATTGTGATTCCTACTGAACCAGACTGAGAGGCCATTTAAAGGCTCAGGAACCCTTTGCAGGTGTTATGGATTAATTAGCTGATTAGAGTGGGACACTTTGAGCCAAGAATATTGAACCTTTTCACAGTATTCTAATTTTCTGAGATTGTGGATTTGGGGTTTTCATGAGCTGTCAGCCATAATCATCTCAATTATGACAAATCATGGCTTGAACTATCTTGCTTTGCATGTAATGAGTCTATCTCATATAGAGTCTATTCACATCTTAAGTTGCATTACTGAAATAAATGAACTTTTGCATGATATTCTAATTTTTTGAGTTTCACCTGTATACTCTAAGCTTTTTTCTATTTTTTCATACTCTTAAGCTTTTCCATTTTTTTCAAGTTAGTATCTCCAAAGGGTGGATTTTACTACAAATCAGTATCTCACCATACATTTGCAAATAACTGTTAGGTCTTTTATAAGCAATGAAGTGGTATGATGAAACACACAACCATCTAGAGCAGGAAAAATGCTACCATTATGGCTTATCACATGAAAATAAGCATAATCTAGCCGAGTATTGGCCAATGTGCAGTAGCTAAAAATGCAGGTTGGCTCTTCTCTAGGAACAAAACTGCCAATATTAGTCTTTTTCAAGATCCCACAACTGACTGTTTAGCAATTTCTATCGGACTATGATTCAGCAATGCTTTTCAGAATAACAGGCTTCATATGATATGTAACAGCCACAGCCATCCTAACTTAGCATATATTCCATAACAGTAGTTAAGGCACCAAGTTTTATTTTTAGAGGCAATCAAAATATCCAAGCAACTGAATTTAGTAACTCAAAAGGAAGAAAGTGGTGACCTATTTTCAAAGCTAGTCATTTCAAAATTTCAACATTTCTATTTTAGTCAGGCTGTTGTTTCAAAAAAAATTTAAAAGTCTTTTCACTTTTTTCCTTGTCTGAGAAAAGGATGAGGAAGATATATTGGGCCACCTCAATAGTATATATGCAATAGAACCTAGGCTCCACAAGTTTTTTTTTTTCAAGGAATTCCAGCTCAATGAAGTCTTCAGCAATGTGCAAATAATTGTAGATATTCATTCTGAGAATGAATCACTCATAGCTGGAAGAGAAGTAACTTTTATAAATGTGAAAATTTTACAATACTAAGTTACCAAATATCTCAGTATTTTTTTAAATCATCCTATAACCTTTTTAGAAATTCTGGAAAAGTTAAGCCTATGGCATGATTACAAGAACATTTTTAATGAATTTCCACAGATTTGTTATTTGGAAAGTAAAAAAAAAAATTTTTTTTTAAACCCACACTTTTTTTCCTAACAACCAAGAAATATTTTCTAATGTGAAAGAAACTGATTTGTGTTTTAGGATTGTGGAAAAAGTCTGCTTTTTGTACTCCTGAGTTAGCCTATTGAATAAAATAAACTCTTGCAGGAATTACATTCCTGACCATTTTAGCAATGAAAGAAAAATCTAAGTGTCCCAACCAAGAAGACAGCACAGATAAAAAGCATGAATTAGATGGAAACTAGACTCAACTGTCTAGACCAGCAGGACCCAGTAAACTGATATATAAAAGTGATGAAGACAAAGTATCTATTCTTATTTGCGTTTAGAAATATGAACACCTGGACAGAGAAAAAAGGGGTGAATGAACAAAAAGCTTTTTTACTTTAAAAATGTAGCTCTGGAAAGACAGAAAAGCTTCACTCATCAGGCAAAGCTTCAAATTTCAGAAGTTGATGAAAACAATAACATGATAAAGAAAGAGTGGTAACTGCTTTTAGAGATCTTTACACTCAGAAAATAAGATTGACTAAACCACATTTCATATGGTATTTTGAACTTTGTTTTGCTCTTTTCCTTAAAATTTGTTTTGTCTGTGGAGATGGAATCCAAAATATATTTTATTACAATATTGAGGGTTTTTGTTTTCAGCGCTTCTCCCCACCTGTTTTTTTCTAAATAGCAAAAGATGTGACATTCCTTTGAATACAGCAACCTGTAGTTCCAATTTACAGCTAAATCAATGTGTTAAAATATACTCAACCAATACCATTATAATCATTGTCTAAAACAAACTATATTTCTTCAATTCTATACACAGACTGTACAGAATAACATTCAGAATATACTGCATAAGTTTACAAAATTATTTCCAAATTTATGTACTTTTAAGTCCACAAATGTCTATTCCCACTCTTTCTAGCACTTTCAAACATTTCTAAAACCTTCTCGTTCTATTCATTCTATAGTACATCACCATAAGATTTTTTTTTTCCTATGCATATTTCTATCATTATCATCCTAAGAAGTATAATTTGGCTCCTTGGCTGGAAAAAGTAATCCAAGACAAGTAGGCACCAAAAGATGCCTACTCGTCAGACTAAATTTAGTGGTTTATCACGCACATCTCCAGGTTTTTTGCTAACATTGCACTGACTGTGACTACAAGGTCTGTGCCAAGTTATTAGCCAGACTATCAAATCAGAGTCCCTTAATTTCCAGTGGAAATATTGCATATGTACTCGTGTCATCACATGTATGAGTTAATTACCCCTGCTTCAGGCACTGTGCTAGATGAGGCATGAGACTGACAAAGCTTGTAGCTCTTTTCATAGAGAAAGTTCAGAATGCTAAATAAAACCACAGAGGAAAACTGGCCCAGGAGGGAAAAGGAAGGAGGGAAATTCGAGATACACAAAGATAAAGGAAAGAAACAGCTTGGGTGAGATTAAAGGGGTATCTTTTTACAGGTAGTCCTTGACTTACAACAGTTCATTCAGTGACTGTTCGAAGCTACAACAGCATTACAAAAATGACATCCTTATTTTCACGCTTACGATCATTGCAGCATCGCCACAGTCACCTGATCAAAATTAAGACGCTTGGAAACTGACTCACATTTATGACCATTGCAGTGTCCTGGGATCACGGGATCACCTTTTACAACCTTCTAATGAGCAAAGTCAATGGGGAAATTTAACACCCATGTTACTAATTCAGCAACTGCAGTGATTCACTTAAAAATTCTGGCAAGGAAGTTTGTAAAATGGGGCAAAATTCAATTAACAAATGTCTCACTTTAGCAACCAAAATGTGGGCTCAATTGTAGTCATAAGTCGATGACTACCTCTACTGCATATTTCAAAGGAGTTTCATAATACCCAAAGCAAATGAATTCACCTTGTATTTGGCATACAAATTCTGCAAGGGGATAAACGTGACACTCTCCAATAAAAGCAGCCACAATATTCACAGAGCAGCAGCTAAGGGCTGGATGCTGTTTTCAGTAATAACCACCAAGTTTTATTGTCACATTTAATTTAAAAGGAAGACATACCCTATTTGGTGCAACTGCATCTGTGCGTCAAGCACTTCCATTTTAAAACTAACCACAACAGCAGTTTGGGTTAGAAAACAGAATTATGAATGGCAACTGACAGAAATAATAGAATGGAGATTCTAACACTTTGTATTTTGAAATGTGGGCATTAAACCACCATATCACATGCTACAAAGCAGAAGAGCCAAAAGTTTAGGGTTTTTTCCCCTCCTTACTAAAAAAACGGAATTTAACTTGGAGATCAGGGCTGTCAAACTCCCGGCCTGTGGGCCGGATGCATCACATGCTGGCCACGCCCACACCCAGTTTAGCAAAGGATGAAAAAAAGTCCCGATATGTCATGTGATGGCAACATGACGATGTGAGTTTGACACCCCTGATGTAGATCGTTCAGCTGATGAGCTCAGAAGTAAACTATTAATATTTTTACTACACTGAAAAAAGTGAGTTACAACTGGTCCTTGCATTTACAACTGCTGTTGCATTTTCACTTAAACATGATTTGAAAACTTGGCAATTGGCATTATTTATGATAGTTATAGTGTCCCAAGATCACATTATCACCTTTGCAACCTTCACAGGAAGCTTCTGACAAAGTCAATGGGGGAAACCAGATTCACTTAAAGACCACATGATTCTCTAACGACAGTGGCGATTTGCTTAACAACTGTGGCAAAATGGTTGTAAAAATGTGCATGAGTCGCTTAATGGGTGTCCCTCTTAGTTCTGATCCCAATTGTAGTTGTATGTTGGGGACTACCAGTATCGCCAAATGGAAAGCACCTGTTCTGACCCAAACCCTTGTCCAATAAAACCAATACGAACCAAAGGGAACAAAACCTTTTAATGATTCTTACGAATCCCCGGTTAAAAGGCTGTTGCAAACTAATTAACCTTGATAAGCACGAGCCTCACCAAAACTGTGCGAGGCTGACAAAAATAACAGATAAGGTTAGCTAGAAATATTTTACAACTTCAAATACCAACTAAGATACTGCAACGTCCACGAGGTTCAAGTTTCAGAACATCTTTGCTTCCTGCAAAGAATGTCCAATTCACAGCTGGCTCTTATCTTCTTGAAGGAGGGGCCATTATCTTGCAGCCTTACTCCCAAGTCACTCGTGCTGCTGCAGCTGCTCTCTCCTGCGAGCAGCCCTGAGCTCACGCGCACTTGGCACAGGCTCCTCGGGAACCTCCTCAGCTCTGCTGCCAGGCCCCACAATCTCTGAAGGCAGCAGTCCACTCCCTAATGGTCCTGGCCCCTCATCTGAGTCCTCGCTCTCCTCAGCCGTCCGCACCTGCTGCCAGCTAACCACAACAGCACCCTGACTTTAGACATGAAATGTAAACTATCTAAAACCGAGGCATGCTTATAAACATACTTATCCTAATCTTCTTATTGTGCCTTTTATCTAAAAATGGGATAACAACTTTCCTCGCCCAGTCATATAGGTTTTCAAAGCTTTTAGGCTACTCTCATGTATATCTTTCCTTTTTCCCCAGCATCAGATTAAATAACCACTTGTTTGAAAATTATTCACATGCAAAAAAAAAACCCCAAAAACCCTTCAAAAGATTTTCTGAACAGCAGAGGAATTACAATTGAGCTATTGCTTGCTTTATAAATAATTAAGCCATGTAAACAAATAGAACAGACTTAGATATATTCTGCAAATTAACTTAAAGAGAAGTATGAAAAATTACCAATTCAGCAAAATACAATCTTCTAATGCCAAAATAAATGTGCAGATTAGATTGAACTCCTGAACCTCCTCTATGGTGAGTTCATTGTGAGTTTTTCCTAATAAGGAGAGTGGTCAGCCAGCTATGATTCCTTGAAAGAAAGAAAAAACCACTAACAACATTTCAACTCAATACAGCTTAGTAAACATTAAAGTAATTTAAGAAAACCTCTCTGCTATTTCCTATAGAAACTTTAAAATTACCAAGCAATACGAGAAAAGTTGGAAGTTTAGTCCTTTAAATTAGACTACATAACCCATCTCAGAAATTTTCTATTCCAGTTTTAAAGCCCTTATTACAGAATTGCTGCTTTTAACTAAATGTCTTACAACGGAAGACATGTGGTATTATGCATGAGCTCATAACTTAATTTCCTCAGGTATCCATCCTGCAGCAGGAAGTAACTTCCGTTCACAGTGCCACATGTAAATCTCTTAATTACAGACTCTCAAACATAAATCACAGGTTCACTGAAATGGCTTCAGTCATTCTTGTTAAGAGAAGGAATGTGTATTAGATCAGAGGTTGAACCATTTAATGTCAGTAGAAGCGATTGCTCGTCTACTCTCTCTCAGCCCAAACTACCTCACAGGGTTGTTGCTGTGGGGAAAATAGGTTATGTTTGCCAACTTGTAAACGTAAAGGTTCCCCCGCACATGCATGCTAGTCATTTCCAGCTCCAGGGGGTGGTACTCATCTCCATTTCAAAGCCAAAGAGCCAGGGCTGTCCAAAGACATCTCCTTGATCATGTGGCCGGCTTGACTGAACATCAAAGGTGCATGGAACACTGTTAAAGTGGTCCCTATTTTTCTACTTGCATTTTTACATGCTTTCAAAGGTTGGCAGAAGCTGGGACAAGTAATGGGAGCTCACTCTGTTACATGGCGCTAGGGATTCGAACTGCCGAACTGCCGACCTTTCTGATTGACAAGCTCAGCGTCTTACCCACTGAGCCACCACGTCCCTTGCCATCTTGAGTTATTTGTAAAAAAAAAAAGAATAAAGGCAGGATACAAATAATAAATAAATAAAAATAAAGACCCTAAACACTTTACTACAAGCACCAACCCAATTATTTCAAATACAGATAATCCTCAACATACAACCAAAATTGAACCCAACATTTCCATTGCTAAGGAAGACAGTTGTTAAATTGTTCTGACCCAAACCTTGTCCCAATGAAACAAACACGAAACAGAGGTAACAGAAAAACCTTTTAATGATTCTTTATGAATTCCGTTCCTTCACGGTTAAAAGGCTGTTTCAAATTAATTATCTCTGATAAGAACGAGCCTTGGTGCGAGGCTGCCAAGAACACTAGATATAAAGTTACTAAGATAGATTTCAAACACAAAGAGTCTCCAAACACCAACCAAGATATTCCGAACATCCACAAGGCTTGAGTGCAAAAACTTCTTTGCTTCCTGCAAAGAACTCTGGTTTCTCAGCTGGCTTTTATCTCTTGAGGGAGGGGCCATTACCTTGCAGCCTTACTCCCGAGTCACCCGTGCTGCTGCAGCTGCTCTTTCCCTTGAGCAGCCCTGCGTGCATGCACACTGGGCACAGGCTCCTCGGGAACCTCTTCATCACTGCTGCCATCCTCCTCAATCTCCGAAGGCAGCATTCCACTCCCTGATGGTCTTGGCCCCATCCCTGCATCACATGCAGGCCCCTCATCTGAGTCCTTGCTCTCTGAGACCTCAGCCGTCCACACCTGCTGCTGGCGAACCACAACATAAGTGAGATTTTACAACCTTTCTTGCCATAATTGTTAAGTGAATCACAGCAGAAAAAGGGGCTGGCCTGCCGAACCTTACACAGCTCGGAGAAAGCTGGAGCTTCGCCCTCAGCCAGTTTCCCCCTCTCTTTCTATGTCTTTCTCTCTGTATGTGTGTATCTCTCTCGAACTCTCTTGTCTCTGCATCTCTTCTCTCTCGGAAAGCCACAGTTGGGCCAAGCCAGCAAGCTCTTTTGGGACTCTTGGCTATTCCTTTTATTTCTTCTTTTTGGAAATCGGGGTAGAGGCTTCCCTTCAGGCGATCCTCCTCCTTCCCCTTTTCTCTCATGACTGGGGACTATGGCGGGGCTAGGTAGGTGCACACACATGGGGAGGGTAAGTGCCAAAGTGTAGCAAAGGCGCAAGCGGACAGGGCGGCCACTTGCTTAAGGAGGGTCTTAACAGGATTCAGCTTCTCTCCTGCATTAAGGCTCCAGCCATCGCCTTGCCATGTCATCATTTTTGCTGGAAACCAGAAATAGATCCTGGTTTCCAGCAAAAACATCAAAAATCATGATCACATAACCATGTGGCAAATGGGCATAAATACAGGCCTATTGCCAAATGCCTAAACTTCAGTCACATGATCGTGGGGTGGAAGCAGACATCAACACTTCGAATCTGAGTCTCAAGTCCCTTGTTTGGGGGTCTATCATAATTTTGAACAGTTGCTAAGCCACCAGTCCAGTGGTAAATATTTGACCAAACCGGTAGCTTCGAAGATCATCTGTAAGTGAACCGGTTCGCTCCAACGATCAGCTGCTGGGCCCGCCCACCCGCCCTGACTTTATGCTGACTTTTATTTCCTGGTTTTGAAGTTCAGCTGCTTCGCACGCCACAGTGGACTGCCACGCGTCAGCTGTTGAAGACACAGGGAGAGTGCAGGATTGCAGGAGAAGTTCAGTAGCAAAGCCTGTGCATGCGCAAAGCGCACCCAAGCCACGCCCACAGAACTGGTGGTAAAAAAAAGTTGAATCCACCACTGCACCAATCCTAAGTCAAGGACTACCTGTAATCATTTACACAAATCAAGCATTTTGCTTAGCATCTCATACTATAGAAAGTAAAAAAGAAACCAATATCAATACATACAATTTGCATAAATATTCCAAAATAAAATAATTGCTCATTAACAGCAAGAAAAAAAGCAGAGTCTCCTTTTTAAAGGCTCATTCTTATCAGAGATAATTAATTTGAAACAGCCTTTTAACCATGAAAGAATTCGTAAAGAATCATTAAAAGGTTTTTCTGTTACCCCTGTTTCGTGTTTGTTTTCTTGGAACAAGGCTTGGGTCAGAACAATACTGCAAATACATTGGTGAAACAAGAAGGAACAATATGATAACTTTTACTATTGTGCAAATATTGCATTCTCTTGGAGGCTAGTTTCCCATCTGCTTATTTGTCTGGATTTAATAGTACAGGTAGTCCTCAACTTACAGCAGTTCATTTAGTGACCATTCGAAGTTACAACAACACTGAAAAAAGTGACTTATGACCATTTTTCTCACTTACAACTGTTGCCGCAGCCCCATGATCCCCCAATCAAAATTCAACTGAGCAACTGAGTCACTTTTATGACGGCTGCAGCATCCCAGAGTTATGTGATCTCCTCTTGTGACCTTCTGACAAGCCAAAGTCAACAGGCAAACGAGATTCACTTAACAATCATGATACTAACTGCAGTGATTCACTTAACTACAGTGGACAAATTGAGGCAAAATTCACTTAACAATTGTCTCACTTAGCAACCAACATTTTGGGTTGTGGTTGTAAGTCAAAGACTACCTGTACTTGGCTTCTTAATTGATTAATATGTTCTTTTCTCCTCGCAAATTTTAAGATTTGCAGCTTACTGCTTTGTTTGTTTTTGTTCCCAAAGTTTATGCTAATATACCATGCCAGAATCCATTTTAGTGGTTGAAAGGTAGACCAGAATCCTTTAAATAAATAAAACTATATTCTACTGAATAGGTTATGATTAATGGAGTAGTCATGTAGCAGTTTTCCCAGCCAAACTATCCTCCAGATGTTTAGGTTCCAAGTCCTAGAATTTTCCAGCTGTTGCAACCAAGCCTACATATCTGGAGGACACCCAGGCTAGGAGCTGCCTTAAAGAATGGTGCAAAATTTTTCAGTCCAATGTTTCTTCCCCTTTCATAAGCACAAACCAACATGGGGAAAAAAATAACCAAGCCAAGTAAAAACTTAAAAACTAGTATAAGTGAATGGAGTAAAGATGGAAACCTGTAAACGGAATGCATACAAAGATATTAAACCTTCCTGCCCTGGTTGTGAAATTTGCCAAATTTGTTATTGGTGAAAACGCTATGTGTATTTGTGTGTAAAACTAAATAAAGACCAGTCAGGAAGATCTCTAGGGCAACGACCCCTAACCTTTTGGCCACCAGAGACCAGTTCCGTGGACAGCATTTTTTTCCAGGGAGCAGGAGAGGTATGGTTTCATGCACTGCCAGGATCCTGCCCATATACAGATGGGGCTTGGCTCACATGCACAGCCTGGTTCCTAGCGGGGCACAGAACAGTGCCCGTCCGTGGCCCAGAGGTTGGGACCCCTGCTTTAGGGCACCTCAGGTTCACCAGCTGCCCCTTTACATTTTCTTGCATCTAGTACTGTTTTGGGAATCAATGGTTACTTGTATGACAGCATTTTATCAAATATGCTACTGCCAAAGATCAAGCTATCACTTTCCATGGAAGAGACCTAGATACCATAATTTGTACTTCAGAATATGCCACTATTGCTTGCTCTATATGGATTTACCGTTAAAAAGAACACAGAAGCTGTGGCTATGAAAAAGCAGGAATAATGTTATGAAGAGCTCCTCCAAGTAGAAATGCTATACCCTGAATATTTTATAAAACATCAAAAAGCACCATGATATATTGCTTGATCTCTCATTTAAGTGCTATAATGGTTTTGACTTAAAAATTAGTATGCTTCTAGCCTTATGATTACAGATACACGCCTCAACATGAAAAATTTAAAGAGCTTTTACCTAATAACTGCCAATTCTATTGTGTCCGTAAAACAACAAGCTAAACATCATTGCTTTGATAAATACAATGACACTTTTTGAATATTCTGTTGAGTATAATTAAGCAACAACACGTTAACAGTTAATCTTATATTAAAAAATATCTATTAAATTACATTTTAAATTTATCTTTAGTTCTCAACATTTTCACAGAATTGCTTACAATGAATTTAACGTGTTAAACCCTGTTAATGACTTTTCTACCAAAACATTCAGTGTTTGTTTTGCAACTTCACTGTTGTTAATTAAACTGACTTTTTCCCCCTGACATGTTGACCGCTATTTCCAATTATTTTGAAGCCAAAATAATTTGTATATAGAAGTAAAAAAATAAGTAAATTATTCCTAGGTTGCAATTCTCTGCCTCGTTCTTTCATAAAAACATAACCCATTGGTGAAGGGTTAGCATCTGACAAGTACACAACATAGAATCAATGCCTGGGCTTAGTGGGCATAGATATAATTTTGTACTATATGGAATTCTCTTTTTCTTGATTACTTCTCTTCATTCAAAACATTCTTGCATACTTATAAACATCCAATATAAAATTGCTGCCCTCTCAGCCTACTTCAATAAGCTTATCGGATCAGTAAATATAGAAGACATATAGACAATTGTGTCTTCTCATGGTTTTAGTCCTACATGTTTTCCAACTAGTTGGTGAACAGGTCAATTTTAAATCCCAGGGACCACTAACCGGTTCTGTAGGCATGGCCTAATTTGTGGGTGTGGCTTGGTGGTCATGTGACTGGCTGGACATGGCTTGTATGTAAATATTATAAATATTTATATAAATATTGAATTTTTTATATAAAAAAGAGCAACTTTTACCCAAAATGAGACAAAGCAGGCAGGCAGATTGAGTTGCTCACAGAATATAGATTCATTCAGAGATCTATCTGTCTGCCATCGGCTAGCTCAGTCTGTCACATAAAATTTCCTACCAAGCAAACTCACAAAATTAACTCACAACACACCATGTATGTAAATATTGATTTTTTTATTTAAAAAAGAGCAACTTTTACCCCAAATCAGGCAAAGCAGGCAGGCAGATTGAGTTGCTCACAGAATCATTCAGTGATCTATCTATCTGCCATCAGCTATCTGAGTCTGTCACATAAAATTTGCTTGCCCTGAGTCTGCACTGAATAATAGAACCTTCAGTCCTAAGGGAGGTTGGGCTGTGCTTAAAAGCAGAGCCAAAGATCTAAAGACTAGCTGGAAAGTAAGAAATCCAATGATTTCCTGCTTTCTAGCTAATCTAAATCTCCCAGCATAGCAGAATAGCTGATGGTTGGGGGGAAAGAGGAAAAATAGCAACTTAGCAGGCAAGTTTGCCAGGTAAGGAGTGAGTGGGCGGGGAGGGTTCCCGCGGGCCATGTGGGTGGTGCAGCCTTGTGTTTCCACACAGCCTGGATTAATTGCTTTGGGGGGAGGTGCTCTGGGGGTGACATTTTCTCACGGCCCACCAGTGAGCCACAGCCCACTGGCTGGTGACCGCTGAAAGGAAGGGTCTCCAAACTTGGCAACTTGATTGGTTGAAGAATTCTGGGAGTTGAAATCCACAAGTCTTAAAGTTTGAAGAGTTGCCTATTTTAAAGAACGGGGGTGACGCCAGAGAAGGCTGTTCATAGCATTTATCTAATCAAAATTGACAGCTCCATCTACATACAACACAAAGAGGATACCAGTTGATAGTAATATTATAGGGGCTGATTTATACTGAAGAAGCCATACGATCTGCTCACAGTCACCTCTCACATGAACAATTGCAATGCATTCTACATGGGGCTGCTCTTGAACAATATTCAGAAGCTTCAGCTGGATTATGCGTGCCCCTAAAATGGCACACGTGATGATACTTTTGCTCTGTGAGCTGGATTATTTTCCATTTTTTTCCAGGTACAATTCAATGGGGGGGGGGGATGCACATGTAGTAAATATCTACAACTGTTTAGACCAAGTATGTATTTTCCGAAGATTGTATTGCAGCCACAAAAGATAACCTCAGATCCCAGGGAAAGAAGCAGTGCTTTAAAGGGTTGTAGATCGTGTTACATGAACACCTCTACATACATCATGAAATCCAAAGTGCTGTATAGTCCTATAGCCTACTAATCTTACTGTTCTTACTGCTAGAAATGACTATTACTATTCTGCCGAATTTAACATTTACATCACTGCCAAATTGTAATTTGGAATAAAGTGTCTGGTGATCCCCATCTCTTTTTCTTTTAATTCAGTTGGGGATAGTAAAAGACCTAAACAAGTGCTTATGACCAGCAGTACATCATTCAATAAATTGGAAATTGGTTAAGAAATCCTGTGAGTAGTTATTAATAGCTAGAGAGAAGAATATAGCCTGTTTGGATGGGTCTGCAGCCACATTTTATAGCTTTGTATTCCTATTCAATTCTGCTTTGCTCATATTTTGCTCAAAACAGCCTTCCCCCAACTAGTTAGCTGATATGTTCATTACAGCCTTGCCCAGAAAATTTTTGCTTCACCGAGCAGTATCTCATTAGCTACTTGAAACAACCCAGCTGAAGAATTGCTTCATCCCATATGGATCTCTCCACTTCCTAAGATCATCAGTGGAGCCCCCTTAATTATTCCACCTGCTCATCTACCTAATGTCAGCAAGAAATATTTCTTGGTAGGCACACTTAAGCCGAAGAACTCTACTTTGCTTTTTCTTTTTTAGCATTTCACCAAATACTGAAATGTTTCCTTTTTTTTAGAATACAGTAGTCTTCCTCTCTTGATTGTTTACTTACTTTGGCTGAGAATATTTCACTGTTCGATATTGATCAGCCTCTCCCACACTGGTTCTAATGGAATTATTTTACGATTTTCATACTGTTTGTCACGTTTTTTATCTTGGCCTTTCAGGAAAGGAGTAACATATTCCCTTGAAGTAGAGAAAATAGAATCTCTATTAGTGTAAGGCTGTCTCTTAAACTTTCTTGAGAGCTGTAACTAATACAAACAGGTATTTAATAGAGGAATTGCATTCTGCCCCAACTTAAAGTGCTAAAGACTTCCTGTTTGTTTCCAAATGCAATTGAAACTAATGGTGTTGACTTACTAGGGAAGGAGAAAAATAAAACTTTTACCGTATAAATCTGCACGTTTTTTGAAATTAGCGATGGAATGCTTGATCTAGATACTCCCAATTTCCGAAATGGGATGAGTGAATAAAAGTAGTGTCATATTTGTCAGGACCAATCTTCCACCCTTGGCTGACCACTTCCCCAGAAGCACTTTCACTCTCCAGTTAATGACGCCAGGCATCAGGGAGGCTGGGGAAGGAGCTGCCAAGCATTATTTAACTTCCCCAGGGTGAATCTGGGGCCCCAGCATGGCGTCGTCACCTTAGGACAACTACAAGGACTCCGTTAGAAAATCCCGAATATTTGCAACTCTCTACTTGATAGTAATTATAGTTTTAGTGTCTATTGACTGAAATAAAAAAATGATGAAAAGCTATGAATTCAGCCATCATTAATAATCTTTCAACAAATTTTATTAATCATCAGCACACAGCATAATTCAAAGTGTGTGTGTGTGTTTATGTTTGTGTGTGTGCACACAGATGCAAATATTTATTCAGCAGAAGAAGGTTATTATTTTCTTCTTTGGGGAGAAAGTCTTCTAACAATCTGCTAAAATGGCCCAAAAGGATGGTAATGCTTCTGTTTTTTCATTTGCTTACTCCCCACTGTTGTTCATTTCTTGTTCAGTTCTTTCAGCGTGTTTAAAGAAGCAGCTACACCCTCCCCAGTTTACACCCTCCCCAGTTTATTCCTTGGAGACACAGTAGGCAAGTAGAAGCAGACATAGCCACAACTCTGTGGGCTCTGGTTGTATGTAGGAGCCTTCAGCAACAGGACTATGGAGGATGAATTGGAATCCCTCTTCGTCTTTCCAGTTCCACAAGAGGAGAAAGGGGATGAAGGAAGCCATTGGCATAGCCTTGGAAGCTGAGCTGAGAGGTATTCAAATGTAGGGGAAATCTAAAGAGAGGGCTAAGCAGTAAATTCAGGTGTCCGCCTTATGAGATGTCCTGTCAAGAATCACCATCAGGAGTAATTAGCTCTGCCTTTATTGCAAAGTTACATTGACAGAATATTGCAAGTCTGAAATTATATCCCCCCCCCTCGCTTTACAATCCAAGAAACTAGGGAGAGTTTCTCCTGATACATTTGGCATTCTCCCATTCTTTCCGTGGGCTCAGTTGCCTAGTCTGTGGCTTTTCCTCTATTTCTCCCAAGGCCATTCCCACTATTACATCAGGAGAGAAGAGACAAAGATAGAGCACTGGCACTTGTTAGGTAAGGAGTACATCAATGAATTGATTAGAACAGGGCTGTCAAATTCAAGGCCCCAGGGCCAGATCCAGACCACGGGGTAGTTAGATCTGGCCCACAGGGCCATCCTGGAAACAGCAAAGGACTGGCCTATGGTGCTTCTGCCAGTGAAAACGGGCTCCCGAGCTCCGTTTTTAGCTGTACAGCCTCCTGCAACCCTCTGCCAGTGAAAACGGAGCTCAGGAGGGCTGCCACAGACTCGGGAGGGCTGCCACACGGGTGACATCGAGCTGGCCACACTCATCTGGCCACAACCACTCTGGCCCTCCGAGGACAAACATGACCCTGATGCAGCCCGCAATGAAATCGAGTTTGACACCCCTGGATTAGAAGAATCCCAGACAGGTATGAAGTATGAAGATTTACAAGACAAAAAATATTATGTGTGCTTTGGATGGAGATAAATACCAGTAAAAGCCAGGATGATGGATATGAAATCACCCCAAATTGCTGATATTGCTCCTTCCAATCTCCCTCATAGCCCTACCCTCTCTCCTTCCTATTCTTCTCCCTAACTCAACAAAACTGTGCCAGTAAGAAAAAAAACTGTTTTGTTTTCCACCTTTGGTGCATATCACAGCCCATTGGCCGTAATTCTGCAATTCACCACAGATCCACACTCCATTGTTTAGAAACCATTGCTAAATCAAAGGCCCAAAAAGGTGTTCCAGGGGTTCTAGCCAAAACCCTTTTTACAATTTTCTGGAATTTGGACAAGATGGTTATGAACCTGCATGAATGCCTTCTCCACTTCACTCCTCCACTAAGCCCATCAAAGCCTTAGCAATTGATTGAGAGCCTGCCTTCTCTCACCATGCAGCCTTTTAGCAGGTGTGCAAAGATAATAGAAATCACATACTTCCATTCTTCATGAAAAAAAAAAACTTAAGAGATCATCAAACGGCTGTCTACTCAAACAGAGCCAGAAGTACAAGCCCCCCATTACAGTCTTTAAAAACAGCTCAAGTATACACAAAATTGTTTCTTTACAATTAAGGCAACAATTTGTGTTTTTCTTCTGCACCAAAACTGTAAATCTTATAGGAAAACAGGGGAAAAGAGAGGGCACAGCAGGAGACTACTCCCCAGGCTGATAATTTGAACATAATTTAGTTTACAGTTAACTCCCAGACTTCTATAATGTCCTTTATCATCTATGAAGCTGTTTCCTCACCGCTCATTACCATTACCCATAATAAGACAAGAAAAGATGTTTTGATGCAAAACAGAAAAGGCGCTGGGCAGGGAGGAGTGGGGAAGGTCTCTCTTCAGTCTACAATATATTTAAGAGGATTTTCTTTAAATCTACCCAAGCAATGTGTTCTATATTAGCATACTCTAAATCCTGAATCCTGATTGGTCCACACGGACCGCAACCTGATTGGCCAACTAAACGGCCGTGATTGGCGCGCTAAGAATCAACCGCGATTGGCTGAGCCGATCGCGGGAGATTCAAAGCCCTGTCATTGGCCGCCGAGCCGCAAGCAATTCCTATATGAAGGGTTGCCGCAGCTCCAAGGTCCTGTACTGGTCTATATACCAAATAAAGAGCTGAATGAACACTTTTGGTCTCGCGTCTCTATGGAAACCGATCTACCCGATTTAACACAATCCAAGAAAGGAAGTAGAATCTTGAGCTTAGGAAATCTAGGAAGTCATGGGATACATACATCCCTTTGTGAAGAGAAGCAAATGTCCCAAAATTGCTTCCTCGTTTTACCTTCCACAAATCTTTGTTGTTCCTGGATAGAAACATGGGCCATAGTCACCCCCAACTTGAAGCCATCAGTTGGTTCTGTAGTGTTGACCGTGCTAGCAAGCTGTAGTCCAATCTGAGTGAAGATGGAGAAGATTGGCATCCAATAATTATAATTAGTTATCTTTTTAGATTGTTTCCATCACATTGAATGGTATAAAGTTCATTATAAAGTTTGGCTAATCCACTGTTCTGCACATCAAGACATACATATCAGCCAAAAGGAATATATTAACAGCACTGCCTATAAAGATATGAGTTCAACAGTGCTTATTCCCAGGAAAGTAGGTACCAAGTCACAGACTAAGAAGCAAAACAACCAAAGAGCATTGTTAAAACAATGCAGAAAAAAAATGCAAAATAAGATTTATAGTCAAACAATTAAGAGTGAGTATTATGTCCCAACAAAAGGAGGAAAAATAAGCAATACTTTTAACAATAGTATATACATATTATTAAGCTAACCACATATAATTCAGTAACAAATTCCCTGGAGAAATCATCTGATTAAAGTTTCAAACAACTAATACAATGTTTTAGCACTGAATCCCATCTATCAGAGAAAACTAGAATGTGGTCTTTTGAAAATAAATGTATGATGTGAAGTGAATCCATTGTGTGTGGAACTTAAAAGCACTGGTGTGGAAAGGATGTAGTATTAACTTTCAATATTTTGAGTTCTCCGACATGCTATTTAAAAAGAAGCACTTATTAATTTATTTTGGGCATAAGAGAATGACTATAAAAACAACCACCTTTTTTTTATTGTGGCTTGGCAGCCCGGCTGGCGGGCTGTGTGAGCAGCAAACTAGCATGCACGTGGGTGTGCTCACAACTCAATTTGTGCAAGCAGAGAGGTGCGCACACCTGCCAATCCTAATTGCAAGTCAAGCTGGACGTATGTGCACGGGTACTGGCCTGCCACTCACATGGCCTGGTTCCAAATAGACCACAGCCCGGTATTGGGCCATGACCTGGGGGTTGGGGACGCCTGTTCTAGATAGCTGCCACATCGAGTATGAATTAACCAATACTCCTGTGTAAATGAATGAGTATATTCCATTCCTACAGGGGAACATTAAATATTAAAACTTGGAGATACTGAAACTATATATCTGGGTAATTCAGTCCTGCTTGACATGGATTTGTATAGATCACCCTTCCTGTTGCACTCCTGGGTATTTCACATATTTAAAATAAAGAATATTAATTCACATTTCACTCTGAGTTAAAAAGGTGTAAAGCCTGGGTAACAGCTTATTTTCAAGCATGTCACTTGAAAAACATTTCAGGTGAAAATAGAAGAATCTCAAGATAAACCATTTCCCTTAATTTGGATTTCAAAATGAGAGAGAGAGAGAGATCTGAAGTAAAATGTGGTAGACAAAAACGTGGTAGACAGATCAGAAGCTATAATTGAAGTTATTTGGTTCCTAATACCATCCTTCTCCAATGTGATGCAATTCAGATGTTTTGCATTCCAATTCCCACAAGCCTCAGGCAGTCCAAAATTTCCTAACAACATTACATTATAAACGTTAAGTGTATAATGAGAGCATACGAAGAAATGACAGTATGGATGAATGCATATGTACAATAATTTGCATATGTGACTTCCCCAAGGCACAGGCATAACAAGGGATTTAAAGTAATATCTGAACATGTCTCCATAGTCCCTTGTGGATCTATTGAGGTAGGATGTTTCATAGCAAAGTTACAATGAACTCCTTAATTTCTAAGCTGCTTCAGAATTTCTCTAGCTGTTTTTGTTTTTTTTTTTTTTTCGTGTTGACAACACTATTTTATTATGGACAGAGAATGAACGTTCATCCTTCTCCTCTTCTCAAATACTGTATGTAGATATACACAGCCTGTTTTCTAAGCAATGTCTGTCCTCACAAGGCCTTTTCTGAGGTCACTGAGTAGGTGGAGAAAGACAAGTTATGCCAAAAGTATCAGTGGAGTCAGCAAACACAACTATCAAGAAGACACTAACTAAGGAGTTCACGGGGGAAAAGAAAACATGAAGTGCAAAAGTGGTTTATCTTGCATGGATATCCAGTTGTTAGGTATGTTTTATTTAAATACAGTGGGGAAAGCACACAAACCCAAGGCACCAGTGTAAATTATAAATGCCAACTGTCCAAACAGCATTCATGTGGCAGCTTCACTGGGTCAGGGTTGGCTTTGCCTTCCACCTTGGCATCCTTTCCAACCCTAAAAAAACAATTATTTAGCATGTGGGAATGGCGTTTCTTTATCCCACTTTGCTTTTTATTTTGTTTGCTCTTCATGCAGTTTGAGGGAGGTGATCTCAAGGGGTGTTATGATTAAAAGTGAACTTAAAGCTGAACTTAGATGCTCCAACGACTAGGCAGAATTCCTTGCAAACTGCTAGCAGCCCTCTGCCGGTTTGTCCTGGTGGTTTAAATGTCTACATATACGCTGATGTGTAGGCTTCAGAAATTAGTAAACAATATTGTCAACTTTCCCTAACTTTAGGCAAGACATAAATACTTAGATAGATGACCCCAGATAAACCTGATTCTAAATAAACACTATCCTCTTTTTTACCCCTTCCTTTAGTGCAAACAAAATGTAGATCTAAAAATAAGCCATTTAATCACTTGCGGCAACAGAGATTTCTCAACAAGCCACCCTCTTGAATAATGGTTGTCTCAGCATTTAACTATGCACCTACATGGCTAAAACAAATATATATATATATATATATATATATATATATAGTGTCAGGAGACAGAGAACGATGAGGTTTAATTTTTTTTCAGGCTTTTACTCATCCATTAAACTTTGGACTGGTACACATCAAAAAGATAGTCCAGACTTTAGAGACCTTATCTCCTGTCAGGTCTAATGATAAATGAGGGCCAACCCTCCCCCAACCCCCCAAATATCAAACATGCCATACCTGACTCACAGATGACTGAACTGAAAGGACAGATATGGAAGTCAACATTCCTCATTCTCTTCATTTACTGAGTTCGCAGTAATCCTTCAGCTGATGTAAACACATACACACATTGTGCTGTTTGGAACAGAGACCACCCAGCAGTAGACTGGATCTTTCATTATCTGTCTTTTGTAGTAGCAGTTTGCCTACAGTTTGTTTATAGATTGTACGTTCTTAAGAAAGAATCTGAAACAAATTAACAAAAGACTTAAGTTCAATTTTTAATCCAAAATTGTTCCACTTTGTCTTGTGAGGTCTTGTAATTCAGAGTATCAGTCTGAAACATTATAGTCTCATTTTATAAATAGTGCTGAAAGAATTGCCTGCTGTCAAGACTGATCATTTTGCAACCTCCTCACCTTCCCTACACCATCAATCTTTACTCCAACAACTAAATTTATTATTACTTGCTATTAAATACATCTCCTAAGCCCGTGATGGCGAACCTATGCCATGTCTGCAGCATGCGGAGCCATCTCTCCAGGCACACCAGCCGTCACCTGTTGCTCTTCTGGGTTCCAGGGGTTTGCGTGTGTGCTGGCCAGCTGATCTTCTGGCACGCAAGAGTGCAGCAAACCAGAAGAGCAGCTCCCAGCGCATGCATGCGCACCAGACACCTGGTCTTCCGATTTCTAACGCGCATACGCGTGCAAAGACCAGGTGGCCGGCACACATGCATTAGAAACCTGTCGGCCAGCTAGTCTTCATGCGTGCATGCGCGTTAAAAGCCGGAAGACCAAGTGGCTGGCGTGCATGTGCATGCCGGAAGTTGCTCTTCCAGTTTCCGGTACACACGGTCCCATTTTGGCACTTGGTGCCTTTTCGGCATGCGTGTGCTCCCATTTTGGCACTCAGTGTCAAAAAGGTTAACCACCACTGTCCTAAGGTGTGGTGAAAAGTCCAACAAAACAAAAACTCCTGCATTATAAACCCATCAAATAACCTTAATTCAGAAGCCCGTAACCAATTATTAACATTATAACCAACAACCAACACAAAAAGAGTGCATTCTTAAAAATGCCCTGAAATAATATTGGGTGCCCTATATATTTGTACTTCTGTAATAATTTAGAAAGATATAAACTAGAACTATCAGCAAATAGAGTACAGAAATCACACCCTATGTTAATCTATTAAACCTTTTTAAAACCTATGAAATTATAGAGCTATATGAAAGAAGCTGATTCTAGATTTGTGGGTCCAGGTTTTAAAAGAAAGATCCTCCTTAGGGGGTCATAGAGAAGTATTATTTTAGAGACAAATAAGGAAAGGTACTAGACTGCAGGGGTGTCAAAATGGTGGCCCATGGACCGGAAGTGTCACATGCAGGCCACGCCCACCCTAGCCCCGCAAATGAAAAAAAGTCACGAAATGTCACATAATGAAAACGTGACATGGCGACTTTGACATCCATGTACTAGAGTTTGTGATTGGAGGGCTCTAAGCACAAGCAAGCACTAGTAGCTTAAACTTGTAGCAAATATTGAAAAAGACCTAATAATGACTTATGACATAAAACACAGGACTACAAGTTATCTGCAAGGTTTAATAGTAATTATATACTTCAAAATAATATTTTAAGTTGGCATACTATCCTCCATTCAACTGGAAAAAGATGTCAAATCATTACGATTTTTACTTCAATGTGTGAAAAAAAAAATCTTAATTAACATTATCATGTTCCACACTAGTAACATCTATTTCATATTCCTTGGACATATCTAAGTATCACATTAGGCACTGAACTTTTGGCTTTAATTACAGCTGTTTCTATAAGTAATACCCAAACTGTATTTAATACATTGGATACAATCATCCAACACATTTAAAGCCAATTTGAAGATTTTGATAGCACAATCCTATACATGGCTACCAAAATTCATTGAGGCTTGCTGTCAAGTAAATCATGTTAAAACCAAGGAGCAAATATTCAGAAGAATGAAAGCAATAATGACTTTAAAACAAGACCAAGATTTAGATCCTTATTTAAACTAAGGTGGGTTTTGTTGTTGTTGTTGTTGTTGTCAAGTATTATAACTGTAAGACTGAAATTCTTACTAAGTAAGTAAAGATTACTTACTGAGTAAATATTAACAAATTAGTGGGTTAGCGAATTTGTACCAAATGGATATGCAAACTTTACTTCAAAAGAGACATTAAATTAGCAGGAACCACAATTTGACAAGCAGTTCCAACTGAATTTAATGTAGATATAGATCTAGCTTAACTCATACTAAGTAGAACTGAATGATAGCATATGGCTGTAACATAGTAGCAGCACTGTTCAAGGAGATAATTTTTCCCCCAAGAGATTATGATGAAAAGTTACTCTAATATATAATTACTAAATAAAGCCTCAGCTCTCTTCCATTTAAGCAACTTGGTTTCATTATTATCCATAAACAAGCTAAGTTAAGACTTAGGAAACTCTTTTGTAAACATCTACATCCTATTTATACAAAAGTGCAAGTCTTCATATGAGAAATTATATGAACATATGTTCATTTAATGTATTTTTAATAATTGTTTGTTTATATGCATATCTATCTATCAACATAGATATATAACTTCATACAGGACTTAGCTTTGGCATAAATCTTCATAATATAAATGACAAATTACTGTAACTAATGATCACCATTAGACTTCAGATGGTCTAATGTTTAATGATTGCTCTGTTTAGAGACCAAATGTATGCTGAAAAGGCAGGTTTACAACCAATCCTTGCACCTACAATACATCATTGTAAGAGGTGTGATGGCATAGTGGTTAGAGTGCAGTACTGCATGCTACTACTTCTGGCTGCCAGCAATTCGATTCTCATTGGCTCCAACCTTCCATCATTTTGAGGTCAGTAAAATGAGGACCCAGATTGTTGAGAGCAATATGCTTACTCTGTAAACCACTTAGAGAGGGCTGTGAAACACTATAAAGTGGTATATAAGTCTAAGTGCTATTGCTATTGAAATCATCCCCGCAGTCATGTGATCAAGATTTTGGAGCTTTGCAAATAACATTTACAACTGTGGACATGTGTGCACATTTATAATAATAAATACACAACTATAAATGTTTCCTGTTTCTACTTTATCCTTACATCTCCTTGTTTACTGCTGAAATTTCTACCTTGTCTTCTCTGAGTAGATCCTGAGTGTAATTTTTGTTTCCTTTTCATATTATATGCTAATACTACTTCCATTCTTTTTTTTAGTATTTCTAATTTCACAACCCTATGCATATCCAGGACCAGGACACGAATCAGTCCCTAATTATACCTTTCAGTTCTTGGTGCACGCTTTGATCTCATCTAGATTCAGTTGTTTTAATATGTTGTATGTCTCACTTGCTTGCTCAAGGCCTCTCTTTTGTCCAATTCTGTGTTTGCCTTATGTTTTGCATTCATGGAATTTGGTTGCAGAGTTCCTTTCTTTTCTATTTACTAATTATTTTTTTCCTTATCTGTATACAATTCATCATTAGCTTATAAGTATTTCTAATCTGCATTTTTAAAAAATGTCTTCTTTGCTCTTCAAACTCTATACAGTTTTTCAATCTACTTTTTTTTTTTACCCATTTTTTTTGTGTGAGTTGCTTCTTAAATCATGGGTGGTTTTCTTTTGTTTTGCCACTCGTGAGCTGCTCCATTCCATCTCACTCTGCCTTTTAAGATCTATCTCAAAATCCATTGGTTTC
Source organism: Notechis scutatus (assembly GCF_049901735.1). Lineage (NCBI taxonomy): Eukaryota > Metazoa > Chordata > Lepidosauria > Squamata > Elapidae > Notechis > Notechis scutatus. The sequence goes on along the minus strand of NC_142011.1, from coordinate 146,986,684 downwards.
TGTCAGAATGTGAGGATGACACAACACTAATAGATGAAGAAGTTTCTTAGATGAGAAGCAAAATGTCTTCAAAGAAAACCCAGAAAAGCCAGTTGCCTCTTGAAAAAGCATCTTTGGGACAACTGACATGGATGACTGAGAATCTCCATACACAACATTAAGTTATTTAAGTACTTTCAGCATTTGATTGCTAATTTAGACAGGTCATGGCTTTAATCATCCCCAAACTCTACCCAACCACATGGTAAAATTTTGAAAGCTAGAGGTTCTTACTTAGATAACCCCATTTTTTCCCTTCTCCTGCTTTTCTCAAAGAAATTGTTTGTGGAGAGATGGCAGACAAGACCAAAAATGGAAAAGTATTAAGATTTCCAGCAAGCTGAGCAGTTCTTTAATATGATGCACTGCTTTCTTGACCATGAATGATTTCTTTATTTTCCTTCCATTTATTCCTCCTCCCTCCCTGAGTACTGACAGGTTGATGTATGAAACCCAGCAGTAAGCCAACAACAGAAGAAGAAGAAACAGTGTGCACCCCAGGTGTTGCAGTAAAGGGTAGGGAGTATCGTCCATATTTCCTCCCCTTCATACATGATAACATTCCACAGAAATATTCTGCTTCAAGGAACTCTTATTTCCCACTACATTACCGCTTCATCTCGAGAAAGGAGTGAGCCTTCAAGAACAAAATATTTGAACTGGAACCAGAAGAGGTAGAAACCATCTGTACTTGCTTTTCTTAATATGGATGTTTGAACTTGGGATGCTTCATACAAATGAGTCTCACAGCCATACATGACTAATGACAAGCCAATGCTTGAACTATTCAAATCTTTATTTTACAAAAATATTGCCACCCTTCAGTATCTGAACATTGTCACTGCTTTTTTCCTTAGAATTAATATTCTTTTTAGTTTTCCAAGAGAGTATCTATTTTTAATCCTTTCTTGAGCTCAAGAAAATAAAGCTGCCACTTCTTCACCATTAATTCTACATTTATTAAGCATGCTGGTTGACATAATCTTTGTCTTCAAAGTATTTAAAATTAACTCAGTTTTTCCATTTTCTACTTTCTTAATAAAAATTTCCAAGTTTCACTTATTTGCAGCTAACAAAATAATGATGTTAACATAACTCAACTTGTTAAGTTTTCTGAGCTCCTAGTAGGATTCCAGCTGTCATCTCTTCCAAATCTGTCATTATTTCAAGATACACATTGTATAAATTTAACAGCTATGTCAAAATATGCATTTCTGTTTAATGCTCTTCCTTATTCTGAACCACTCTGTTTATTCAACGTAAAGATTCCACAAATGAATAGGCATCCCAGCTTACGGTGGGATGAAGATGGTTCGGAAACTTAAAACAAAAACTTTACATTACAAATGAATAACACTGTAGATTGTTCACATTTCACATCATTTCAATTTTACCTTGAAAATAAAAACAAACCCCAGACGTGCTAAAATGATCCTATTTGATAAATAGGGAGTAACTAAATGGCAACACTGAATGATAATGCTCAAATGCAAATAGAAGTTCAGTTCAGTGGTTAAAGTTCTACCAATTCAATTATTCTTGAATTGGTGTGTTTTTTTCCCCTTATGACCACAGTAGAAAAGCAAGGGTCTCTAAGCAGACTAGCTGTCTGCTGACTGATCTGTAGATTGCTAAGAGAACACAGTAAGGGGTGATGAATTCTGGACAGGGTCAAGGAGGTGAGGAACACTTAGGAAGAGACTATTCTCTCTTTCATCAGGAGTGACTAAAGAAAAAAAGCAGACATATGTGAGTTAGAGGATTGTATGCTATCTCTCTTTACTATCTGTACAGAAGTTCACGGTAGATTATTCACCTCTACTTGAACTAGGGTTTGATTATATGGGTGTACAAAATTTGGCAAACATGCCATACCATTTGAGAAGCTGTTTTTCCAGAAATAAATTCCCTGAACGAGAAATGGATATAAAACTCTGGACTAGCATTAAATGGCAGCAAAGAGATACATAAAAATGGAACTCTTTCGGGCTATTAAGTGGACCTTTGGCATTTTTTAGCCAAGATACAGTCCAAGGAGAATGCCCATATGATAATGAAGGGGCATAGAATGTCTTTGGAAGCAGAGCCAAAACAAACCCTCATAGCAATGCTATAAGAAGTAACTTCTTATTAAGACAGTTAGCCGAAACATTATCTTTTCTTGCGGGCAGAACAATAAAAGGTAATTATTAAAACAATTGGATTGGTTTTTACAAAGCTGCAAACTATAGTCTGAAATTTTCTTCAAGTCCTTTTATTTCTTTAAGAAGGGGGAAAAGCTCCCTTATGAATCAGTCCACTGAAATGACCTGTGTCTTGGTCTAATATCTCTCTAGGGAAACTGGAAAACATAAGGTTTCCATTCAGAATTCAGCAGGTGGGATGACTCATATGTCACATGTCCATAACCTATTTTAAGATGCAAAAGACTTGGGCTAAATAGGTCTGCTTCTAAGTTCACTGGATTTTAAGGTCTCTCCTGGGCAAACATCCTAATCAAGGAATAAGAAACTGGTGACCACCCCAGACATTCTAAATGACAACTCCAATACATACTGTCCAAGAAGATATGTTACAGGAGTTTTTCCTAATTATGGACAGGACTTATTCTTCATTATGGACTCTCTAAAAAGTTATATAAGAAATTCCAAAACATGCTGACTCTGTAAACTGCTCAGACAGGGTTGCAAAGCATTATGAAGCAGTATATAAGTGCTACTAATACTGCTATCTGTTATACTCCATTTCTTTACTCCTATTATATTTCAAGTTGCAATTTATATCTTGACCATCATATATTTTCTATATATCTTGAATTTTGCAGGTGGATCTTTGGATATCAAGCCATCAGGTTTTCACCTAACATTTTAGTAAGTTATGAAAGGAGGTGACTAGGTTATCAGCCTGAGCTATACCTATGTCTGAATGCAGCATTCTATGCTAATGGTCAGTTTTGGCCCATTTTGTGCCACAGCATAATTAAACCCAAGGCTCATTGCAAGCATGCTGTTCTCTGCAAATTAAGATATCATGAACTGCTTTGCAAGCCAATAAACCATTGCTGTGTCCCTCTAGGCAAATATCTTCAGAGTTCTGACACATACTTAGAATACAAATAAAAGAAACAAGTTTTTTTTTAAAAAAATATTCTAATTATATTTAAAATAGCAAGCATTGCTAAAGTTTAATTGAGGTTAGGCAATACTATATTCAGTCATTGCTTAATTTAGCAAGCTTTGTTGAAGGAATAAAACATTAGATTTTGAGCAAGAAAACAGCTATTGGCAACAACCTACCTTAGTAAGTTCTTGGGCTACTCTTTAAAAAGAAACCAAGGAAAATAACAAAGAAAACTTCCTGGAATTAAAAATGTACGTTGGACATACCAGTTTTAAAATGACCTGGCAATGCATGCCTGGTATGGTTTATTTTCAAGAGACAGCACTTTATAGGAAAAGTACAAATAGTTCACAGCTACAACCAAATCTGTTTATTCCTCCTTCGGGATATGATATGTAATTAGTGCACACTAACAAAACATACAACCAACTATAGATGAGTGAGCAAAGAATAAGGAAAAATGAAAATACAGAGGCAAAAAGAAAGCATCATATTACCTAGGTTCACCACACCCTTCCTTTTCCTTCCTTTCCTTTCTCCTCTTCTGTAGTTAAGCTCCCAGTCAGTTTTAAACTGTTACTCAACTTGCACCTGCACAAGATCAAGTATCCACTTCCTGAACACGACAGTCCCTCTAAGGGTCTTTAAAGTGGAGTAGAGGGAGGGACAAGGAATTTAGTGGCTCCTGACAGAAAAAGAACAGAACAGCTTCAGGTTGTCAAAGAGTTTTCCAAGTCACCACCTGCAGAAAGTTGCACCTGAAATTCTTATACATGTTTAGATCTGTTCCAGTTTCAGCTCAAACTTAATTACTAGTTTTCAGAGACACAGATCTACCCAGAACACTCAAAATCTCATTTAAGCTGCGTATGTCACCTCTCTCTTAATAAATGGAGTCTTGATGTGCATATGGACCAAAAACAGCTTAAACACTCCACCACCAAGCCAAGCTGGTTCTTTAAAATATGTTGGATTTCTACCCTCAGCACACCAGATCAACCAAAGTAGAGCCACCTAAAAGATAAGGTGCCTAACTGAATTCTTACTGTAAAAAAAAAAATGTTCACGAGTTGCACTTCCAAACATTAAATAATTTCTTCTTTCAGATCAACAAAAGAACAAAGGTGGGAAAAGAAGATAGAAAGCCTGGTTCCAGTCCTACTGAGTTTTATATAGTCAAAATACACGCAGTGAAATCAGAAAGACTATCGGGAATATAATAGTGAAGTAGCGAAATCAATAGTGATTTCGCTGCAAAATTTTCCCTCATTAGCAAAACCAAGAATTTCATAAGGCATAAATCTGTTGGTGGGGGGAAAAAATCTAACCTTCAACAAAGTAACCAAGCAATTACCAAGTCCCCAGGATCAAATAAATGGATTTTTGTATGCAAATATTCAGACATATATTGTTTCATTAATAATTATACCATTTATATTTTCTGGTACACACAAATGACTGGTCCTAAATATATAGATGAGTGAACTTTATTGATGCCAACCTCATTTCAGGATAAGTGTAAGTCTGCAAGTATCAACAGTTCTGCATAAATAAAACCTTACTTATAAGCTGAGTATTCTTTGGGTACACAGAAAAGAGCATCTATAATAACAATCTGCAAGGCTAGCATTGGGCATCTGCTCAAAATTTTGCAATACATTATTTAATAATAACATGCAAGCCTCTGCAGATCCAGCTTTAGAAAGATATTAATTTTCTCTCCGCTATCCTGAAAAAGCTTAGCCCCTAGCTAAAAATCAAACTTGCTGAACTTCTCTGATGAGTCACTGAACTTTGGGGCCAGGGTCAATCTATTTATTCCACGCGACAATTAAGGTTTTCAGTAAGAGTTAAACTGTTCTAAATGTATCACAGTTGCATCCCTGATGGAACAGGCTGATTAAAAAATAAATAAATAAAAGTTACCTTAGGCCAATATTTTTTAAAAAAACTATTTTGTTTTATTAAGTTGGGTTTTGTTAATGGGTAGATAATAAGACTAGGTGCGCTCCAATTTAAGGATGTAAAGCAGGGGTCTCCAACCTTGGCAACTTTAAGACTTGTGGACTTCAACTCCCAGAATTCCTCAGCCAGCTTTGCTGGCTGAGGAATTCTGGGAGTTGAAGTCCACAAGTCTTAAAGTTGCCAAGGTTGGAGACCCTGATGTAAAGAACAACATGTGGGAATGAAAATAAATAGAATAACAGAATAACAGAGTTGGAAGGGACCCTGGAGGTCTTGAAGTCAGGCAGGAAACCCTATACCATTTCAGACAAATGGTTGTCCAATCTCTTCTTTAAAACTTCCAGTGTTGGAGCATTTACAACTTTTGGAGGTAAGTAGTACCACTGATTTTATTCTTCTAACTGTCAGGAATTTTTTTCTAAGTTTTAGGTTGCTTCTCTCCTTGATTAGTTTCCCTCCATTGCTTCGTGTCCTGCCCTCAGGTGCTTTGGAGAACAGCTTGACTCCATCTTCTTTGTGGCAACCCCTGAGATATTGGAACACTGCTATTATGTCACCCCTATTCCTTTTCATTAAACTAGATATACCCAATTCCAGCAACTGTTCTTCATATGTTTTAGCCTCCAGTCCCCAAATCATCTTTGTTGCTCTTCTCTGTACTTTTTTTAGTCTCAACATTTTTTTTTACATCATCGCAACCAAAACTGGATGCAGTATTCCAAGTGTGGCCTTACCAAGGCATTATGAAGTGGTACTAACACTTCATGCAATCTCGATTCTATCCCTCTAAGTCGGGGGCGGGGGTCTAACTGGATTTCTTTGAGGGCCGGATCAGCATTGTAGTTCTCCTCTGCAGGCTGGCTGGGGACGACGGGATGGATACCTCCTGTAGCACCCTCCTGGCCAAAATGTGTTTTGGCTGGCGGAGTGCTGCATGATGCCATCCAAGCTGAAAATGGGGCACGGGGGGGGGCACGTGCAGCCTCCCATGCCCCTTTTTCTCTAGCAGAGGCACCGTGGGCTGGTCCTTTGTTATTTCCAGGCCGGGCCCGCGGGCCAGATTTAAGCACTCCGCAGGCCAAATCCACCCCACAGACCTTGAGTTTGACACCATTGCTCTAAATGTTTGGGGACCTCCTATTTAAGGCAGAGGTGATATTCTTTTCCATTTGATTGCCATTAACAATCCCATTATAATATGCATTACAGATAGCCCTCATTTAGCAACCACAGTTGGGACCAATAACTCAATCGTTAAGCAAAGTGGTCACTAAATGAAAAATCACACGACTGCAAGAGTGCTTACAATTTTACTTCAGCTTTCCTTTGCTTTACAGCATGGGTGTCCAACCTTTTGGCTTGCTTGGGCTGCACTGAGTGAAGAAGAATTGCCTTGGGACACTTATAAAATATATAATGTATAGTTTTATAATATAAAATCAGATAATAATGTTAAAAGTTTACAATTTTATAGGGCCATGTTATTAACAAACCACAGCTGCATGTAGGCCCTGGGCTGTAGGTTGGACACTCCTTTATAACATCAGAAGGATATGATCCAACATAAGGAGTGAGCTGAAACAGCAGGGAAGATTTCTTGAACTTGACTCATCAGGAAGCTAGGTAAAAGGATAACTCTTACAGTCCTTTTTCCTCACTCCCTCACCCTCAGGAATGCTAAATCCAGCATTAGGATAATTAGCAAGAAGAAGATTGACATTTGTATTTACATTCAATAGAGAGGAAGGGATTACAAAAGAGTAACTTGGCTCTTTTCACAGAACCTTCTCTCCCCACTCTTCAAAGTAGGGACTACACATGTGAAGGAATACTCTAGCACAGGGGTGGGCAAACTTTTTGGCTCGGGGGGCCGCATTCACTTTTAAAATTTGACAGACGGGCCGGGTCAGCACAAGATTTTTTGGGAATCGCCCCCCCCTTCCCCCCTTCTTCTCCTCCTTCCCCTCCCCTCGGAGGCCCCCTGAGTCAGGAGTTGCAGCTCCGTGCGGCTCCAGTCCCACGTTGCCTCGGGAAGGGAAAGGCAAAAAGGAAGAGCCGCGGCGGTGCTTTGCAACGGCAGCAGCGGCACCGGAGGTTCAGGCTCAGCGGCTCCTGGTTTTGCCTTTCCCTTCCCAAGGCAACGTGGGACTGGAGCCGCGCGGAGCTGCGCCGGTGGTAGCAACTCCTGACAGCCCCAGCTGGACACCTGAGCAGAGCCCGGGCAGAACTGCCTGTTGCTGCTGCGGGCGTCTGGCTGCCCAAGTAAAGAACCGCACCAGCTCAGGGCAACTGTGAGGAGCAAGAGGGGAGAGGCAGAGAAGGAGGCAGAGAAGGAGGAGAGCACCTGGCCAGTTGGGGGAGGCTTCTTGTGCTGCCAGTTGGGGGAGGCTTCTTCTCCGGCTCCATTCTGCTTCTCCAACATCCGGCGCTGCCCTGTTCTGTGCGCCGGCTGCTCGGACTTGCTGGGCCTGACACAGAACAGGGTGGCGCCGGATGTTGGAGAAGCAGAGCGGAGCCGGAGATCATTAGCCGCCTCTTTCGCAGCACAAGAAGAACAGGGTGGTGCCGGACCATTGGAGAAGCGGAGCAAAGCCGGAGATTAGTAGCTGCCTCTTTCGGCGCAGAAAGCTTCCCCCAACCAGCCGGCTGGTCTCCTTCTCTGCCTGTTTGTTCTGTATGGCCGAGGAGGAGGAGACCAGCTGAGAAGCACGCTGCCAGGCGGGGGCCACGCAGCACAGGGTAACACGCCACCGCCCAGCCCTGGCGAGGGAAAGCGGTGGGCGTTCCCCGGGCGGTGGCCTTGGCCCCGCTACCAGGGAAGCGGCTGCCCAGCTCCGTGTTGTGTGTGCAATTTTTTGGCGCGCGGCGCGGGGTCTCTTTTGGCCGGCTCCAATTTTTTTTCAGAGAGGAATATTTTTTTTTCAGAGGCGGGCCGTATTAAAATGACCAACGGGCCGGATGTGTCCCGCGGGCCGTAGTTTGCCCACCCCTGCTCTAGCACCACCCATTTAGGAGACAAACAAAAGCCTTTAGTGTGAAGCAGGTTTGGATCTTGTCAATTTTAGGCAGCAGCTGCAAGCTGGGCCAGCCTTCTAATGACTAATTAAGATCACAGAACTGGTCTTGAGCACTTTTTAGGGGCACCTGGGACTTCTGAGAAAAGCAGGAAGAAGGAAATCCCTCTGCTCTGTGGAGAGGGGAAGAGGGGAAAACAAAAAAACGGGTCAGGCACAGGAGCTGTACTGACTGACTGTAATGGTGAACACATGACAGAACGAGAGAAACTACGAAGGTTGTGTGTGAATTGGTCACAAAGTTATTTTTTTTCATCACTGTTGTAACTGAAAACAGTCTTTGTTGGATGCAGGGAGGAGGGAAGTGGGAGATTCTGCAAAAAAAAAAAAAAAAGTCCCATAACGATGAATCACTGAACCGTGATTCCAGTGTAATTTATGATGGGTAATTTTTGCCAAAATATTATAAGAGGAAGTACTTGACACTTCTAGGACTACTATGATACTACAGCATTTATCTTTATTTAAAAAAAAATGAGTTCAGAAGCCATCTCATATTTCAGAATCCTCATTAAAAAAAATCAATTTAGCTTAAACTTTCACTCACATAGCATGCCCAAACAGCATTTTTGCGCTCACAGATTTCAAACAGTTTGCACTTTTACAGTTCATTACACAGAGCAGTGAGCTAAATATCACAACTCCCTAGTTCTAGAGGAAAGCAATATTATAGCCAAATTAAATATACTCTCAGAAAAAGACCTAACAATCTGCAAATGATTAATTAGTTTTCTAAGTTACTGTCCTGGGTAGAAAATATAATCTAGACTAATAAATGCATTCAACAAGGTTTAATTTCTTGCTGTATTCCATCCTGCAAAATTTTATGATTCTGGTCATGTAGGAATAGAATTTACAATGCAAACTCTCATGGAAAAGAAATGCTAAATCCTACCTTTTACAAAAATATTTGCAAAAAATAGATTTGAACAAAAAGATTGATTTGCCGCTACCTTTTCTGATAAATATAAATGAAATATCTTTCTAAAACATTACATTAACAACATTTTGTCTAGTAGTGATTACTAATTCCTTACAAAAACTTAAATAGTGATCCATTGAGAATGCTAAAGCTGAAATCAAAAACCAAGTTGTGGGAAGAGAAAATTCAACTTAATTCCTCTTGTAGCCTTTTATAGAAAAAGGCTACACTAGAGAAACTCTTCTGCAATGCAACAACTCACCAGAGCAACTCAACCCAGGACAATTCAACAAATATAAAAGTTAAATTAATTTCAACAGAACCATGGCTAATAATAATAATAATAAATAAATAAATTAAAAAATCAATCTGGAAATACAAGAGTTACAATAATTTCAACACAAACATGGTCACCAATAATAAAAGTAACTCAATGAAATGATTAATATAGTGAATTGTCCCACAGTGAGTTGTCCCCTGGCACAGGGGTCACGAACCTTTTGGACCTCAGGGATCACCAAACTCATAATTTTAAATCCCGCGGACCAGAGACCCTGGGAAAATCCAAAAAAACATCAGGAAAATTCCCCACCCCGTTTTCCTACCAATAGATCATTCTTTATTTGAGATCATGGGATACCATCTCCAGCTCCGTTATTGGGGGTGGGGGGAGAGAGAGAGACTTCTGGTTTCATGCAAGGAAAGCAGCAGAAGCAGAAGTCTTTCTTTCTCTCCTCCAAACTCCGCCAGAAATGAGTCTTTGTGAGACTTGTCACACCAATGCAGCCTCTTGGAGCAGGATGCCTTGCAGGGTCCCAAAGACTCATTTCTGGTGGGGGAGAGAAAGAAAGACTTTTGCTGCTTTCCTTGCATGCATTCAAAAGCAGAAGAAAGAAGTAGAAAGAAGAAGCCTGGTGGCCAGGAAAGGCGCGTGGGGCAAGTTTCCTCCCTCCGCCCTTTCCCTCCTCCCCTCACTACTTCGTGTTGTTTGCAATACAAGCGACGCAAGCCTTGTGTTCCCACGGGCCATGTGGGTGGCGCAGCCTTGTGTTCCTGCACAGCCTGGATTAATTGCTTTGGGGGTGCTTTGGGGGTGACATTTCTCTGTGGACCACCAAAAATTTTTCGCGGACCACCAGTGGTCCCCAGTCCATTGGTTGGTGACCACTGCCCTGGCAAGTTGGCCATGACAAGTTATCCTGTGGCAAGTTGGCCTAAACACAAATTCTTCACCTGTTAACTACGGACCTAATGTTACCTAAAAGTATTTGGAAGAAAATACAGCAATATTGTCATAACTGTGCGAAGCTGGGGGAATATATGTAGTTATTTATAAAACCCTGTTTTATATAGGTTGCTACTCTGACCTACTAATATCCCTTTCAATTAATTTTAACAGGAAAAAGGGAATTACTGAAATTTATCTATTACTAGATCAGTCCTCAATCATTACAGGAAAAGTGATTAAAATGTGACCTTTTTATATAGCTCAATGTTATATATATTTAGTGGAAATTTTATTGCTACTATGTTGATTCCTTAAAAGTGCAAGGTTATTTAATGGGCAATGTTTCATCAGTGTACTATGGCTGTAAATCAGGGCTGTCAAACTCCCGGCTCTATCATGCACTGGCCACACCCAGTTTAGCAAAGGAGGAAAAGTCCCGATACATCACGTGACATCACCATGACAACGTGAGTTTGACACCCCTGTTGTAAATGAATAAAGAATAATATATTAGTCTATCAGCTAATATCATGCTTAGACTATTCTAATATGTTATATTAAATTCAAATTGAAATGATCAGGTAGTTTAATCTGAATGCTGTTGAAATTAGATCAACGTAGTTTTTGTGAATCATTCATTATTGCTTCAACTCAAAAATGCTGGTCTTACTGTTAAGGATTCCTGATTTCAAAACACCATTTATTATATACAGTATAGGCCTGCCTGGTACTAAGTTCTTTGAGGTGTCCATTCTTAATATTAACCTCATAAAAATCAACACATTTATCTGACACTGTTTAGTTATAGAACATACAGGGGCCCAATGCATTTAATACAATGAATGGATGAAATTTATCCGGGCATTTAATTCAATTTAAACCTGTTTTGCTATTCCCGAGACTTCTATTTCTGACTTCCCAACTTGCGATCTTCCCAGTGATTGGGACAGAAACATCTAGAATTCTTGCTGAACATTGTGAGATATGTTGCATTCCCAACATATCTAGAAAATGGCAAAACGATAAAAGTTGCTGTCACCAATGCACTGCTATCAATTCAAAAACTCAGACTGAAAAATCCTTTTTGTAAAGAAAAACATGTGCTAAAATTTCTGCGTCTTCTGGGTCACTGGGAACTCTCACCAACTTGCCTAATTTCCTATGGCAAAGAGAAGTGTTTAGCCTTGAAAATGATTCACAAAGCTACTCCTTGTTCTCACCAACAAAGGACAACTAATTCTTAAGAAGTCTCAGAAATCAGATGCCATGGAAGTCACAGTCGCCTTTCCATGATTGACATTATACCTTCATCACTGAAACAGACAGCAATCTTATATAAAAATTGGCTGAATACAGGGGAAGTCAATTGCCACAGGGCCAACTGCAATTACTCATATGCCTTTAATTATAAAATGCTCAGCCTTTTTGGTTATCAAAGCAGCTTTTAAATATTCCAACTTCCATGGACTGAGCAAGCTGAAAAAAAGGAAGCAGGCATGTCCAGTCAAATTCTAGTGTTTCTTATCAGCATGAAGCTCAAGACAACTTTCAAAGGAATGAGTCTCAGTTCCAATTTGCAGTTCAGCTGGTCTTCAGTGGATAACATGTCCTGGTGTGGAGTACTTCATCCTCAGAACAGCAGCAATTATATGTGGATTAAAGAACTCACCTTTCAATTATTCCCCTGTTCTTATTGCCTTCAAAATAGGACCTGAAAAATCTATAAAATTGCATATCTCTGGGCCACAGTGCAATGTATATGTATAGGTACTAAATTACTACAAGAGACACAATTTAATCTGAATTAATTTTGGACAGTTTCAACCTCTTGAGATTTCACTATCCCAAGGCATTCCAGTAGAAAGACAGTGCAACAGATCTTCTGCTAAGTGTTCAACAGACTGTGGGATATAATCCTTGAGTGTTGCTTATGGACTCCACTTTTTCTGCCTCTGGAAGCCTCAAAACAATTTCCTCAACATTATTAACAGAGGGCTATATAGATTTAACTTACATTTTTGATCTTTGTCTTTCTTCTTTTTTATTGTCTGCTCTCTTGAAGATCTAATTAAGCAAAAAATTGGGAAACAAGTCACATAAATGTATATTGTCAGTTCTATCTGGTTTCAATTCAGTTTTAGTCCTTTTTTTTAAACTCTACTTTGAGTAGCTCATAAACAAAGACCTTTTGGGGAACAAGGCCCCTAGTTAAAAGTCAGACGTTCCAAATGATGCGGCACTAGGTTCATTCATTAGATAGAATTGCAGTGTCTAAACTAATCTAGATCACTAAGTCCAAAAACACCAGGAAGCAAAGAGAAAGCAAAGAAAAACATTTCAATTTTTTCCATTTTGCTACACTGAAATGCTTGGAAGGAAGCACTGAAAGTGAAATTCATTGTCTCTTCCATTGGCTTCCAAGAAAAATAGAGCTAAAACTTTTATATAAGGAGTGCCTGCTTGCTTAGTACAAAATACTTCTTGGGTTTCAGGTTACACCAAGTGCAGAACCAGCAGTATAATAACAAAAAGTGGATCTCTGTCAAGCTAGAGTTGTTCTCATAATTCATTTTCCGGAATATAAACTAGATTCCAGCAGTGCATCCGCCTTAACAGCTTCTACTGATCTACTTTGACTTAAATATATAAAAACAGTCAGCCTGAGCCCAGATCTAAGTGCCAAGTTTCATTCTGCCGTGAACTTCAAAGAGCAAAGACATAAACTCATGGAAAAAGGGGTTGTAATGGAACTACTGACCCAGGTGTTACTTATAATTAGCAATATTAATTACTGGGCAAACATATTTGGAGAGCTAGTTTCATGTAGTGGTTAAAGCATCCAGCTAGAAACCTGGAGATGGGGAGTTCTAGTCCTGCCTTAGGCACAAAGCCAGCTGGGTGACTTGGGACCACTCGCCCTATGAAGATGCAATAGCAAACTGAAATATTGCCAAGAAAATTGCAGAAATGTGTGTAGATAGTTGCCAAAAGGAGTAACCCCACCTTTATTTGCCCTCTCCTAATAAAATAATACCTAAATATCTATTTAGAAATGGTATATTACACTTCTACTAATATTGCAGAATACTACTGGATAAAATGTTAATAATATTTCAATACAAAGACTTTCCTTCTGTGATAAGATTTCTATTTTGCTACTTAATAAATAAGTAATTTACTTACAGATCCCAATGAAAAAGATTCCCAGAAGTTCATATAATACAATCTCCTAATCAGTGGTGGGATTCAAATTGTTTTACCACTGGTTCGATGGGCGTGGCTTGGTGGGCGCACTTTGCGCAGGCGCAGAGGCGTTCTAATTCATCTCCTGCTAGCCTGCACTCTCCCAGTCACTTCAGCAGCTGCCACGTAGCACTCTGCTGTGCCGCGCAAAGCAGCTGCGCTTCAAATTCAAAGGATAAAGGCGAGTATGGGAGCACGGGGTGGGCAGGTGGGCCCAGCAGCAGAGTGGCGGAAATAACCGGTTCGGTCTCCGCTGCTCATCGCTGCTACCGGCTTGGCAGAACCGGGCAGAACCGGTAGAATACTACCACTGCTCCTAAACAATAAAGTAACCGTAGCACAGTAAAATACAAATATAAGAAAAAGAATAAATAACATTTGTTTGTATCTGTTTATTAGAAGACTTTTTCCAAATCTAATATTCTGGAAATTGAATTAAGAATTTTTTTAAAAGGATAAAAGGAAACACCAAAGAGAATGGGAAAACACTACTGCATTGTGTCTCCTTCTTTCCTATACTTCTTATGGAATATGGAAATACCTGGCTATGGTTTTTTTGGTGGGGGGGGAGGAAATACTGTTTTGCAACTTGTCTGATTATTCTTTTGGGATGGGGATGGAGTAAAAAAAAGCAGCTTAACCTAAAAGAACTGGAGTCGAATTGCATCTGTCTGCTTGAGAGGTCTCCAGGTTAACAGCGCAGTTAGTTTGAAAGATGGCATTTTACAGTGGCAAGTAGTATTTTTCCTGCATTTTAGTTCCTGCTGTTTTGAACAGCACCACCAAGTGTGATCATTTAAAAGACACTATATTTTCAAAGCAAGAGTCTGCTCCAAATAAAAAATAGTAATCAAAATACTCTGTGTGCTGTACTTCCTCAGTTGCATTCTCCCCCAACCACATCATGTATCACATCTAAACTGTAGGCATCATCCAGTAAAAATATACACATTTTATATTGATAGTAGGAGAAAAAAGTTCTCTTGCAAGCGGACTGCTGCAGACATGGAGACAGTCCCCAGCTGAGTTTAAAATAAAGTCAAAACAAAACCAACGTTCCTTCAGAGACACTGAGCAAACTAATTTCACAAAGAGGATTAAATGAAAAGGAATGTGGAGAAGAGTTACAAAAAGAACTGTACAGAATGGTCCATTTCACTTCAACAAAGTGCAGTCAATAAAACTGCAACTTGAAGTAACTTCTCAGACTGCCCTGCTACCAGACAGATATCCACGTACGCATACTATCAACCATTAATTCCATTATCTGAAATCTGTCATTGGGCTTAATTATGTGTCTTCCTACTAATAATCTTAAGCTATCTCCATGGTTCTCCAATTCACAGAAACACATGACAATTTATTATTCCCATTAAGTGAAAGCGTATCACATGCAACTACGTCAACACTGTTGATATGGGATGGAGATACCAAATATTACTTTCTGCTTCAATGCGGACAGAGAAAATGAAAAGGGCAGCCTTAAAGGACTGTGAGTACAAAATACACAAAGTTTCAACCTGAAGCAACCATGTTTAGTGTGACTTAAGGCCGAGAAGAGCCTCCAAAATAGCAGACTATAACTGATGAGCTCTATTTTGTCCCTGACTCTGAATCTATATTCCTTCATTGAGGATATACCTGCCAGGATGTATAGATTTTCTTTAGTTAATACCAAGATTTGAAGATTGTCATCTTCAGCTTTTGCTAAATCCCCCAAGTACTGGCCTTATTAACTTAATTCCTGATAGTCATAAATTTACCATAATCTACCGTAGAACAGCTAGGCATAATAGTTGTTTTTGAAAAATTGGCATCAAAGTAAAATCAAGGGGAGTCCGGTTGTCTCTTTTCTGATTAATGCATTTTATTAAAGGCATAAGTTTTCTTGAGCTGCAGCTTATTTCACCAGACTCATAATTTTTGGTTACTACAGAATATGACTCTCTTCCTACAAGGTCTTCAGACTAATAATTTTGACTTCATAGAAAATTGAACAAAAATTACAGCACAAAGATGACTCAGCAAAGAGATCACTCAGAGGGACAAAGTCTTTTTTTGGCAGAAAAGTATCCTAGAGAATTATGGGATACTGGGAATTCTTCATATTAATTGGTAACAATTTTTTAGAAAGAAGGTCTACAACTTTAAAAACTTGTTGCTGCAAGAATTAGTCAAATTTGCTCAAAAGAGAGTTATGGAAGCCAAAAATATACCCGAAGGCTCCCTTAATTAATTTGAATTTTTATGTGATTGTATAACATTTAAAAAATAACCACTAGTTATCTGAAAAATCAAAGCAGTAGCTTCTAACTTTTGGAGGATTTATGGATAGATTTAGACATTAGGGAAACACCCATGATATAAACACAGGTGGCTATTGTGAAAATCTGATATCAGTGATCTGGGAATCAAACAAAGTACACAATTTGAGCTTCAGGATTACAGTCACACACACACACACACCAAAAAAATAGCTTGATTATCCAAAGATCCTCCAAGAATTTACCAATTAAGCAAGCTGAGATAACTGAAAAAAAAATAGTTAACATATCTGGTCCTACATACCAGATTATCTAGAGCAGGGTCCCCAACCCCCAGTCCATGGCCTGGTACCAGTAAGCAGCCTGTTGGGGACTGGGCCACACAAGCTCCATTTGGGCAAGCGGCAGGCGTGTACATGAAACCATCCCCTATCCCCTGCTGCCACCAGTGTGGGTCCACAGATCCTGAAAAGTTGGGTAACCGCTGATCTAGAGAAAACATCCTGGTGGTCCTGCACTTCCAGAAGATGAAGACAACACCAAGGAGAGTCTGCTTTTCAATGGCAACTCCAAAACTTTGGAATAAGCTCTTGAGATCAGAATAGTCTCTTAACTGCAGTGGAATATAAGTTGTCGTGGTGCTACTGACTTTTATTTCACCCAACCTGATTTTGGGAAACAAACCTAGGATGTCACTGAAAGACCAAGTGTGAATCAACCCCCTCCCCCAGAAAAAAACAAGCACTCCCGAATTCTACAGACTTTGATAGATTGTCCGGACTCCAATATGATTGCCCAAACTTTTAGGTTCTTTTCACAGGTCCCATTCTAAGTCCAGTCTGAAAAGCAACAGATAGCTAGAAGGCCTTTGTAGATTCTGGGAAGCCTATTTCGGTCATTCACCCCCCACTCCAATATTAACAAATTTGCACAAATTTATTTTATTCGGTCAATTTAAAATGTTCTCATCTATTTTACTTTCATGATGTTTGCAACTGAATCATTTGATAACATTTGACGTGTTTACTGTAAAATATCCTGATACTGCCAGTGAAAGATGAGATTTAAATATGAATAATATATCAATCAATAAATGGAACAAAACAATCCTAGGTAACTGATGTTTTATATACTCAGCCTTGAAGCCTGGTATTCCTGGTGCCATTTTGATGAAATTCCTCGAAATGAGGAAGCTCTTCTGGTTCAAGGATTGAGGTTTCCATAAATTAGATTGAGTTTTTAAAAAACCCACTACATTCTTTTTCAAGCTATGCTATTCAAACTTAATTGCTCTGACATGAAGCCAGGTCAAACAGTCACAAATAGCAATAACTCTTCAATCAATAGTTCCAATGTTCAGTCTCAAAACAATGTATGCTCTAAGCATTATGCCATCTCTCAAAGCCATTTCATCCATTAGAAAACACCAATAGTTTTTTAAAAATAATTTGTACATGGAAAAGTAGATTCCATTCAATTATAGCTTGATATGTATATAGCTTTTAAGTCCACATTGCTTTCAAAAGCGAAATTATTATCATGTAACTATTAAATATGTAATTTGAAAAGCAATTCTTAAAACATTCCTATTAATAAGATGCACCTGAGCCTGAAACTTGTTTTGTTTTGTTTTTTAAGAAAAGAGAAATGTTGAGATAAACTGGGACAATCATATTTAGTTATCTTACTTACTGTCTTGAAAAATAAGTGGCATATACATTTTTAAATTGTACTGACATGGTATTGTATATTTCAGCACTAGAATAATTATTATGCATGAATTAATGAAAAATTAGCATACAAATGTATAATACAGCAAGCAAGTTGAAGTAGCTGCTGTAAGCAAGTCCTACATGTCTTTACCAATATTATTCATTGCTGTAGGAATCAAAACAGATGAAAAATTCTAATTAGATGAAAGGCAAATATAATTATAAGGTAAAGGGGAACCACTCATAAAAGCAAACATCTTTTACAACAATAAGCCTGTGCTATAGAAAGTTATACTCAAGAAAGACAAAGCACACAGTGAAATGAAGAAATAAGATAAGAGTTACCTAATTAAGTCTGAGAACTGAAGTAAATTATATGTGCAGAAAGAGTTCAAAAAGGTCAAGCTTCTACTTTAGCTCTATGATATTAAAACTAAAGTTGCTAATTTTTAAAAACAAACTATGCAAAACATATGTTAAAAGATTAAACAAAATGGAAGAGTTGAATAGACCTTTGGGATTTTTTCTATAAATGAATATTATAGAAAACTAAGCCTCATAATTTCAATTTTTTATTTAACTTTATGAACCTATAATTTCAATTTTTATTGAAAGAGACAATTGATGAGTTTAACATGCATTTTTTTCCTTTCCCCCCTCCTCCTCCAGCAAACAGGGTAGACCAGGGCTGTGAAACTCCCAGCAGTCTACTATTCTACCTTCAAGTTCAACCAGCAGTCTTGGTTCAGATTACTTTAGCCACTTGTGACAAGAGTCAAAACCAAATTTACAAGAATTAATCTATATTATGGGGTGTCAGCAAATCCTTTCAGATTTCCATGAAGTACTGTCTCCTTTTTCTTAACCCTGTTCTCTTCAATCACATGGGAGAAGGAACAAAAATAAGTGAAAAAGAAAGAAAAGCTTATTCCATCAAAAGCACCGGAGCAGAGCTAAGTGAAGTTTGAAAGAAGAGCAACCCAAATGAAACTGCTAGGAATTATAGGATGATCTGCCAGGAATCTGTTCAAGCCTATGAGCAAATCTCTATTACCCGTTCTTTTGCTATGATTCTTCCTTAGTAAAAATCAAATATTCAGAACAAATTATAAGAACAGAAAGCATGAAGCCAGAAAATAATGATCCCATACTTCAAAAAGAAAGCTTGTAAACTATCAGAAATAACTTGCATTCCAGTCATGAAATGTATATGTACTAGTATTTGTTCCAAAAAGAGGGAAACAGACAAATATAGGCTTGTAGATATTTGAGAAATACCACATGGATATTGCTTTGCTTTTAGCTAAAGTGAATTACAGATAGTCCTTGACTTAGGACCATGATTGAGTCCCAAAATTTTGTTGCTAAATGAGACATTTGTTTAGTGAATTTTACCTCATTTTACGACCTCACGTGTCCCAGTTGCTAAGTGAATAATTGCAGTTATTAAGTTAATAATCCAGTTGTTAAGTGAATCTGGCTTCCCCATGGACTTTGCTTGTCAGAAGGTGGTCACATGAGCCCAGAACACTGCAACCGTCATAAATGAGACAGTTGCCAAGCATCTGAATTTTGATCATGTGACCATAAGAATGCTGCAACAGTCTTAAGTGTGATAAACGGTCATAAGCCACTTTTTTCAATGCTGTTGTAATTTTGTAAATGAACCATTGTAAGTCAAGGACTACCTGTAGTGTACTATGTCTAAAAACTGGACCGTATCATTACTTTTTTCCTTGCTGTAAATTGTTGAATTTACAAAGTCATACCTTTCTCCCCAAATACAGAAAAGATTTACTAATTAGCGGATAAGTGGCGATTACAAATGATGTAATTTATAGCTGGTCTATTTTAGGTGATTTGTTTGAAGGAGAAGTAGAATTCAAGCAGAATTCAAGAATTCAAGTTAGAAATCAATGGCTAAATTGGAAGCTTAAATGGCAGAAACAGAGGCCACCAAATATTATTTCAAGAAACCTAAGCTTTTAATAACCAGGATCAGAAAAAAGAAGTAGAACCATGAAAACAAGACAGCTTGAAACACTGCTAATCACATGCCTGTCTGCAGGGGTGAGATTCAAAATTTTTAACAACTGGTTCTGTGGGTGTGGCTTAGTTGGTGGGTGTGGCTTGGTGGTCATGTGACTGGGTAGACATGGCTTGGTGGTCATGTTATTGGCTGGGCGTGGCCAACTCAATATCACTCACATTGAGGCATGCATCTCCTCGCCTTTCATGACTGTGGGGATGCTGCAACAGTCGTAAGTGTGAAAAATGGCCATAAGTCACTTTTTTCAGTGCCATTATAACTTTGAATGGTCACTCCACACAAGCAAAGTACCAGCAAAGGAGGGAAAAATAACTCCAGAGAAGTTCCAGAGACAGGAAGTCTAGTCCTGCCAAGAATGTAATAAGGGTTAATGAAGAGGCACTTTCTGTAAGCAACACCAGAATGTTTCCTTCCTGCCTTCCTTACAGGATTAGGCCAGTAATTTCTTCTAACAACTGGTTCTCTGAACTGCTTAGAATGTTAACAACTGATTCTAGCAAATAGGTGCAAACTGGTAGAATCCCACCCCTGCCTGTCTGAACCCAGGAAAAGAAAAGAGATCCAGCAATGCCACCAATACTGCTTTGACTAATAAAATTTTGATTATCCATGGGGTGGTCTTGTTCCCGGGATAGAATTCATATCCTTTAATTGGATAAAATTTCTCAGTCGTTGATATTACATCCACTTATTTTACACTCTTTACAACGGATACAGGATCAGTTGCTGATGGAGACAACAAACACTGTGTTCAGTCCAGTGGTGGTATACTACCACTTTGGCCCGGTTTTGCTGAGCCGGTAACGGCGATGAGCAGTGGACACCGAACCAATTCTTTCCAATGCTCTGTTGTTCGGCCCACCCGCTTGCCCACGCTTCCATACTCACCTTTATCTTCTGCTTTTGAAGCGCAGCTGCTTTGCACGGCACAGAAGAGTGTTGCACGGCCGCTGCTGAAGCGACCGGGAGAGTGCAGGCTTGCAGGAGGTGAGTTGGAACGCCTCTGCGCCTGCGCAAAGTGTGCATTTGGCGCGTGTGCACACAAAGTGTGTGCACGCGTGCAAAGTGCACCCACCAAGCGACACCCACCGAACCAGTGGTAAAAGTTTCTGAATCCCACCACTGGTTCAGTCCTTTTCAAGGTGCAACACTAGTAGTCAATTTGGAGGGGGGGGGAATTCCCTAAGCATGCTACCACAGTATAAATATAGAGGCATGTATACAGTTTACACTGTTTGAAAAACAAAATGTTAGCCAGGCTCTCAATATGGAAAACTGTTTTTCAGAACAACTCATTCCTCCAAGTATCAGACACACTAACTACTTAACTGCACTAGTAGTGCATGCCATGTGATCACAACTGTTCATGTCAGTGTTTTCAAGAGAGTAACACATAATAGCAAATTTCCATTTTTTCCTGATCTTGCCATAATACTATTCAAATCTTTTCTAAGTTAAATTATCTTCCTCCCAGCATGTAAATATTTAATTTGTATAAAAATCCGTACTGATGGTGGAGAGATCAAATTTAAGGTTCTAATTTCCTTTTATTTTGAATAGTTAGAGGAAAGCGACCCCAAACACACACATACTCCTGTCAACATTTGCAAATGAGTTGTAAGAGTATATTAATTATTCCTGCTATTAACAGCGAGGTCACAAATGCAACTAAGGTTGAACTAAGAGGTCCTGGATGTGTCAACATACAGATTTCTTTTTTAGTTCATCCTTTCCCCCGCAGAAAACACAAGGTTTTTAGGACATAATATTCACCAGAAAAACACCTAAGTGGGAAGAGTAGATGAAACAGTAAAAAAAAAAAAAATGGAAAGGAAGATAGTTGTTTATAACATGGAAACTAAGCAATGAGCCAAAGGAAATATATATTTACAAATATGTATTGAATTAATTTACAACTCTTATAGGACTTTTCAGGTGATTAGAAGTTAAGAGTGAATTTTCAGCAGGATCATGACAGAAAGAAGTTTCTGTTTGTTTGTTTTAATCTGCTTTATGCCTTTCTTTGAGGCTGAAGTGCCTTCTGCCAAACAGTTATTATTTTTAAAAGGGAAAACAGCACACTGGGCATCTAACCAATCGCTCGCTAAGAAAAGTTCAATATCATTCTTTTCCTGTATATTTTCCTGAGCTGAGTCCAGAATAAATATATAGATATACAGTATAAATCTGATGAGGTTATTGAAAACCAGATGAAATAATTATAGACATTGATACTACTTCCCCTTCTGAAATATTTGTCCATGTTGCCATGCTCTTGGCAACTCTTTGTTTAGTTGAAAAACCACCATATAGGGTTGTTGTTGCTGTTGCTTTGTTGTTGCTGCTGCTGCTGCTGCTGTTGTTGTTGTTGTTATTATTATTATTATGGATTAACAAACTATTTTAATGTTTTTGGAAAGGGAAGCAACAAGGAGGCCTGCTCTAAGAACCTAAATCCCAACTGGCTTGATTTGCCCCAGCTGTCTTCACTCTGAGACCTCCATGAATCTGTTGGCTGACTCTGTGCTCTACCAAAGAATCAAGCAGTACCAAGAAAAAAACATTCATACGAAACAGTAATGTCTGACAGCTGACAAAACCTAAAAGTAATATATGCCAATTTTTTATGTCCCTTCCTACATACAATTTTCCTATATTTATTAATGAACTCTTTTAACACAATATAAAAAAACAAGAAGCACAACTTTATTAAGCAAATGTGGAAGAACAGGACTTCATTCCATCCTCCTTTTTAAAGTTATGTGTCATGTTATTAAATTCACATAAGTATCTCCATACAGCACAAACCAATACATACATATAACTGTGGTGATATATGCATTTAAATAATAATTTTATTAAACATTACAATTATAAAGATGAAAACTAATATAAATTTAAAAACAATAGAAAATGTACAGAAGAAAAAACAGAAGAAAAAAATATAGTAAAGAAAAAAGAAATATATAAAGAAATGATGTTGCCTTTCATCACAAGTATAAACAATTTCAGTAACTTATAGCCTCTTAAAATATAACAAATGATCTCTTCTTCCCATGTCCCAGTTTTTATCTATAATTGGATTAATTGCTTGGATATAAAACTATCTGAGAACCATGTTTATATATCCTGGGTTCAATGGTAGAAGAAAAATAGGTTTATAAAGATAATAAATGTGTATGTTACAATCAAAGTATTCCCTTCAAAGTATTCACTATCTGAGCTCAATGCTAGATTAATGTTTTCTCATTTTAAATGATTTGCATATCCAGTATGTTCAATTATAACATAATTTTGGTTTACCACTTCTAGCTTTTTTTGTTCCTTATAAGTTAGGTGTGAATCGCCACCCATGTCAAGTGTGAAATTTTAGTTGTTCCATTTGATGTTGATTTTCTGCAGAATTAAACTATGTTGTTAATTGATAGTGGAAGGACGAAAACAGTTATGGTAGTAAAATATTATAATAATGATAATCCAGAACAGAAATTCCTGTATGTTTTCATTTCCAAAGAATACTAAGATACCTGATTAATTTTGGAATCTTTCCTTTCTCTCAGTATGTTTCTTGTGCAGAAAAGAGCAACCAGGATGATTAGGGGATTGGAGACTAAAACATATGAAGAACGGTTACAGGAACTGGGCTTGGCTAGTTTAGTGAAGAGAAGGACCAGGGGAGACATGATAGCAGTCTTCCAATGTTTCAGGGGCTGCCACAGAGAGGAAGGGGTCAAGCTATTTTCTAAAGTGCCTGTAGGCCAGACAAGGAATAATGGATGGAATCTGAACAAGGAGAGATTTAACCTGGAAATAAGGAGAAACTTTCTGACAGTGAGAACAATCAACCAATGGAACAGCTTGTCCTCGGAAGTTGTGGGAGCGCCATCACACGAGACTTTCAAGAAGAGATTGGACTGCCATTTGTCAGAAATGATGTAGGGTCTCCAGCTTGGGCAGAGGGTTGGATTAGATGACCTACAAGGTCCCTTCCAACTCTGATTATCTGTAATCTTCAATCCAGATCAATTCAGCAGCTTATAATGTAGGAGGAATGCAGAACATGCATTTCCATCAACAGACCCCCTGTTCAAGGGCACCCATAGTGGCAGAGGATGTAAAAAAAAAAGTCAAGGTGACAATTGTAATCACACAATCAAAACCAGCACATCTGGACCTATTCCTCCAATTATTGCTGACTATATTCATAATAACCATTAAAGATGTGGAGCACACATCAAGTCTCTTTATACAAATCTTTACCCATACAGGAAGCAGTAGAAACAACAGCAACAAAAGTTTTATAAAGACGGGCATGGAAAGGTTAGAAAAGTATGGGAATAAAATACAACACAGGCCAACAACATAAAGAGCTCATATATTGGATACCTGCAATCTTAAAAAACAATTCACAAAATATTAACTAAAACAACATTTATAAATATAAATATATAATGAATTCATAAGAGTTCCAATATTATTTGCTCTTCCTATATAGTTTTCTTCCAATTAAATGCTTTCCAGCACATATATATTCCATTTACTTATTATGGGTCACAATTTGCCTTTTTTGTTTTAATTTGCTGAATGCACCTAATTTGTCAGTATTCTCCACTTCAGGATGAATGCAAAGTAGAAGAGAAAATGGAGACAGATGCAGAGACAATGGAAATACTATGGCAGAACACCATCTTGGCCTTATGTTCAGTTCGATTATATGCCCAATGCTTCCACTTCAATCCAAGTGGAAAAAAACCTACAGGGTGCAACATTTATCCAGCTGTATGAACTTTGCAACCAGATGTTCTCTGCCAACAAAGCGGGATCAACATAACATTGAATCACTGTCTTCTGCCATCAGCTGAATCAGCTTTTGGCAAATCAAGTTTAAGGCCTTTGTAACATAGACCATCTCTTTCACCACCTGATAAGATCTTGCAATATGAAAGAGGTTCGAGCAAGATTGATGATAACCATCTTCAACAAGTATTCCTGCTATAACCATTAGTTGTTTGCAAAGTGTGAATGCGCTAATGCTTTCCTTAGCTAAAACTGCAATCTAATCTCAGAGCAAGCTAAACTACAGAGCTTGGTCTTTTTTTTTTTTTTTTGCTATCATATTTAAAATAAGAAAATATAGGTTAAAATGGAATGGAATTAACAACTTTATTAATACTTTAAAAGCAGGCACTGTCAAATAATATAGTGCAGATTGCATCAAATGGTGTATATATGTATGTGCATGAGAAGTGAAAAATTGACCACATAACGTCTCTCAAATATTCCTCAATTAGAAAGCGACCAAAACGATCTTATACATGCATATATACATACATACTGTACGTACGTACATACATACATACTTACATACATACATACTTACATACATACAAGTTTCCTTGGCAATAATAAAATGTGGATTGTGGAACATTAAGCAGGCAATAGCAATGCAGTGTCTTATTAGTTTGTTAAAAAAACGCAAGCATCTATGCAATGCAAATTCCAGAACAAAATTAATACCTGAAATACTTTGTCTCCATACCATATGCTTCTCTGTACTTTTGTATATCTAAAAATTTAGAAGATCTAAAGCAGGGGTCCCCAACCACCGGTCCACGGACCGGTACCGGTCCGTGGAACAAGTCCTACCGGGCCGCTGGTTTGCTGGGCGCCGCCATCTTTTTTTGATGAAAAAGTGCTTCCAGTGAGGTCACCAGAAGCACTTTTTCATCAAAAAAAGATGGCGGCGCCCAGCTGATGCCGGTACCGGGCCGTGGCACCCAGCTGATGCCGGTACCGGGCCGCGGCATAAAAAAGGTTGGGGATCACTGATCTAAAGTATTTTCGAAAACCATTTCTTAAAGGCCACTACAGAATTATTATTTATAAATAACATTAAATATTTCCTAAAAGGATTGTGCTAGAATAGATTCTGAAGCACTAAGAGCCCATATCCAGTCATCAAGAATATATCACTGCTGTGCTGTGTTTTGTTGTGCTTTGTTCAAACAAAACAGAACAAAAATTAACTATCTGATCATATTATTGAACTAAGGTAAAATTCACATTCTGCCCAGATACTCCCCAAAAAAGATTGTCTTGCTATTTTCAAGTGTGAATGCCTCCTTTATATTAATTTAAAAATCCCATACAGAAAAAAAAATCTCGTTATTAGATCAGTGGTGCCTGGGATGATAACTATGTGTACCAAAAGAGAGATATACAATCTCCGTCAAGTAAATTAAATTGAATATAAATGTATTGTTCTAAGAATCCAGCCCCTAATGAACACACTAAATATATATGTATAGACTCTATATAGACTAAAATATTTTTTTAAAATAAATGTTTTGTCATATATTATTTATATTACATGTGGCATTCCCTTATATACTGCCAAGCATACATTTTTAGAAATGTAATACATGTTTGAAAGTTGAATGAATCCTCATTTTTTATTTAGGAACCTTCAACTGTTGAGGAATAGGATAGCTAATGAATGACAAATTCTACTGATTAAAAATGTGCCCTCAATTTATTTGACAAGTTTATTTATAAAATTTATATCTCTGTTTTTCTTCAGAAGCTCAGAATAGGAAATATAATTCTCCCTTTTGCCAATTCTACTCACAATAATAACCTTGTTATGTGGACTGGATAAAAGAGGAAAACTGTCCCAACATCACCCAATGGCTAAGTTTACGCTATAACGTGGGCCTCCCTAGTGCCCAACTGACACCACAGGTCCTACAGCCAAATACCTTGGAAAGGGTAGAGTTCCCTTGTTTGAGTGCATTAGATATCACCGAGTACATACAAAATTGCTACCGATGTGAAATACATAATGTTCAATTTCTATTAATAGGTCTCAGGTGATTTCTTGTATTTCTATGAAAAAATAAGCAAGGCAATTTACAGAATAGAAAATTTCTACATGGAACTGATTTTTGTGTAATAATTGTCTTTGTTCTATCCTTGAAATTGGGAATGAGTCCTCAAACTACTGGCATGATTCTGATAAATAAAAGTACACATACTATCCAAGCATGTATGTATTTATTACCTGCAAGATATTCATCTTTCCTTAAGTTTATTCCATCAGCTAGAGGACCAAGCCTGTTTAAAGAGAGAGGGAGAGAGAAGAGGTAAATTGTATTACTAAAAAATTAACATTTCTTATTCTAAATCACTGCAGCAAACATGTGGCAAATGGAAAAGTGTTACTGAACTGTTTCTCTACTATAATAATAGCAATAGACTTATATACCACTCCACAAAGCTTTACAGCACTCTCTTTGTCAGCATATTGCCCCCAACAATGTGGATTCTCATGTTACTGACCTTGGAAGAATGGAAGGCTGAGTCAACCGTGAGATCAAACTCCAGACGGTGGGCAGAGTTAGCCTGCAGTATTGTATTCTAACCACTGTACTATCAAGGCTCTGAAATCCAGATACTATGCATTTGATTTTCATTTCTGGCTTAAATGTGTGTATTTCAAAAACTCAGACCATTTTTAATTATCAACAAAATCATTCAGAAGAAAACCTGATTTCAAAGATCTGACCACAAATATTTATTCTTACACACACACACACACACACACACACACACACACACAGACAAAGAGAGAGAGAGAGAGAGAGAGAGAGAGAGAGAGAGAGAGAGAGAGAGAGAGAGAGAGAGAGAGAGAGAATGTATGTATATATGTATGTATGTATCCATCCATCTATCCATCCATAGGATGAGATGATATTCCTGTGCAGCTGACATAACACTGCCATCCATAGGAGAATTATCACTATCTTAAACAAATAACTTTACCAGCACCCTAACCTTTGTTGTCCCTAGGCATAGGACAACAAAAGTATTAGATTTATGAAGACACGAAGTTACAAAAAAAACATTGGAAAGTAGGAGGAAATATAAAAAATTAGATCAAATCTTTCATTGTGTGGCTAAATAGTTCAAAATTTGTAGATTGAATGGGGGTATTCTTTATACACTTTGTATTCATGTTCAAGGGAGATGATTGTTCTTCTTATCCTAGTTTGAAATGACAAAGGTATTGCATGTACAATTTGGAAAACAACACACTTAACCACCAAGGGTACCGTGTGCTGCAAATGAACATGTTTTTCTATTATCTGATGAGGTACTGTTCAAACTACTTCCCATAAACAACTTGACTTATTTGTCTTTATAAGTAGTCAAATATCCCAAATTATTATTATTTATTTTCTGTTAATGTTCTTTTGTTTCTGCTCTAAGCCAATGTACCTAATCTATGTACCTTTGCCAAGACAAAAATAGATCACAGACCATGTCCAAAAGGACACTTACTATCATTCTTTTATTCAGAACCAGAAAAAAGAGGAATACTTCCAGTTTCATGAGAAATCCCAGTTCTGATAATAACAATGCACAGGCAATGTTCTATTTAATGATGCATCATGATTTTTTTGTCCTGGTTTTTAAATAAAAATACCTGGATATTTCATTGTTTTAAAATTAATATTTCTATATATTTCTCCCCCTTTTTTTAGCATAGTGGACTGACTATATATTCTCAAGCTGGTTCAGCAAACACACACAAAATCAGCCAAGCTTGTATTCTGTAGGAGGCAAAGTAGTGTGAGAGAGGTCAGCAGAATAATCCATATTTCATTAAATGCTAATATTGCCCTTCTGCAATACTGTAAAAAAAAGCAACTACACAGCTCTACCAACAATAGCTGTGTTATAATGACATCTTCCATGGCATAAAATATATAATTCCCTCAATACAGAAATATTACTTGAAGGATAATGTTTAGATCCTGTACAACAAATTAACAACTATACATTCAAAAAAAAGTATCCGAAATGGTTGAAGATACACTGCTGCTGAGAGCGACTGAGAAAGAGGTCATGGGAAGCTCACAGAATACACAACACCATCTCTACTTAGATTAGAGCAGTCCAAATTGTTCATAAGATGGATAAGGTATTGCCAAGAAAATTCCATTCATTTTACAAAATTCCATTCATTTTTCTCATGTGCTTAACTGAATAGCATCCCAATTAGCCAACGCTGTATGTTTTCATGTAGGATGGAGTAAAACGAATGTGTCTTAACAGACCTTCTGTTAGAAAGGGAAATAGCAGAACAGCAAACAGGAGACTGCAAAATCTAATATAACTGGCAGATATCCAACCCTAAATGTAAAGAGAATGGAGCCAAAACAGTGCCTAACAATGTGCCTCCATTCATCCTGGTGTCATCAAATTGCCTACCCCTGGGTTAAAATACAGAAAGTAAAAGGATGGAACTGTTGGGAAGTTTTTTCTGCACAAGTTACATTAAAATGAGCAGGAGAGATTCAAAGGAACACTAACTATCCTTTAATTTGACAGAACATTGTTAACCCAGCTGTCCAAACCGGCATGACTCTCCTAGCCTAGCTCACTCTTATATTTTGAGGTAGATAGGTGAAGTGTTAGGGAGTCATTGCCCATGGACCTCCGCTGGTAAGGTAGGTGCCAGCCAGGATTTGAAGCCCAGCATCCCACATCAAAGGTGCTGCCCTCACCACTACACTATACTACACTATAGACAAAGAGAAAGAGAGAAAGAGCATCTAACATAGACAACACTATCACCTTGACTTACTTCATAAGGTGGTTGTTTCAAATGTAGAAGAGGCATCACGCATGACAAGCATTATAGGAGAAATGGTTGGATGACAAAAAGTAATAAATAGATCCAAAAATTCTACCACCAGTACTGCTCATATCACAGGCAGCAGCACTAAAGTTATAATACATGACGGACAAAACCCATCTCTTTTTCTAAAAGAGAGAGAGAGAGAAAAACATGGAGAGGGAGAGGAGGAGAGGGGGAGGGAGGGAGGGAGGGAAGGAGACAGAGACAAAGACTGAGAGAGTGAGTCTTCCTAAATCATATACCGGTAATTAGAAATCTTTCTTTCCGGTATCAAAGGGCAAGATGCAGACATCCACTCAACATTAAGGCCTGGAACAATCCCAGACTGGTGCAACTCAAGGTCCATCTTCTTATTCTTACTCAACCTTAGAATATTAGTAACCACTTAAATCATGAAATACAGCATTTATCCTTTCAAATTGCCAATTCAATTCATGCAGCAGATATTTCTAAACAGGGCAACTAATGGAAACACTGAGAAATCCCTGGGCAAAGAAAGAGGGGAAAAGCTATGAATGTATTAACTTGCAGTTGAAGGAAATAAGAATGAGAGCTGTGTATGTTTCCTACTTTTTTTTAAAAAAAAAATGGCTTCAGAAATGCCTCCCACACCACTTCCGGACTGCATCGTAATGTAGGGAAGCTTGGAAGCCTTTGAAGACGGTGCTGAAGCAAACTTGCATCTTAGCTACAGTTTGAAGTTGTTTTCCGACCACCCACAGAGAAAAGAGCATGAATCTTTCATTTTAAATGCACGCTCCCACCCCCCACATGCAAATGTTTTCAACAGAGCGGATGGATAAGATTCATATGTGATCATTAGGTAATGCTTTGCTGAGGAAGCAACTTTGGCCCAAACTAAACAGTGGGTTACATTTCAATTTAATAAGGTTCATGAGGAATCCAGAAGTATCCGTTGAGTAAAATAAGGGCTGTAAAAATATTTGGGGTTCTGTGCATCTCACGGATTTGCTTGTGCAAGAGAGTTTAGCATCTAGCTAGGGAAATCAAAGCTTTCATTTAAAAGGTTTCATATTGCAAGTTACAGCTCTGGGCTCTCTCTGGAAATATTTCAAAAGGAGGAAGGGTTTGGCAGTTTATCCTTATGGAGTTCTTGCATTGTTTCCCTGCCCCCTTTCCCATCCCTTCAATATTATGCTGAATCCAACTTTGCTGCATTTCTGTCTGAAACCTGGAGAATCAGGTTTTTAATAGAGAAATGGGGTGGGTTTTTTTTTAAGGACTTGATTTTAAATTTACCTAGAAGCAAATCCCACTGAATTCAGATTGAACTGTGAATCATAGGCTGTAAATCACATGTGGAAAACCCCTGCCTCGATCCCTTTCATCTTCAAATAAGGGGAGAAAAAGCTGTGTGACCATTGACAATTGTGTGTAGAATGGACAATAAAAAGTGAAATGACTCAATAGCCTTATTCAGTGGAAGCTGAATTATTTTGCAACAGAGCTTTAATCATGCAAATGCTTTATGCACTAAAGCTCAATTAAAAAGCTGCAAAGGAGGCCTTGTATTAAAAATATAGCCACAGTCAAATTCTTGAAATTCAGAGTTCCAAATCTGAATTTAGGATGAAGGCCAGAGTTCAGCAATCTCCTTTTTATTTTAATCCAAACTGCAAGAAAATATAATGGATTTAACAGACCAAATGAATCACACAGTCAGATTATAACTGGGAACACAGCCAGTTTATTTCCTCCCCCATTTAGTCTCCTAATTTGGGAGAACAATTCACACAGAACTGGCCTAGTACACTCCAAGGAGTCCTTCCCTTGAAAATCTTTGCCAAGGAAAAAAACTAAAGCAAGCAGAAAATGGAAAGCTGAAATGCATCTATGGGAAAATCTGAATAGAGAAGACAGTGACAATCAAACTTTTTGAAAATCTGCTTTTAAATCCAAGATTTCTGTAGCCACATTCTCTTTCTAGTAATAAAGTATTATCAATCTGCTTTACTGCAAATCCAAATTCAGGTTCTTAGGAAACAACTAAGCACTGAAACGCTAATGTTTGGGAAAAAAAAACCACAAAAGTCAAATTTCAAAAGTCACTTTCCTTCTACCTCCCCTGTAGAGTTTTGAATCAACCTCTAAAAGCAATATAGCTTCTTTAAAGGATTCAAGCTAAATTGAATAGCATTTTATGACAACGTCAGTAGGAAGCACACTACACACAGACTGGAAATGGAACAAAATATAATTAGCCAAATTCTCTGACAACTCAAAAACAGCATTTCTTTATTTATTTATTTTGGGGGGGAGGGGGGGAGAGAGAAAAGCATTATTGTTTTGGAAATTATTTCCACTAACATATATAAGGAAAACTGGTCTTGTATATTATAGTGATGAAAACACCATGAATTCACTTTCCAGGCTACATCTTAAGAGTCACAACGACATACGGTTATCTTCCCTAAATGTATAACAGCTATTAAAAGATATTAGCATTAAGTGTGTGTGTGTGTGTGTGTATTCTAAGAACTGGTTGCATTAAATTTTACCGACAGAGAGACTCCTTTTACTTCAGCTAATAACAAATGTTATTCTTACCAAGTTGATACGCAGCCAAACAACTCATTAAAATAGGAGCCCAACTTCAGACCCAGAAGTTACTCATAAGCCCCCTAGCAATTCAGGGCAAAGAAAGACGCTGTTCCTTTGAATCAGAATGTTTTTAAAGAATGGTTTCTTTAAACAATTAAGTAGGTCTCCATAGTTCAAGCCATTAGGGAACGCCTTCATAAGGAATTATGTAAGCTTCAACACACACTCCAGAACTAGCCGACTATGATAATAAGTTGTTAGGGCTCCAGTACACTTGTAGGACATGTGGCAAAGAACTTTAAAAAAAAAAGTAACAGAACAAAATTATCAAAGTGTTGTCTTATATCTGAAACTTCCCACCTTCTATATATATGCCCGGAATTATTTAACACTGAGAATCAAATTGTTAATTGATATGCTTCTGATCTTTTAATTTTTACAGCAAACATAACTTGGTTAAAAAACAAGCACTGGGCCAGGATTTTATAGTGCATCTACCACAGCCTTTCCCTCCACCACGCTTTCTATACGATTTGCTATAAATCCATTCCTCTTGTAGAGACCGAGATTTGCTCCATTGGCCAATTGTTAAATGGTCACTAAGCAAGGGAAGGAAGGGAGGGAGGCAGTGGTGGGATTCAAATTTTTTTTACTACCGGTTCTGTGGGCGTGGCTTGGTGGGCGTGGCAGGGGAAGGAGACTGTAAAATCTCCAGTCAGAGGTGGTATTTGCCAATTCTCCAAACTACTCAAAATTTTCACTCCCGGTTCTCCAGAACTGGTCAGAACCTTCTGAATGCCATCACTGGAGGGAGGGGAGGGGAGAGAGAGAGAGAGAGACTGCAAAAATCACCAGCTCCTGCGTCTCATTAAGATAAATTTCTCTTGTGCAGCTATGCCAGTATTACTGTCACTCCATTGTACACTGTTGCCACATACATGAAATTTGGTCTGAGTGAGTTCATTGGTGGGTAAATGAATTTTTTTACTGTTGTATTGCCATATTTGGGAATGGCCCAATCACTAAGTGAGGAGTGGGTGTATAGTATACGTGTTGGGGTTAGGGTTCACAGAATTACTATTCCTTTCTGTGGTACTATCCTACTGTTTTGGAAATGCATGTTCACGAAAGCACATCACATCTGACCTAGTACCTTTCTGGTTATATTAATAGGCAGATTCCCCCTATGTAGATGTGTAAGAATAGAAGTAAACAGCTACAAAGGCTGTCACTAAATCAGATTGATCATCTTCCGGACAAGAATTACAGTTTTCTGCAGTGGCCACAGAACAGCCTGCATTAAACTGATATGCCTTCATTTCTGTCTGCATTGTGCCCCAATTGTTGTCTACTATTAGCTGACATATATTATTTTAAAGGTCAAAAGGGGCCAAGGGGCAAGGGTTTAATTAATTAATATAAAGAACTAAAAAAGCATGGGACAAAAAGTCTTTCAATTATAATAAAAGCTTATATTAAAAAGGGGGGATTGCCCCTATCTAGAATTTTATTTTAATGTAAGAACATTCTTTATATCTACAATACTTCCATTTATTCAACTGAGAGACTAATATTTATATACAGATTTTACTTTCTCATTCTACAATTGTTCTAATTTCAATCTTGTTTCCTTTAGCTCTTTTTTCTTCCATTACCTATTTTTTTTCCCCCCCAATATCCACTCTGGACAAAACCAGATAGTCTTTCTCAGAGTCAGGACTTTTTTCATCACTGTTTCATTCCTCACTAATTCTCTCAATCTTCCACCATACAGAATAAAATCAATAATGCTTTCATATTTATATCCATTTCTTTGCTGTGCTAACTTACAAACGGGCGTATGTTTAAAAGCATGCGCTCAAAAAAAAACACCACCTTTTTTCTAAGTAGAAGCTCACTGAACAACGACCATCCTCAATCATTGTTAGATTTTCCAAGCAGACCAGTCCTTTTGTGGGTATTTTCCAATCTTCTTCTTTGTGCTGATCCATTTATGTCACTGTTCTGACTCCATAGGGTGAGAAATTGGAGATCCCAATTTCCTCTTCCACCAATCCTGTAGGTCAGTGGTTCTTAACTTTTTCTTCACCATGGACTCCCTTTAAATACCTTTGTCTCAAGATTTAAACCAGAACATTTATTCAAACCTTTGTGAATCCTGTGATGACATTGTGCCCCCCTGGGTCGACAGACCACAGATTTAGAACCAATGGTCCAGGTATACACTAGCTCAGTGGCCCCCAACCTTTTTTGTACCACGGGCCGGTACTGGCATCACAAAATGATCCACGGGCCAGTACCGGCATCAGCACACACGACCAAGGCAAGGCAAGCCGAGCAACCGGCCAGCCAGCCATCCCCCGCTTCTCCCCGCCACCTTCAACTCCTCCTTTGTACCTTCTCGCGGTCGATGGGCTTTTCGGGCTCTTTCTTAATCTCCTCCTGAGTAACGCGAGACTCCACCGCCATCGGGACGGCTCTTCGTTCGAAGCCGCTCCCCCCCTCTTCGACGAAACTAAGGCGCGAGGATTCCTTCAGCACCCAAACGCCGCTTTCCATCCAACCGACGACCCACAAGCTCACCCGGAAGCACTTTCTCAAGCGCCGTTGAAACAAGATGGCGGCGCCCAAGCAAAGGAGGCGGCCCGGTACAAAATGATCCATAGACCGGTACCGGTTCGGGGCCCGGTGGTTGGGGACCCCTGCACTAGCTCCAACCTCTGCTTTGGTACAAGTCGCTTGATACTTAACTGCTGTGACCACACCACCTGCTGTATTCCAGGACAATGCATTTACCTATTTCCTCTTAACAACAGAGCTGGAGGGAAAAGGACCTCAATGGTCTATGGGACTTGTTAAATCCAAAGGACAAAAATGAAGTAAGTTCTCTCAAGCTAATCCCAGGTTTGAAATACCGATGCATGAGACTAAGGAAATCAGCAGCCCCTTCCTTTGGAAATAGATCAATCGGATAAGTTAAAATTAAAAATAAATTTATACTTAAAGAAAGAGAGAGAGAGCGTAACAATTTCTTTTTAAGCAGTCACACGCCAAACAATCAGCGTTGGAGGAATTAAATATATATGGCTGTTTAAATTGCAGACAGAATGTTTCAAAGAAATATTCCCACAGGAAACTACAGAAAAGATAAACCTGGACCACAGATGGGACATAGAGGAACAGTGCTATATAGAAATGTCAAGATGCATTAAAACTGAGTATCTGAGCTTCACACAGAAAGATACATGGCATATATTTTAACACTTTCATTCATAATGAAAATGACATTGTTTTCCTTCATGTATTCATTAATGTGTCAGCCCTGCTAGACAGAGTAGACCAAAAAATCAATTCCACAAGAAGGCTAAATACTACATTTACAGTATTTCGATTGACGATGATAGAATCTTGTATGTCCGATTTGCTATCCCTTCTTCCTTCTTCTTATATCCCAGTGAATTAGGGAGGTGTTTGCTTGAGCCTTGAACTTCTAAATATTATTTCTCTATTGTGGAATCTTCAGATCTAAATCTGAAATCTTCGTTCATATCCTTGCACATGACATCTAGTTTTCTTTCTTTTCATTTGTTTGATTCATGCTATTTTTCATTTATACTTCTTACATTCCAGTCACAATCTGATAGAATATTTGTACTCCAGGATTGAACTGTGAGGTCCCTGATCACCTCTGATCTTCACTGTCTTCTTGCAGCTATTTCATTACCAAACTAGGTATAACAACATCAGTGCACTGATGATGTTACCTAGTTTGGAAATGAAACATCTGCAGGAAAACAACCAAGCTCAGAGACCACCAGAGATTCCACAGTCACAAATTTCCATGGGTCATAGTTCTTATCTGATGGGCCAGAGTCATTGATATTGAAACTTCATGTAGACCAACAAACAGAGGCAATTAAAAAAAAATACATGTAATCTTGGCTTACGAAAAAAGCACCTCTCTTAAAGGACTGTTTTTGTTTTTTATCACTCTGATTTCTGTCCATCTTGTAAAAGTCATTCATGCATCAACCACATTTAATTTCAATTAGGTAGTATCAGGCTGCTTCTGGAGAAGGCTCTGGGATGACTCCTGAACAAAAACTGATATGCCAAGTTTCTGCTGGAAATCTCTGTTTCAATAGTAACACTGATTTGGTATGTCCTGTACTGACTATCAGTTCAGTTATAGGCCAATTTTAAAAGCTGCTTGACAGTTGTAGTATCCTAATGTTCCATCTTCAATAACTGCTAGATGTCTACATAATTGGACAGTGTTTTTATAGTTCCAATGACTAAGCATTTAATTCATTTTCCCAGAAAATGGAAAGAATGTCCTCCAATTTGCATTTCAATACATTCTAAATTTTTCATGTTTCTTTATTCTTTGGGGCTGAAGATTTTGCCTTTTAAATTGATTTGATATTTTACAATTCTGCTATATATCTTGTTCTTGTTCTATTTCATTTTTACAGCTACTGCTTAAAACTAATGCTGGAGAATCTTTATGAACTAAATGAAAAATTATACATGTTTTAAATAAATTAATAGCAAAATCTACCCATACTGAATGTACTTTGCAATATACTTGTAAATACCTAATTTTGGGACGAATAAGAAACTGTCAGTAAAGTAAAAGGAGCAAACAATTGGTATTAATAAAGCATGATGAGTCATTGAAATTGAGAAATGCATAAAGGTATTTATTCTTCAGTAACTTTCCAGGGCACCTTTTAATTATTAATTAAACTATTAAAAAGGCCAGCGCTGTGCAATTATTCAACAAAATAGCAAACTTACTTTCAACTCTATCCATAACAGCATTGGCAGCTAAAGCATATAACACACAATAATTGTTTATTGTTTACAAATCTTGGAAACATGATTCATTTTGAAGTGCTAACTCAATTTTGTTATATGAGTACACAACTCTTGGTTTCCAGAGTTGAATAGTATAGAAAGAACACATAAAACACTCCTACTTTCAAAAAGGACAACACAGATCATATAAGACCTGAGCAATAGGGAATGTTCAGATTGCTCATAACTCCAAACTGGGTGAAAAAAATTATACCATACATCTCACAGATCCTGCCGAACCTTTCAG
Source organism: Notechis scutatus (assembly GCF_049901735.1). Classification (NCBI taxonomy): domain Eukaryota; kingdom Metazoa; phylum Chordata; class Lepidosauria; order Squamata; family Elapidae; genus Notechis; species Notechis scutatus. The sequence goes on along the minus strand of NC_142011.1, from coordinate 146,949,695 downwards.
GAAGAGAAAACACCTATTGACTCAGGAGAAAATGCTGGCAACACGATGAGGCAAGCATGTGAAGATCATTGTTGTAATGAAGATTTATTTACTCAAGAGGAAGAGACTTGTGACACATAATATTTCTGCATTTTAATGGGCAGCTTTAGAATAGGTATTAAATTTGTATCCCAAATATTGCTAGATGTTATAAATATGAGGCTTTATAGATCATGCTTCCAAAGTAACAACTCTATTATATTGTCAGTTCTCACAATATAACAAGCATTTTGTCCTAACAGCATGGTGAGATGATAAAATGACCACCCACCTTCAAAAGTGTTGGAATAATCAATATGTTTATAAGGGGAGAACAATTGTGAAGATACTTAACATGTCATTCTTCTATAAGTCCTTGAAAGTGTTATTTCTTGAGGAATAAACATTTAGTCTGAGGAATAAAACCTAAAATTGTTTTAAAATTACATATACGGAACTACCATGTTTCCCTGAAAATAAGGCCTACCCCCCAAAATAAGACCTATTCAAAAAAAATAAGCCCTAGTGAAATGTGGTCACATGACCGAGAGGACATTACCATCATAACTCCAGAACCAGTCATAAGTCCTTTTTTGCAGATAAATCATAACTTTGAAGGGTTGCTAAGGATCTGGTCTACCTATAACTTCCTATCCATCTTTTTTTCATAAATATAAAAATATTAAATTTTAATACATAAATAAAATGATGTATGCAGCAAAAACCAAAGAACATGTTAAGGAGCATCTGTTGTTTCCAGGAGCATGTTAAAACTTCAAGGACTAATGCATCCATTTACCAGGATGCAAAATCCGTATTTCAGCAATGTGTTTTGGTAACTAAAAGCTCATAGTATTTTTTGATAAAACAGACAATGAAGCTCAAAGAAAACTACTGATCTAATGTTTAAGGCATCAAACTAGAAGGTGAGAGATCTTGAGTTCAAGACCTGCTTTACCTATGAAAGGCAGCTGGATGACCTTGGGCCAGTCCCTCTCTCTCAGCTCAACTCACCTCACAAGGTTGTTGTTGTAGGGAAAATAGGAAAAGGAAGGAGGATTAGATATCTTCTCCACACTGAGTTATCTGTAAAAATAATAAGAGCAATAGACAGACAGACGGAGCTTCAGGCCTAAGAATTTGCCCATCCTCTCCTGCAATCATTCTGTCTATTCAGTTGCAGGCTGAAAATAATCAGGAATCCTTGGTGTGTCTGAGCTTGGTTGTTTTCTTTCATTACCCAAACTAGGTAAAATCATCAGCTGATGATGTTACATAGTTTTGTTTATGAAATGCCTGCAAGAAAACAACCAAGTTCAGAGAGAATCCAGGACCCCTCGTTTCAACCCCAAGCTATAAATATTCTCCTTTATTGAAAACATTCATCCCAGCCTACCTCTGAGCAAGAGAAAATTGCAGGAGCTAACCAGCATTTGCTTTTCCTGGGACTTTAGTAAGGCATAAATATAACAAAGAAGTATGTGTTTAGAGTACATGGAGAGCACTCTTAACCCAGGCTTTGAAGAAGTGGAACTTTGGAACATGGACCTTAAGTGATGTGGACCACGGGGACAATGTGGTAGGCCATAGTTGCATGTAGGATGAAAGTGTCAGGTGCAAGTAATCAGGAAGAGGAGTTGAGTTTAAAGCACTCAAAGTTTATTACACACTGCCTATGCAGAAGATTGTGGTTTACTAATGGTCAAGTCAAATTAATGCTATTTAAGGGTCAATGTATATCATGGGGAGCTGGGTTTGGTTTCTTTTGGTTGTGCAGCAATTCCAAACTGATTACATGTTTAATTCCGCCCTCGGGCTCAGCCTGCTCATCTCCTACAGATGGTTTCTTCTCTGTGTCTTGCTCTATTATAAGAATATCTACCAGGATTCAACATTGGTCTGATGATACTGATACTGATCATACTATAGTATATTGCCAAAAGACTATTAGTTAAAGTATGGTGAGCAAAAGGGTGAACGTCAGAAATTCATATATACAGTGTATATGAATATGTATATACACACATACACATACCATTTATTTAGTGGCAGTTCAAAGTTACAATGGCACTGAAAAAAGGTGACATGGTCATTTTTCACACAGCCATTGCAGCATTCCCATAGCCATATGATTAAAATTCAAATGCTTGGCAACTGGTTCATATTTATGACAGTTTTTTAAGAACAGGCACCCAATTGTGTGTAGGATTATAACTACTCTATTTTTCTTTTATAGATGAAATTACTCGTGTTCATTTCTTTGGGATAATATCATAAAGTATGAAAACATGGTCCTGTAAAAGATGCAGATTTTGTTTTAAGAGTAAGTGGAAAGATAACAGAAAAGGATGACTTTAGGATCAGTACATGCTTAAGTGTATTACAGACAGAGCATTGGCTCTGAAATAATTGAACTTTCCATGTTGCTACTGAGCTAAAATTCTGAACTCTTGATATTGGCAACTGGGAATTATTATGGCAACATTTTTATTCAACACTAATTATTTTCTTAGGAGAGACCTTAATAACTACCATACAGTTCAGTGAACCTTATGTGATTAAAAACACTTACACTTACACATTTCTGATTTCATTAGTCGGCCACCTGCATTCTATTTTAAGTAAAACTGCCTGTGCGATCCATTGAAGTCTAAAACACAGGAAGCTACAAAGAACAATGTAGCACTGGCAGTAGAAACATAACCAATACTATTTATCTTGGAGCAGTTCATGAAGGACTTATTACTAAATGCCCAATTCCCACTTGAATGAGCAGCTTTATCAATACAAAAAAATGGCTATTGTGCAAATAACAGCCAATAATAGACAGTATTTTTGCACAATAGCTTTCTGAAGCAAATGTGTGCTTATATGCTTACAGTTTTGCTTGGCAAGCTGCTGAGCATAAAATCATTCCTATGTGAAGAGATTCTATAAAATAGGTAATATTCCACCAAATCTAAACCTATCCAATTTCTCTTGAAGGCTTCATAAAAGGGAAATATTGGGGGGGGGGGGTGTAGGTACCCATATAGGTCTTTTGTCTAAAAATATACTTATTTTGTGGACATCACCAGACTGCAAGATATGACTTCCAAAGCAGGATTCAGTGAGTTAATAGTTAACTTTAGTCCCAATTATTTCACTTCAGTCATTTATAGTTATATCGAAGAAGAAAAAAACAGCTATCTGTAATTCTCTTAATGTGAGTACTCAGTTGTAATAGACTATGGGCACATTAATAGCCAAATATTATTGCAAAACAATAATTGTTTTCTTTTCTTCTACCTTATATTTGCATGGCTTTGGCACATAATCCAATATCACTGCTCCAAATGTCATAGTTGTACCTCATCTAGTTGGAGAATTAAAATGCAAACAAACAATTGCCAGCACTCACTAATTAATCATACATCTGCCAAGTGGCTTAGGCAATGTGGTATAAAAACACTCATTGCTTTTGACAGGAAAACTGAATCAACAGTATTTCTATTGTTACGCCACTTGAAAATTTATTCTCAACAAGAATGCAAAGGATTGCAGTGAACTTAACCAAGGAATCACTTAATAATATGGTTCACAAAGTATAATGACACACAATGATGCATTCCTTTATGAAAGCATATCAGAAATAAACTAAAAATAAAGTAAATAGTAAAGAATATATTATTTATCAAGCCTTTCTCAGTTGTGTCTAGGCCCTTGTTATAAAGGCTTACTTAACTGTACACGGTATAATGATCAAGAAAAAAGCCACTTGGATCTCCAATATCAAACTTGGCCTCCAAATATTTATATCCATAAGAGTTTAAACGTACCTTGATCCATGGCAATACATATAACTTTTGCCAACATGAAGATAAATCTTGATAACAGAAGAACATGTCCCATAGCAAGAGAATCCTTTCTCAATACCTATTTGAGAAAATGCAGCAATAACTGGGATGGAATCCTTGGGAGACATGAGGTAGGAAAATTAAATAGTGGTGACCTCTGTTTCTAAGCAAATATGCAGAGTACAACCTGCGCATTAACACAATATTCAGACTTGTAAGCTACCTGGATGGATCCCAAGTCCAAACTCTGGCACCTACCTGACTATGGCTTAGTAAGTCAGCATAATCTTAAAGATGTCACCATTACCCACAATGAGGTCCTGAATTATGGACAGCACAGGTTGGTCCAGTGCCAGTCGTCAACCTACACATAGCCTCTTTCTATTGAAGAAAACCAAAGACTGTCATAAAGTCATTCAACATTGACAGACTACAAAACCAAGGCCAACACTTCCAGGATGTACTTAATGAAAAACTCTCTGGCAACTTTCAACCTTGTAGGAAACCTGTTCTGAAAACTGGACACAATTTAAAGATGTCATCACACAGGTTGCAACAACTGTGCATGGACTGAAAACCTGGATACATCAAAACTGGTTTGATGAATACCGCAAGTTCATTTCAGCAGCCCTCCAGGCCAAAAACAAGGCCTATGCAGACTGGCAAATGATTCATCATCTGTCTCAAAGATAGACAGATATAAGCACTTGCAATCCAAAGCACAGACAAAACTGCCAGAAATGCCCGACGAGTTATGGCAGAGGAAGGCTGAGCAGGTGGAACTCTGTGCAGACATACATGCCACCAGAGAGCTCTTCGGAGCCATAAAGACAGTTTATGGTCCTTCAAAATCAGGACGCTTCCCCTTGCTGTCATCTGGTGGGACTTGCCTGAAGAAAGACAGAAAGGTCTGGAACACCACTAGACTGGGCATTTTTTCAACCTACTCAAAAGGCAGTCATGATGTCTTACAGCAGATTCCTCATCTGCCTATTTTGGATGCCCAACACCTGCCTCACTCTACTGATGAAATCAAGAAAGCAGTCTCACAGATGAACTCAATTAAAGCCACTGGACAGGGTAGCATTCCTGCTGATATCTACAAAGCATAGAACTCAAACACCCTATAGGCTTTTCAAGACATCTTAGGAGACATTTGATCCACCAAGATTATGCATGATGACTTACGTGTTGTTCTCACTGTGGCTCTCTATTAAAATAAAGGAAGCAAATCAGACTGTGGAAACTTTACAGGTATCTCACTGCTGTCCATGGCAGACAAGATCTTTGCCCACAGTCTCCTGACTTAGGTAAATTTCCTTACCTAAGTAGAGAAATAAATTACTCCAGGCAGCCAAAAAAACACAATGGCAGCAGGAATAACTTCCTGTCAGCTTCCCACTGAGTTTCCTAGCAGGAAGCTGGCAGTAAACATCAGAAATCTTCCTTCCTTCCTTCCTCCCTCACTCACTCACTCACTCACTCACTCACTCCCTTTCTTCCTTTCACTTTGATAATTTGACAAGACAACAATCTGGACATAGCAAAAAATAAGTTGTCTTATTCAGCCTGATCAAGTTCAATATTCACAGATCACAAGGGAGGCACTATAATTTAATTTGAGCAAATTAATTTAAGTAACTATTATATGAAAACTGAACTATATAGAACTATCTAGCTGCAGCTTGCAATCACTCAAAAGCTTTCTGCTGTTCAACTACTGCTTTAATTGAGAAATGCTGCTATTCAATACTTTATACATCCCTACATTTGTACGGATTTTATTTCAGATTTAATTCTCCAAAAGCCATCAGTAAAGTATATAATTAAAGATCTAGGAAAGGAATTTAAGAGAAAACAGTGTGAAATAAGTACTAATCATTAAGCTCTAAAAATATTTTAAAATCATTTTAGAAAGAATTGAGAAATATCTATGTCTACTCAAAATCAGGTTCATAACACTGTTCAAAAGCTGCTTGGGGGGGAAAAGGCAACGAACTCCAAAATTGAAACATACCTAACTCATATAACCTCCAGTTCCAAAGAACATGTGTAAATTAAGTTGCTATACTAGATTACAATTCCTTACATCTTGATCCCCTCCTAATTCAAATGTGGTATAGAAAGATCACTGGCAGACGATCAAGGTATATCTTCTTCATTCGCTCGTTTTCTCTCACAAGTGTATCCCTACTGTGCAAAAGACCTAGAGGTCTAGAACTGGAAAAATAAAGGTTTGAATTTTAGTAGAGACAGGCATTCCATAAGGCTGGAGTATGGGATAGGTTTTAGTCATGCCTCATTTTGCAGGGATAATCAAACCAAGTTTTCTCTGACAACCACAGAGAATGACTCTTCTTCAGACATCCTGGCATGAAGTTGTTAAGCAGTCAAATATTTGTACATCCATGATGCTGGGCAGACCATGCATGATGAAAATGGACCACCTTTAAGCAGATTTTCCAGTATATGTCATACCATTCACTAAAAAATTTGAACTGTCTTTATAAATAAGAATGTTTGCCAATATATAATGAAAATACAGATAGTTCTTGACTTACAACTACAACTGAGCCCAAAATTTTTACTGCTAAGCAAGACAGTTGTTAAGACAGATTTGTCTCATTCTTGCCACAGTTGTTAAGTGAATCAGTTGTTAAGTCAGTAATATGGTTGTTAATTGAATCTGGCTTCCCTATTAACTGATCCCAAGACAAGCAACCATCATAAAAACATGCCAGTTGCAAGTGTCTGGATTTTGATCATGTGACCATGGGGATGCTGCAACCGTCATAAGTGTGAAAAATGGTCATGTCACTTTTACAATGCTGTTGTAATTTCAAACAGTCACTAAAGTTGTAAGTCAAGGATTATCATACTAGCTTGTATTTGATTTTGTCAAATTCTTTATATATTAACTAAAGCTTTAGTACAATAGTCTATATGTTTTATACCTAGCTGAAATTCACTTGCAAAAAATACTTTTAACCTATCCTATTTACTTTTATTCTTGCTTCCTTCTTTAATTTTAAACTGCATAATTCTCACAACAAGGTTTCTGTAGTGGTACAAGATGTAAGTTGGGTACCCAGGTACACAAACTTACCTCATGGAAAACATTTTATTGAAATTAGAATCTCGTCACTAGATATTGCAACAAGATTTTAAAAAAGGACAAAATCCTATTACATCAAATAAATATGAAGATATCAACTATGTCCTTTCCATCACTGATGAAACAAAAAAGATCCAAAATAAATACAATTCATTTCTAACCTGCTGACTCAAACTTAGATATGCAATTACATGTTCTACTAGTCATGGAACAGTCACTATTTTGCCTATCAGGGAGAAATCTTCCTGCAACAGTAGGTAGGTGTACATGGAAAAATAGGAGTTAAGTTATAATCTTAGTCCAAAACTAGAAATTCCCATGTGAATCATTTTTTTAATTCACAAAGCTAATTTATTTTTCAATGCTCTCACTTTTCTACAAACTACTACATTATGAATATTCACTAGTAGAAAAAACACTGATAAATACGAACTTTTTGATAAAAAATAGTTGCCATGTCACTCTGCTTTTGCTACTACAGTTAACAGTTTTACTGTGCCTAAATAGCTAAATAAACTGAACAGGAAATATAGAACAGAAAAACAAGACAAGGTATTATTTATTACTTACTATATAAAGAACATTTCGTTTAACTGTCAGTATTTCAGCCCACTCAGAAACACAAACAAGGCTTATCGTAAAGCAAACTTTTGGTGGTGTCTTGCGTTTGTTTTCTTAACAGTGGCAAACAAAGCTGCCAGAAGTCAAATTATTTAGTAATAAGTAGTTGTGGACTAACAGGATGCAATTAACTGTGGTGCTGTGTATTGGGGGTCATTGTTAGACTAATACCTTATCTTGAGCCCAGCGTTCCTCATTAAAGGATTAGCAAACTACAACAGTACATTTGCATGCAGTAATCATGCAGCACTCATGAACAATTTAAACACAATGTTGACAAGACAATATAGGCAATATCTTTATATCGAAAGAGCCCAAACCAGGTAATAAGCCCAGGCAGCATAGGAGATGGCATGGACATGACCAATGAAATCCAAGACTTTTATTTTCCTAAGGTCTGCCGTTATTTTTAAGATCAATGGATCAAGCCAGTGCAAGAAACCAGGAGCCAGAATTATTCAAAAAGAGCACAAGATTATTCCATGCTACCTCTAAACAAAAATCTGAACTACTAACAGTCAAGGCAAATTGGCAGTAGAGAAAGAATCAATAGGATTCAAGGAGGGCTGGACTTAAATCTCTTGTGGGTGCAAAAGAGCTCCAAACTGATTACCCGCTTGACCCTTGCCTCGGGCTCAGCCTGGTCATCTCCTGCAGGAACATTTTTCTACAGAAGAATGAGAGACAGCTATTATCCAGAGTTCTTAGACTTTTTCTGCCAAATTTTTCTTTAGTTCCCATCATAAAGTAGGTTCTTTGCAAACATAGTTGTAAAGATGAAATTATAAGATGCATTAAAAGAACAAGGCAATAATTCAGATATAAGTAAAAAAAATCCCAAGGAGGTACACATGGTAATAAACATACAGAAACTTTTAGAAAAATATAAGCGAAAAAGTATTTTGTATTTTTTTAAGAAAAAAAAGATTAGGTGAGATATAAAAAAAATACATTCCACCATCCAGTCTGGTCTGAAGATTTCTTGTTTTGCCAAATAAAACAGTTTAGCCACTCCAGTTTAGTAATAAAGGTATTCATTGTTATTGTACTCTGTGTGTGTGTGTGTGTGTGTGTGTGTGTGTGTGTGTGTGTGTGTGTGTGTAGCATATAGTTTTATTTTGCTAATGTTCTCTGCTTTCCCAGGTAGAAACTAGACAATATAGAAATTAATTTGTTCAGGCATAGAGGATTCTTCCTCAGCCTGCAGGCCAAAAAGAAGTAATTCCCACAGACCGTACAGATTTACAGTTCAACATTTCAAAATCCCATTACCGTTACCTTTCAAACATTATGACTACTATTTCATGAGTAACCAAATCATAGGCCTAGTTCCCACTTAGGCAGTAAACTTCTGAGTGAACTATTTCATTGCAGAGCATAGCAAGGACTTACATCATCGAATATTCCTTCATAAAAAAGGCGATGCATCTCTGCACAGAAAATGTACCTCAGGAGAAAAAAGGCATTAAATTTATGCTTCCTTCCATCATGCTAATCTTCTAGAGACTTGTCCAAATACATAATATCTTTCCCATATCCACTGGCAATTTAAGTAACATAGACAAGAAAGAGATGCAGCCCCATAATTGTTCACATCCCATGCTCAGCTTAGTCTAAACAGGATGCATGCAAGCACTGCATGTTCTAAACTTATGTATTTTTTAAATTTATGGCATTTATTTAGGCTTATTTAGCTTAAACATCTGCAGGATTTTCTAGTCTAGTTCACATTTACATTATGTTATATATCTGCTAATCAAAAAAATAATAATCACAAGGATTAATTGTAGGTAGCCATTTACTCATAGCTGCCTTGTTTGGCTTACTAGACCCTTTCGTATTTTCTTTTTGGACTGAGCAGAAAAACTATATACCCCAAGCTCATCATTACTCGGGCCACTGCAACTGTCATAAGTACGAATCAGTTACCAAGTGTTTGGTCACATAACCACGAGGATGCTGCCAATGGTCATAAGTGTGTAAAATAAGTTATTTTTTCAGTGCCGTTGTAACTTTGAACAGTCATTAAATGAATGGTTATAAGTCAAGGTCTACCCGTGTGCTGGACTTTGTCAACTACTCATTTAGTAGAAAACAAATAAGTAAAGTTATTGTCATGCCCTCTACTTCTCTACTATCTCCGCTTCTCCTTGTCTTTTCTCTGAGCAGTGAGGTGCAGCCCTAAATTTTATTTACCCAGAATTATCTCCTGGGTCTTCATGGAGTCCAGAGGCATTACTGGAAACAAACATTAAGTCTGAAGTTGATGGCTTGCTTTTAACAGAATGTTTTCTTCTTTTAAAAAAAATCAGATAATCCCAGGAAAGCATTAAATAGTATTATTAACCCAGGGGAACAACATAGCCAAAGAAGATTTATGAACTGATTTTCTGAGAATACCTACTTATTTTAAAATGGGCTTTCCAACAATACCTGTTTACTGTGAAAATATTTCCCTATGTCTTAATCCTATGAGCAAGATGACATGGTGAAATAATGCTACAACTACCTTATTCCAACCGTCACTTTAAAAACCATTATTACTAAAAATAAAAAGGACACAATCTACCAGGAAGCTGGCGTGCAAAACACCAACTGAAATTAACTGAAGTGGTTGAGAGTCCCACACAGGTCATGCAGTTCTCAGGTCACAATGTGTGTAAATTAACAACAAAGCAGCCATTCTCAATTTCATTTAACCCTTTCCTGTTTAGCCAGGGTTTTCCTAGGCCTCAGTCTTAAGGCCTCCTTGCTTGAGACTGAACCCAGTGGGAAATTCAACAGCCGAGGAGGAACGTCCCAATAGCCAGTCAAGTAGACAAAAGCATTGGGCATTTCCAAGAAACAATTCAAAGCAGAAGAAAATAGAGACACAGAGGTTAAGCCTTCCCTTGGCTCCTCATTTTCCCACCTGAAAGCCCTCCCCCCAAAAAAAACTTTCCTGGGCAGAGAACAAAAGTTTGAATGGTTTTATTCTTGCATCACCACTCCAATGTCCAATTAATAGGAGGGAAAAGATGGTGAAAAGAATGAAAGTGAAAACAGAAAAACACCTTCTGCAAAAACAATGTAAATTGGTTCCACGAGTTGCTGGATCCACTGCATATTTCTTCAATCCCTGTCAACGGGATGGACAGTTCATGCAAGCAAAAGGATGCACACAGAGATTCCTCAATTCACTGAAGCTCACTGACTTAGTGTTGTCAAAGGAAAGGGGCACTTTTTAATGAATGGTGTTAAGAGTTCCTAGATTCTGTCTGCTTCAACAAAGACAAGGCCTTCAAGCTGAGTTTGTTCAGACTGCAACATTTCAAGATCTCCTTTCAGCTCTCCTTTTTTTTCTTAATGTAAAATTCCATAAATATTTTGCTTATAGTGTCACTGATTGAAGCGTAACAACGGACTGGGACTGAAGCATTATTGAAAATAATAATAATAAAAATATGTCTATAAATAAAACTAGTCACATTAAAATATTTAATTAAGGTAATATTTCCCCAAAATTTATTTATCATAGATAAAACATATACACTTTAAAGGTTTATTTAATAATATGCACTCAATTCGAAATGTGCATATATTTTCCACTAACACCAAGATCCTTTCTCAGAGGCCTCCTGGCTCAATGTGTGTACTAACAGTTTCATTTGCAATCTTGCCCATTAATGAAAAAAATGCCCTCTTTGTTGTTAAGGAGAACAGTTAATTCTTGAATACTTCAAATAATCTATTAAACTGGAGTAAGCAGTAGTCTTCCAACAAAAACTCAATTAAATAATCTTTTGTTTTCCTCCAAAGAAATTAAAAATGGAAGATCACTTGAATTCACTAGAAAGGGTTTAATAAACAATGCATAGATGAAGGCTATAGGAAATGTGACAAACAGAAAGAATCAAGAGTAGCAGAAGAGAGACATTTATTTATTGAGGAAAAGAGGGAAGAAGAGGTTTAATTTAATTTGACCTCGAACAAAACAAATTTCTCAGGCATCGCCCTGCCATTAAATCACTAAATATTTTATCTAGAGATGGCTTAAAAAAATAAGTCTCTGGTTTTAATTCCTATTACTTCATACATTTTTTTCTTAAAGATTGTATTCATGTAAAAGCAGATGTTTTGAACTCCAAACATTTTCTCTAAGAGGGTTGACAGAACAATAAAATGTTCTTTATTTAATTAAGACTTCAAGAACTTATTTTGCACTTTTTCTTTTCTTTTCTTTTCGAAACAAACTATAAATTAGGTTCCTACAGCATTATGCTGCTTTACCAAACACAGCATAGCTCAATAGTTCCTGATACTAATTGAAAGAAAAATTACCAGTGAGGCCCACTTAAGCTAAATATGAAGTTTTTCCTCTCCTTTCAAGCTCTGAACTGGGGGAAAAAACTCTCAGGGTATCTTCTCTATAGAACACTGATTCTTAAATAAAGACCTCAAGACCAGAGCTGTCTATCGCAAACTGCAATGGTACCCTACATATAAATGAAATTTTCAATAAATACTAAAGCTACCTACCTATACATCTTACTGTACATACTGTAAGTAGAAGCATTTACCTGAGGACCAGACTCATCTGTTGTTATTTGTCTCTCCTGTGAATATCCATGCCTACGACTTTAATCCTATATGGGAGAAGCTGCTTTAATTTTCTCCATCTATTCTATTCGTACTAGTAACTCTAAAAAGACCATAGAAATACTATGTGCCTCTGATAAGGGGTAGCCCTTCCACTTGATTAAATATTGGAATTGTCTCCTGTACCACCTCGAATTGAGAATTTGCTGCACCTCATAATGGGTTTGCCCTCCTATGACCACAGAGTCTGGGGGCTCACGAGGTAGGGGCCTCAGGGTCAATCCAACCACGGGTTTTAAGAGGCTACTATGGAATACCGGGTATATTTACCTTACAATCGGGGCAACCGCAGTTGCACCGTGACCAGATTGATGACCTTTACTATGGGGGATGGTCCCATGGACTTTGGCCCCAATTTCTTGCTAGGGAGTCTTAACCTCAGGTATTTGGTGAAGAGGTAGACCTTCTCCCCTACCTGGAATGGCCGTTGTTGGACTCGGTGTTTGTCTGCCTGTATCTTATAGCTCTGTGCCACTTTTGCCAGCGCTTTTTTGATATTCTCCCAAGTTGCTTTCAGCATTGATATCCAATCGGTCAGGCTGACTGAGGAGGGCGGATCCCTTGGATACTCAGGCATTGGGACAAAGTCCATACTGCTCACTACTAGCTTTGAAGGGGGTTAGTCCCATGCTACTATGAACAGCATTATTGTACGCGACCTCCGCAAAAGGCAGGAGGTCCATCCAATTGGATTGCTGATAATTCACATTCAAGTAAACCCACACGGTCTAGCGGTTAGGATTCCTAGTTTTCACCCAGGCAGTGCTGGATATTTTAACTGCCAATAAATCCTTTTTAAGTTTTGGAAGTTTGGCTCGAGACTCATGATTTAAACAGGGTAACTCCTGGAATCCTGACACATGCTTTTAAAAAGAACTTTGCTGTTCGGACAGCATGGAATTATTAATAGCTAAATGAAACTGCTTTGAGAATTGATCTGATGGTAGGGATGAGCTATTATCAATATCCTGATGATATTCAGTTGTATATCACAATCCCAGAACAAGCTGGAGATATGGTCAAAACCTAGAGTCAATGTTTAGAGCAGGCCTGTCAAACATTAAGTCTGAAGTTGATGGCACGCAGGCCACGCCCACCCCAACTCCGCAAAAGCAAAAAACATTGTGATATGTCATGAAATGTCACGGGACACGATCGAGTTTGACACCCATGGTCTAAAGCAGGGGAATCAAACTCATGGTATCACGGTGGCATCACAGTGGTGTCACATGACGTATCTGGACTTTCCCCCCCCCTTCGCTAAACCAGGTGGGGGCGGGGTCAGCACATGACACATCTGGCCCGGCGGCCATGAATTTGACACCCCTGGTCTAGAGGCTCAAAGGAACTGGATGGGGAGAAAATGGCGGAGGCTCGGAGTTGTTGTTTGTTCATACACAGCAATTCTAACATTAGTGACAGGTGGGCATTGGCCTCTCCTTGAAAGAGTGGCCCATGAGGATTGAGGATTCTCCTGGATTGAAGCTCCCTACTTGAACAGCACATTGGGGGTGGTTTTACAACAGGGGGACTTTTGCCCAGCTGCAAGGTAGTGCACAATTATATCTCAACCTAGAGCAGAAGGCCTTTTATCTTGAGACAAAATTATTACAGCACACTCTGCATGGAGCTTCTTCTGAGAACAACACAACCTGCAAACAGAACAGAATGCATCAACTGGAAGTTACCAGGTAGAACTCCAGACTGTAGAATAAATAATACAGTACCTACTTTATCCAATTCAATGGTAGTAATCACCAATAAAGGCATACATAGGAACAGTGATGATCATGTCCAATATGAATCCACCCATCCTCTCAGGTCTCAGAGAGATTATCTGCTGATGATTATGCTCCCTCGTGAAATTAAAAACATTGTAGTTTAAAAGGCAGGCTTTCATAGTTGTAGCCCCAACAATACAGTTAGTCCTCAACTTACAACAGTTCATAGTGACCGTTCAAAGTTGCAACGGCACGGAAAAATATGACTTATGACCGCTTTTCACAGTTACGACCTTTACAGCATCCCCATGATCGTGTGATCAAATTTCAGATGCTTGGCATTTGACTCATATTTATGATGGTTGCAGTGTCCCGGGGTCATGTGATCACCTTTTGTGACCTTCTCACAAGCAAAGTCAATGGGAAAGCCAGATTCACTTAACAACCAGGTTACTAATTTCTCAACTGCAGTGACTCAGTTAACAACTGTGGCAAGTAAGATTGCAAAACAAATGTCTTACTTAACAACAGAAATTTTGGACTCAATTTTGGTCGTAAATTGTGGATTACCTGTATTGGCCATGTTGCTCCAGATATCTACTTGGCCCCTTCATTCCTATTTTTCAGCAAAGTTCTCAAGAGTTTTCTTTTAAATCAGGCCTTTGAAGATGAAGCTTAGCTGTTATGTTGCTCAACTTCATGTATGTTTGTATTATAAAATTAATAGTGCTTTATTTATAAAATGGTTCTGAGGTTCTTTATTTTTGAAATGGGAAACAAGTTGGGAAGTTTCATTTTATTGCTATGCACAACCCAACATTTTGCAGTTGGGGTGGTCTTGAAAATCCATTAAGCACATTGTGTGTGGCAGCATAAATGCAATAGTTATTTTCCAATAAAGCTTTTTAATCTGATATTTAAAAGGACACCTCCCAGCATTAAAATAGTGACCCCATTTTTCATTCAGTCTTTTTCAGTTTTAAATTAAAATATAATCCTTGTCTCCATTTTATTATGCTCTTCTAAAATAGATTAATCTAAACAAAAAAGTAAGCAGTAAATAATAAAAACTATATAAACATTCCTAAAGTATTTATAGATGGCACTGGAAAAAGAACTTAAGTAAGCAAGAGTTCAAATTCAAAGCTTATTTTGATTTTGATGTACTCTCCAAAAAATCAAAACAAGTTTGGAGATATTTCCTCCAATAAGCATGTCCATGTGAGATACTTTTTCATATGTACATGCAAATATATACATATTTGTACATATATTCACTTGCCAAATCCTTGTGAAATATTTAAGTTATTCTAATGTAATTAACACCTGCTCTTCCCCTAATTCTTTTTATTTCTGGTTTTCATCTTTATGCCTCTTTTAATCTTAATATTTTCAATAAAAATATTGTTTTGTACATTTTAATAGTTTTTAACCTTGTTGCAAATGAAATAAATGTATGTGTCCCAGAATAATGTTGAAGAATCCAATCTGAGTTAGTCATCCAAACCAAAAGTTTATTCTTTCAAGCTTTCAGGATTGTGCTGGAATCCATCATCAGGGAACTTCTGTCTCTCCAGAATATTTACACTGGGCTATGCTATATTTATATGGTTTCCAGTTCAGTGTAGCTTTTAATTGTTAATTAGGCTGAGAATTAAGTTGTTAATTGTTGTTTCCTTGTACCATCATACCCTCAGCTCCTAAGTACCTGATCGGCTGGTGGTAAAATCAGCACTCCTATTGACTCACAAGGGGCCCATTTCCCAGGCTTCAATTATTTATCTGGCTATTTTTGTCCCTGCTCTGCCAACAATCATAGTAGCTGAGAAATTGAACGCATGTCCTAGTTCATTGCAATGTGAGGCTACCAATGAGTTTGGGTCTCCTTGTCTAACCACTTGCTCATGTTCTCCCCATTTGCTTCCTCCCCATTTGTCCCACATAGTTCAAGCTAGAAAACAGCCTTACGAAAGTAGTCCTCAAATTATAACCACAATCAGGGCCAAATTTTTCATTGCTAAGCAAGGTAGTTGTTAATTGAGCCATGCCCAATTTTATAACCTTTTTTGCCACACCTTAAGCAAATCATTGGAGTTATGTGAGTTGTGGGTCATTAAGTAAATCCGGTTTGCTTGTTGAAAGCCAGTTGTGAAGGTCACAAATTGTGATCACATGACCTCAAGGTGCTGCAACCATTGAAAATATATGCTAAATGCCAAGAGCCGAATTTTGTTCACGTGATTGAGGTAACAGTCATAAGTGCAAAAGTGCAAAAGCCAATTGTTAATCTCTTTTTTGTAACTTTGAAGAGTCACTAAACAAATGGTCATAAATCAAGGACTACTTGCAATACTTCTACTTTGATAAGTGCACTACTTACCTATTGTTTCCAGATGCAGTTCAGTATAAATCCTTCATGACTGAAGACATTATCTCTCTGCGTCTATCTATTCCCAGTTGTATTTGTCTATACAGTAATATCAGGAAGAATTGGCTGTATCAAGGAATGACATCAATGGGATTATGAAGTTGTGTCTTCTCAGTTGTGGGCCCCTTCTCTGGAAAGAGGCCCATATAGCCCCATCTATTAAGCCTTCATCCTGCTGCATTTTAGTAAAGTTGTGAAAATATAACTGTTCCAAAAGACAGTGGGGATGGACATGTTAAAAAACTGTTTCCTCTTGCAATATTCCTATGGGTAGTTGTCTCTTAGCAACCATAATTGGGACCAGTAACTTGGTAAAGAAAAAGTTTGTGATCATTCCTCACATTTACAACTATCACAGCATTCCCATCACACAATCGCCATTCAGGCACTTTGCAACACAGGAATAATCTTGTTTTTAAAATGTTTTATAAATAAATCATAGAAAGCACTAAGCAATCTTCTTCTCCGTCTCCCTAAACATAATAAAAGCTCTTATAAGACAGGACAACTCTATTAATAGGAGCAATACTGATAGGAATGACTTCTTTCCTGCCATCAATCCTAGAGAATACTCTCCAAGTGTAATTTGGGTGAATAATGTTTTTTTGTCATCACTATACCAGCCATTTTCTTTGCTGTTTCATTGCCACCGGGTCCACCATCATAAGATCAATCTTGCTTAAGAATCCCTATCATATGAATTTTCTAAACCATTTCCCCATCAAGAGATCAACTACTATGCCAACATGTGAAAGAAAACATTATGATCCATAAAAAGATCCATAAGCTTCTTCCTGAAGCAAAACACACGCTTCTTCACAGTTCACAAATATTTGAGATGCCAAAATATTTCTATGTGGTATTACATTCAATATCCCGGTCTCCATTTAGCAAAGAGAGTAGAGATCTTTATGTGCCATGTTGGCTATGAAGACTGGGATGTCCCTCTAAGAAAGTCTTAACAGGGTCATAAAAATCCCTCAAAAGTATCACCCTGCAGCACCTTGAAATCTGCTTAAGACACAGCATGAAATGTTCTGCTGCTAACATCCTAGGAAACAGATCTTATTGGAAGCATTGTTGTTTGCTAGTTTTATACACGCACACTCAGTACCCTGTATGTAGATAGATACATTAAAATATCCATGCCCCAGGAAAATAACACTCTGTAGAAATAATCAGGCTTTATCAATTGTAACAAAACTGAACCCACCTTTTAGGGAAAACAATACATGTTATGGTGGATATGGTCAGTGGTGAGATTCAAATTTTTTTACTACTGGTTCTGTGGGCATGGCTTGGTGGACGAGGCTTGGGAAGGATACTGCAAAATCTCCATTCCCTCTCCACCCCACTAACCTGCTTTCCAGCTCCGTTCTCCTGTGCAGGGCAACAAAAGAAGAACCAGCCTATCAGCTGGGACTTGGGAGGCAGAGAATAGATGGGGCGGGGCCAGTCAGAGGTGGTATTTGCCGGTTCTCTGAACTCCTCAAAATTTCTGCTACTGGTTCTCCAGAACTGGTCAGAACCTGCTGAATACCACCTCTGGATATGGTGTCAGGCACAAAGGATCAGTAGCATGTTAAGTTGCAAATCTGAAGACTTATTGCCCAAGCCTATATTCACAAAAATCTAGTAAACTAAAGTTCACCACTAAATTGGCATCAGATAAGGTTCAACGGAATTCAAGAGAGGTGGATTGGATTGTTGGTGGAACTGTAAGGATTGTTGGTGAAACTGTAAGGACTCTAGGCTGACCTTTTTCTACCACTATTAAACTTTAATGATAGGATGCTTTGTACCATTACCACTATGTATTGGGGGGAGGCATTGTGGAAGATGAGAATATTTTCAAACAAAATTCTGGCTGCGTTTTGAACTTTTTATTAATATATGTTTATGTGTTTTCTTGATAAAAACTACAAAGAAATACAGTATGGTTTTAATTTTGCTGCAGTAATAGCATCTACATTCACAAATCAGGTTCACCCATAGTTTGTTTCACCATGTTTTATTGAATAAATCAAAAATAGCTGAGTTCACATATCACATTGCATCATAAATGGTAGGTTTATAAACTGTTGTAGCTGATTAATGCAATACACCAAGGCCAACCAAATGCATGTTATGGCTTAGACCGATGTGTGAACTGCATCAAAGTGAGAGAAATATGTGAGAAACATGCACAAGAAGCATCATATCCTGTCCTTGAATAGCCTAGGATGGGTTGCCACTGAGATTATTCATTTGTTTGATTTACCAGCCTTGGCTAAGGTCAATGACGGATAAGGAAAGTAATTACTCTAGGCATCAAAGGAAGCAATAAAGGCAAGTGTCAGCACCAAACAGGGATATTGCTGTTAAATGGATAGCTAGTCTAAGCATGATACATGCTGTTGCTTTCATTTGCATGAGCTGGCTAAGGTATTAGCCCTTGCCTTCATAATCATTAACTGACATGCATGCATAGAGTAATTCAGATTAGCCTAAAAGACTCCAGGATCCAAACAAATGAGAATCAGTGTTAGGTATAACATTGATACCAAATATGGTTTGGGTGAATAAATATATAAAACTTAGATATCATGGTTTAAGTGCTTATCACTTTAAGCACAATGCAGCAGGCAATTAGCCGATTAAGGGTGCGGTTAGAAGTTACTATATAAGGAAGCATTAGAAGCTGAAAAAATAACTGTCTGGCTGTTGCTGTCTGTAACTGGCTGTAACTGTGTGCTGCTGCGACTAACTGAGATTACTGACTGTGAGTGCCTGTGACTGAACTGTTATTGTTTATTGCAAGGACTCTTAACTTGGACTATACTAGTGAGTCTTACTGGATGGAAATACTGTGAATGACTTAATGGACTGAATGACAATGCTTAAATTCTAACTGGATTAAAAACTATTTAAACTACAAACAGTGTTTGTGTTCAGTGTGTGTATACTCTGGGGCCCTTCCACTCTCGTTTGACTGCCTGGCTTGACTACTGCTGCAATACTCTGCTAGGGGTTAATCCTCAAACCCTAACATTGGTTATGGGCCCAGCAGCATAGTCTATCTAACCAGGATATAGCAGAGAGAGTTGGTGTGAGTTGCACATTACTGTAAAAACAAACTGTTTTAATTAGTTTAAAATAGTCAAAATATCTGAAGAGCAATGGCACAAGTAAATTTGTCACAACTGTCCATGATATCCAGGCTGGATGGAACAAACTATGTTTCATGGTCAATGAAATGTAGTTTACTTCTACGTAAAGAAGGTTTGTGGGACATTATAGCAAACCCACCAGATGTGAGTAGATGGGATCCTGCTAATGATGATGATAACGAAAAGTTACAAGACTTTAAACTGAAGAATGAGCAGGCTTTATGCATCATAGGACTGACTCTCTGTGATCAGCAGCTTGTCCATATTCGTGGAGAAGAAAATGCTGCAAACTGCTGGGAGAACCTCAGGAAGATTTATGTTCGGGACAGTGTAGGAGCACATATAAATCTTACACGGAAGCTTTTTCGAACGCATCTTCAGAGGAATGGAGATATGTTAGTTCATTTAAACTGTATGAAGAGCATTTTTCAAGATTTGCAAGAAAAAGAGCTTATATTTAATGAACTGCAACAAGTCTACATAATATTATCTTCATTAGATCAAAGCTATGATGACTATGTGACTTCGTTAGAGGTATTGCCAAAAGAAAGCCTCTCATTAACCGAGATTACAGGCAGGCTACTAGAAGAAGCCAGAAGAAGGCGTGAGCGTGACGAGCTGAGAGAAGATAAGAAAGAAGAGAAATTATCTTCAAAGCTTGAAAGAAACCAGCAAAGCAAAGTAAAGCACCCGGAAGAAGAGAATTTATCTTCAACGGCATACACAATTAAAAAGTGTTTTAATTGTGGAGGCAGAGGACATTTGGCAAGGTTCTGCAAAAAGAGAAAAAGTCAGAATGTAAAAAAGCCAAAGAAAGCATTTGAACTAGCCACGTTTGGCAACTCTGATGTGAAGAATAATTTATGGGTGGTTGACAGTGGCGCATCCCACTGCATCACAAGAGATAAGACAAAATTTATAAAAAATGTCTACAAGTTCTCAACATATATCTCTTGCTAATGGCTGGAACCTGAAAGCGAAAGGTCAAGGTTTTGCACGTTGTCCGTACATAAACCAGGATATAAAAATGTTGTATGTACCACAACTAAAGTTTAATTTGCTTTCAGTAAGGGTATTAGATAAATTAGGTTATGTAATTACTTTTAAGGATAATAATTGCATAATTGAAAAAGATAACAAAAGAGTAACTGCAGCTTTAAATGGAACATTATATGTCTTAGATAATAGTAAGAAAGGGGAGGCTCAAACTGTATTTAATAATATAAAGCCTCATGATGAATGTATCCATTTATTGCATAGGCGTTTGGGGCATGTAAATTTTAAAATGCTAAAACGTACAGTTGAGTTATCTGAAGGAATAAGGTTAAAACCTTGTGATAAATATTTGCGTTGTAATGTTTGCTGTGAAGATAAGAGCAAAGTATTGCCTGCAAATAGGCTAAATGGTTTCAAAACAAAAGAACCTTTAGAAGTGGTATTTGCAGACATCATAGGTCCAAAGAAACCCAGTATGGGGGGTGCTAGATATATACTGAGCATTATGGACCATTATTCTAGATATGGGTTTTGCTATTTAATGAAAAGCAAAACTGAAACATATCAACATTTTTCAATTGGCTTAGGTTTGCTGAAAGAAAGTCTAAACGTCAACTGATAACCCTGGTGACAGATAATGGTACGGAATTTATTAATAACAAATTCCAGAACAGACTTAAGATAGCTGGAATAGAGCATAAGAAGTCTGCTCCATACAGGCCAGAACATAATGCTTTTATTGAAAGAAGAGGCCAAACACTACAGGCAATGGTTAGAACAATGTTAAATGATTCTGGGTTACCTGATTCTTTGTGGGGGGAGGCTACAATGTGTGCTAATAACATATTGAACAACATTGTTAATACAACAACAGGTGAAATTCCATTTACCAGATGGCATGGCAGGAAACCTGACCTAAGTTATCTGCACACATTTGGTGCACCAGCATGGGTGCATATTCCTGCACAACTCAGAAAAAAAGGGGAACATAGAGCTAAAAGATTTTTCTTCATTGGTTATCAGGCAAACCATAGGGCATATAGATTTTGGGAGAAAGGCACATCTAAAGTGTTATGTAGTGCTAGTGCCCAATTTCTAGAACATGAAGGATGGGAGAAATTAGAACAGGATGCCAATAAAGAGGTAATTATTGAATCCTATAGAAATCCCATTAGTTATCCCTGTAACTTTAAAAATAAAGTAAAGAGACAAATACAGGATGAAACAGTGCCCATAAAGGAAGAAACAGATTCAATAGCTGAACAGGATGAGGAAGATGAACAGGTAGAAGTTCAACAAAGTCCTCCTGTAAGCCCTGTAATTCCCAGAAGAACTACACGTATATCCAGACCGCCTGATAGGTACCAGGCTAACACAGTGTGCCAGATTAATCAAGTTCCTAATTCTGTTGAAGAAATTAAAAAGTATCCTACTAAGGAAAAAGAAAAATGGTATGCAGCAATGAATAAGGAACTGAATTCATTAAGTGATATGAAGGTGTATGAAAATGCCAAATTACCTGTAGGAAAGAAATCCATTGGCTGCAAATGGATATTTAAGGTAAAAATAGATAAAGATGGTAATTTAATCCATAAGGCAAGGTTAGTAGCCCAAGGTTTTAGGCAGAATGCTAATGACTATGATGAGGTGTTTGCACCTAGTCTTAAGGCAGCAACCTTGAGGGCAGCTTTAGTGTGGGCAGCTAGTAAAAACTATATAGTTAACCATCTAGATGTGGAAACTGCTTACTTGCACGCCCCATTAAAACATATTATTTATATGAAAAACCTGTTGGTATTAAAAGTGAAAATAAGGATAATAATGATTGTTGGTTGTTAAAGAAAAGTCTCTATGGTCTAAAACAATCAGGCTATGAATGGAACCAGTATATTGTAAAGGAACTAGACAATATAGGATTTAAAGCTGGTTTAGCCGACCCATGTCTGTTTAAGAGGGAGACAAATGGGAAAGTATCATTATTATTACTATTCACAGATGACATTGCATTGATAACTGAAACTAATGATGAAGCAAATAAAATAATAGCATCATTAGGAAAGAGAATAAAGATCAAGCAATTAGGGGAGATAAAGAAGTATCTCGGTTTGAATATAAAGAAAACAAGGAAAGGTTTTATGATATCTCAGGAAGATAAGATAAGCAAATTGCTAAAAGATTACAAGATGGAGCTTTGTAAGCCAGCTAAGACTCCAATGAGTCAGGAGTTTAGCAACACTGATGAACAAAGCCCTGAGTTTGATAAGGTGATTTATCAATCTTTAATTGGTAGTTTGAGTTATATTAGTAATTGGTCTAGACCAGATATATCGTACTGCGTGAATCAGTTGGCTAGATTCAATTCTGCACCATGTGAAAGACACTGGATTGCAGCTAAGAGGATATTAAGATATCTTAAAAAGACAATGAATTATTCATTGTATTTAGAACCAAAGGGTGATTTAATTCTAAGTGCATATGCAGATGCTAGCTTTGCATCAGAAAGAGACACTAGAAAGTCGACTTCAGGAACAGCCATAATGCTGGGTAAGACATTAATAGGCTGGAAGTCAATAAGACAACAGCATATAAGTTTGTCTACTATGGAGGCAGAATTCTCCTGTTTATCATTGTTATGTACAGAGTTAATAATGTATAAACAAATGTTAATTGATATAGGTATAACTGTAGATTATCCTATAATTATACATGAAGATAATCAGGCAGCAATTCAAATGGCCACAAATATTGGAGTAAAAACAAGGAGCAAGCATACAGATCTAAGATACCTAAACGTGAGACAATCTGTAAGAAGTAAGATGATTCAGCTAGAGTACTGTATGTCGGAGGACAATTTAGCTGATAATTTTACTAAAGCCCAAGGTGCCAGTAAGCACCAAGAGAGTTGTGAAAAATATGGGATTAGATTGTAAAGGTATTATATATTTATTTCACCCAAAAGGGGAGTATGTTAGGTATAACATTGATACCAAATATGGTTTGGGTGAATAAATATATAAAACTTAGATATCATGGTTTAAGTGCTTATCACTTTAAGCACAATGCAGCAGGCAATTAGCCGATTAAGGGTGCGGTTAGAAGTTACTATATAAGGAAGCATTAGAAGCTGAAAAAATAACTGTCTGGCTGTTGCTGTCTGTAACTGGCTGTAACTGTGTGCTGCTGCGACTAACTGAGATTACTGACTGTGAGTGCCTGTGACTGAACTGTTATTGTTTATTGCAAGGACTCTTAACTTGGACTATACTAGTGAGTCTTACTGGATGGAAATACTGTGAATGACTTAATGGACTGAATGACAATGCTTAAATTCTAACTGGATTAAAAACTATTTAAACTACAAACAGTGTTTGTGTTCAGTGTGTGTATACTCTGGGGCCCTTCCACTCTCGTTTGACTGCCTGGCTTGACTACTGCTGCAATACTCTGCTAGGGGTTAATCCCCACAGACCTAACAATCAGCCTCAGTTATCTCCAAATAAAAATCAACACATACATACATATTTTTCTGTGATTCCATTTAGTTTCAGTTTCCATGAGGCAAAACAAATATATTCAGCTTCATTACAATATCAGATAAATAGATAATAACATTAAAAAAAAAAAAGCAGGAAAAAGAAAGCTATCTTGTCATGCTTCGTGACTTGAGTCACATGCTGGTTAACTGCAATAGCAAAAAATAATTTGTCAACCATCTCTGTTAACAGAAACTGTTTATGGAATATAAAATGTTCAGAAAGAGAGGCAAACCATAATGAATTTATATGAAAAGTGTTATGATGTATTTGTCTCTTTGAACTCCTAAATCATTTTTATGAATCTCTTGAGCAAGCTGACCTTAAATATTGGCAGAGATATGCTGATATGTACAAAATGCCTTTGTACATATTTTTTTTAATATTCCAGCTACATGCCTATACACACATATGCTGTTAAAAACTATTTTGTTAATACTCTAGCTGCATGCATGTTCCCTTGTCCTGTACACACATATGCTGTTAAAAACTATTTTGTTAATACTCTAGCTGCATGCATGTGCCCTTGTCCACCATTAAAAACATTTTTAACCTTGCAGCTTAAAAATCTTCCCACCCAAAAAGTGCAGAACTCTTGTGTGTAACACAATTTATATTGTTGTTTGCAAATTCTTTGAATTTAGGAATTAGCAAACATGGATAATATTGTTTTACACATGTAATTTAAATTTCTAAAATTCTTGTTCTTTGTTCCTCCTCAAAACCCACAATATTGTAATTCTTAAAATCGAAGATGCTACATTCCTTCTGTTATTTTTCTATCCATGAACTTCCCTTAAGTTTTTCTCATATTGTCCATTCAAGCAAAAGAGAAAAAATGGATCATCTCTATAGTGAACTCTGAAATATCATCTATTAACTTTTTTTTGCAGTTGCAATAGTAGAAAAATTAGGAAATAATTTACCATCTTTATCAAATGAAAAGGGACTGTAGCAGTTTTGTTGCTGTTGTTGTTTTTGAAAAAACAAATGGTACAATGGACGACATAATTTCTGATCAATGATTACAGTCTAGGAGAGGTTAATATCAAGCAAGGAAACTTTCAAGGAGATTCACTATCATCACTACTGTTATCATTACATTTATTCCTCTGTCAACAATACTGAACAAGTCAGGTCATGGCTATCAATCATCAAAAACATCTGCCAGTCTACCCCACCTCCTTTACATGGATGATCTGAAGCTGTATGGAAAAACACCATCTGAAATAGAATTGCTGTTCAATGCTTTTTGTACACTCAAGACATTGCAATGAAGGTTGGACTGGACAATTTCCCCTTTCCACCAACAGGAGAAAAATCATGCAACCTGAAGTAATTAAGGTGCTCTATGGAAATAACCTGAAAAGTGCAGATGAAAATGATAAATAGAAATATCCTCAAGCTGAAATATCTTCAATCGTTTTCTAGTGAAAATGATCACTAGAAATATCTTCAACACTGAAGAAGAAAGTTTGAAGTGAATAATCAAGGGAGTGAAGAAGATTTTAACATCCAGATTCAGTGGAAGAAATACTACCAAGGCAATTAAGACCTGGACAATTCCAATCACTAGGTATATAGCTGGAATTATAGACAGGAGTCAAGCAGAACTAAAAGCCTAGATGGGAAGACCAGAAAAATAATAACAATGAAGCATGCTCTTAATCCAAGCAACAATGTTCACCCTACTTACCAAGGAGTGGTGTGGGCATGGAATATTGCAAGTACATGAGACAGTTGAAGAAGAAAAAAGGCCTTTGGAAGACTATCTGAAGGTCAGTGTGGAAGATGAACTGAAGCAAATACACTATGAAGGCTTACTGGAGAGACAAAACTAGCCTACAGGAAAGACCAAATGAAGACAGGAAAAAAGACATGGCAAGGCGAAGTATTTATTACACGGCCAGTACATTAAAAAAAAACAAAAAACTAGCAGGCAAAGCAAATAACAAGATCCGCCAATGGCTAAGAGCAACAAAGTTGAGGAAAGAGACAGGAGGGGCTAATTCTGGCTGGACAAGACCAAGACTTAAGCACAAATGCATATAGAACCAGAATTGAGTAGACATCAACACACAGCAAAGGCCATCTCTACAAAGTAGCTGAAAAAACACTGGACCACTTAGCTAGCTGCTGCAAGATGGACTGCAAACCACAGCATGACAAAGTACAATAATGATGGAATATCTGCAAGAAATATCATTTGCTTACAAGCAAAAACTGGTAGGATCACAAAGTAGAGAAAGTAATTGAAAATGAATAAGTGAAAGTGCTCTGCAAGTTTAGAATTCAAACAGTCACACAAACATTCCAGACATAACTACTGTTGATAAGAAAAGGGGGGGGAAGTCTGCATAGTAAACATGGCAGCACCTGGAGACAGTAGAAGAAAAGAGAAAGAACTGGAGAAAATAACAGAATATAAAGACCTGCAAATGGAATCACTGTTGCAAAGGAAAGCAAAGATAGTAGCAATAGTAATAGGCATCATGGATGCAACCCCAAGACAACTGACAATTGCAAAAGGCGGCTTTACTGCCTATCCCAGGTCCCTGGGGATTACTTCTTAGGTGGATAAAAATGGAAAATCTAATCTAAATATGCAATCCACTATAACAATAATTCTTCCCAACCAAAAATTCACGTAAGAACATCCACTCTTCTTCAAATTATATTTAATTCTCCCGGAATTTGTTGTTTTTTTTAAAAAAACAACAACAACACTTTGTATTCAGGAGAAAAGAAACATTTTGACTGATCCCAAATAGCCAAACAAGGTTGGACCTAAGTCATTCTTGGAGAGCTCCAAAATGCATCAAAACCAAGAAATTTGAAAACCATGTACCCCAGAAGATGAAAAGACAAGTCATTTCCATATTGCTCCCAAGAAGAATACAAACTCCATGAAATTTAATTGAATATACAAAATCCATGAAGTCCCTAGGAGTTGAGTTGACTCAACCTATTTTCTTTTATGTCTTATTTCTTGTTTCTTTGGTAATACCAAGAATCACAGCCATTAGGAATCTTTTATTTGTATATTCTCGTCTTCAAACATGCTACAATGCTCTGTGGGAGCTTTAGGGCTAGGTAATTTGAAGGGCTGAAAGGCTAAAGTGATACTGTTGGTTGAAGAGATGAAACCAGCAATAAGCCACTTTATTTTATGTAGCTACCCCAGGCATATTTCTAGCTTCAAAGGACATACTCTACTTTATTCAAAACCAGACCTGGCCAAGTTCTTAAATTTTCAGAAAAAGCTAAACAAATAATGCCTTTCTGTTAAAGGTAGCCTTACAATAAAGTAGAATTATTTCATCTGGTTGTGTTTCCTACCTGATTTACCTGGAAGGACTGACATCAATCTTGCAGGTGTGAAAGTTCATATCTCATGGTGAAACTCTAACTGCCTAATCCATTTAGAGCAGATATTTCCTAAGTTTCTCTCTCTGCCTGTTAAACAACTGTATTGTGTGATCATTTCCTGGGCAGCAATTTTTCCTCTGTTCCTCAAGGTCATTCTCACATACCATTGCACTACCTGTCCTTTGATGTCCTTTGGCATACCAATTTGAGCCTGGCACATTGAGTTTAGAAATCTTTTGGAAAACTGTTCTTGGTTTGCTGTGCCTCTTTCCCTCTTCAGTGCTTTTACAGATGCCACTGTTAACAATATTTCTTATATCTTTTAACAGTTCTTTTAAAAATTTTAAGTTCCTGCCTCTGACTTTGGCTTTCTTTGCCTTTAGTGTCTCCTTTCTTTTTGGCAATTCCTGTTATGTTTGTTGTCTATCATTTCTTGGTCTTTGGAAGGCTCTTTTCACCATCATCTTTCAACAACTTCTTTGATTTAATTCCACAATTCCTCTAGGTCTCCCTCAATTAGCTTCAGGAACTCAAGAAATTCCTGAAGTTCTCATTGGAAATGAAAGTTCTGAAAATCATATCCCTAGAAACTGTCTAGCTTTGTAGTTCCACTAGGCTTGGCTTGGAACGTGCAAATCTTGCAGTTCGTGATCTCTTAAAACAATCAGCTGCAGCTGTGTATTAACTGAGGTCTTCCGTCTCCTTGTACCAATAGTGTTTGTGTGTGTGTGCGGGTGTGTGTGTGTGTACCTTCAAGTCAGCACTGAGTTTTGGCGACTGCCTGGACAAGTCCATGTGGTCTTCTTGGCCAAATTTTGGAAGTGTTTTCTTCCATTGCATCCTTCATAGTGCTGAAAGAAAGTGACTGGCCCAAGGTGACCAAGGTGATTGTGTCTAAGGCAAGACCAGAATTCAGTCTCCTGGGTTTCTAAATCTGATGCCTAAAACCATTGCATCAAAGTAGCTGTCACCAATAATGTGATCAATTTCATTATCTGTCTGGTGATGTCCAGGCATATAAGCATTTAATTTTTTAAAAGATGTTTTAGCAATAAAGAAACCATTGGGTTGGCAGAAATTGATAAGTTCCTCCGCTGTTTTTTTCTATTTCCTAGTCCATCAAACTATGTTTTTCTCTTACTATTTTCCAACTTTGGCAATCCAGTCTCCAATCCAGATTGCAGCAAATCCTGCTTGCATGTTCTGTCAAATTATAGATTGAACTTGAGCATAAATCTCATCCATCTTTTCTGTTTTTGCATCAGTAGTTGGGAGCATAAGCACTTGGATATTCTTCATATTAAAGGTATCTGTGAAGTCTAACTGATATTATTCAATCACTGACACAAATGTGCCCAGTATTTGCTATATCCTTCCTATGAAAGTGTAATGGCATATGGGAATGACTTTGAGAAACAAGGAAAAGAGATGCTGTCTAGAGAACAATCAGATAAAAAGGGACCAGGCCCACGTTTGAATAATGGGCAGAAAGAGACCGAGAAAGGATCTGCCCCAACTTATCAGGCGTTAAAAAAGAGATTTATACTTTCAAACTTGTAAGATGCTATTAATGTAGCCTTGCAATACAATAGAATTAACTCATCTTTCTGTGTTTGCCATATGATCTACTTGGAAGGATGGCAAAAAGCAATACAGTTTATTTTTAGGAAGGAAGAAAAAAAATAAAGAAAAAGCTAAAAGTGCAACAAAAGGGGGGGAGGAAAATAGAAAAAAATATATATATTAAAAAGTGACTTTCACTCTTCTTTACAGCAGATTTAAGCAAATGATACATTTACTTCTTTACATAGTTTATAAATTTAATTGCCTGTCCAAGGATTTGAGCTCCATGGCATCCAAGCATGCAGGAGCTAAAACCTTTCCTCAGGCAGCCCTTTTGTACAAGCTGAAATGCTTCTGCAGGCAGCTCTTTGAGCCAGCTCCCAGACACAAGACACAGCTGAAATCCAAGAATAGAGAGGCAGCACAGTAAGGTAAGAAGTTTGGGATGCCTCAGAGTTGGGGGCAACCCTGGGAGGCCCAATAGAGGCTGCCACAAATGTCTCTCCTCTCAGGAGCTGAAAATCTTCCTTGGATTTCAGCAAGATTTTCAACTCCTGAACCGATGATCTGTGCTAGGGCTCTCAGGGTTTTTCCCCAACCGCAGAGTCACCCAGGCTCTTCTTTACCTGGGACTCCATCCACTTAACAACTTTTAAAATTGCTTAACAATCGCAGCAATGAGACATATTTACAATCCCTTTAAGAACTTTTCTTACAACATAGGTATATTCTTGATCATATTCAA